>NW_019154093.1:10702387-10728188 GCF_002288905.1 Enhydra lutris kenyoni
TCACAATATTTATTCTTCCAATCCAGGAGCATGGAACATTTTTCCATTTCTTTGTGTTTTCCTCAATTTCTTTCATGAGTACTTTATAGTTTTCTGTGTATAGATTCTTAGTCTCTTTGGTTAGATTTATTCCTAGGTATCTTATAGTTTTGGGTGCAATTGTAAATGGGATTGACTCCTTAATTTCTAAGACCTGATTTTTGACAATCAGGATGAAGGCTAGGGGATCTTTTCATGAGATAATCAAGATAGAGCCTATGAGAGCCTATGGATTTTGATGACTGGCTAGATTTGCGGGAGTAAGGAACAATATAATTTAGTTAACATGTATGGAATCCTTGCTGTTTTTCAGCACTGATCCAGGACTGCTACATGTACAGTTGACCCTTGAACAACATGGGGGTTGGGGTCCTGACCCCCCAATGCATTTGAAAGTCAGCATATAACTTTTGATTCCCCCCAGATTTACTAATAGCACACTGTTGACTGAAAACCTTAATGATAACATACAGTTGATTAACACATATTTTGTATGTTATATATATATTATACTGTATTCTTATAAGCTAGAGAGAAAATGTTATTAAGAAAATCAAACGCAGAGAAAATGCACTTATAGTACTGTATTATACAGAATTCATATGTAAATGGATAAGTTCAAACCTGTGGTATTCAAGAGTCAAGTGTATTTCCCCTTTATTGTTACTTTAGCCCTTTGGATTTTGTACTGTCGTCTCCACTATACTAATAAGGAAGCTGAGGCTGAGAAAATTTGATAGTACTCATAGTCACAGTGCCTGTAAGTACAGTTATTCAAACCCCCAAACTATCTGACTTCTCTAAAGACCATGCTCTTAACCTCTACACTTTGGTGCTTCATTTTATGCCTGTAAGTACAGTTATTCAAACCCAGGTGTTCCTGGGTTACTAAGTTGGTCAATCAGGTGGTTGATAATAGTGCTGGATTACTGAGCCACTGGGGAGTGAGAGGTGTGGGAGGACGATGAGTTCTTTTTTAGATACTTCAGTTTGAGATGCGTTCTGAACATCCAGGTAGGAATGTCTAGAAGGAAGTTGGATCTAAAATTATAAATTCCAGAAGAGTGGCTTGAGCTAGATATACTTCTCTGGGAGCCATTGGTCTATAGATGGTTGTTGTGGTGCCACTCGGGAAGCAGGCAGAATGGTGCTGCCATAATGCTAGTTGAAGGCTTGGGAGTGGACATGACCACCTGAAGAATGTGAATATGTGTGTGGGGATGGAGAGTGAGATAAGGTGTGTCTTTTGGTCCCTTCAATTTTGGATATTCTTTCCTATAGCATCTCAGATTTCACCCTGCCTCTACCAAAAACAAAAAAACTAAGTACCATTCTCCTGTTTGGTTAATGATAGAATGAGATTACCTATAAATGATAGCTGTATTATCCTTTTACATTCTGTTTAAGTTAGACAGCAAAATTGTAGCTTGTTTAGCAATGAAAGCTTACAAGTCCAAGTGAAATACAGAAAAAAAGGATCCAAAAATCTCATGAAGCTGTATTACTAAGCTTTTAAGATGAGTAAGTGTCCACCAACCCTGGCAGCCATTAGATACACTTCATTGTTTTCCATGTTAACACTAGCCTCAACCTGTAGTATCCATTGTATATGAAGGAATGTGTTTTATAACAGAATGGATGGTATCCTTTTTTTTTTTTTTTTTTTAAGATTTTATTTTTAACAGGGTACCTGGGTGGCTTGGTTAAACATCTGATTCTTGATTTTGGCTGAGGTTATAAGCTCAGGGTCATGAGATTGATCCCTACATCAGGCTCTGTACTGGGTATGAAACCTGCTTGGGATTCTCTCTCTCCCTCTGCCTCCTGCCCGCCCCCCCCCGCTCCCCCCCCACCCCGCCTTGAGAGAGCACACTCTCTCTCTTTTAAAAAATGGGGGAGGGAAAAGAAAAGATTTTATTTATTTATTTTTTAAAGATTTTATTTATTTATTTGACAGATCACAAGCAGGCAGAGAGGCAGGCAGAGAGAGGAGGAAGCAGGCTCCCCGCTCAGCAGAGAGCCCGATGTGGGGCTCGATCCCAGGACCCTGGGATCATGACCTGAGCCGAAGGCAGAGGCTTTAACCCACTGAGCCACCCAGGCACCCCTCTGATTGTCTTTTAAATGACATTCTTGGGGTTCTTGACTGACTCAGTCAGAAGACCATGTGACTCTTGATCCTCAAGGTTGTGAGTTTGAGCCCCACATTGGGGGTAGAGATTATTTAAATAAGTCAAAACAAAACATTCTGTGGTAAGTCGCTAGGCCCAGAGAGACCAGAGCCTTGTACACAGAAAAGAATGGACAGGGATTATATTTTCTTTCTTGGGGTACCTGGGTGGCTCAGTCAATTAAGTGTCTGCCTTCAGCTCAGGTCGTGATCTCAGAGTCCTGGGATCGAGTCCCATGTCGGGCTCCCTGCTCACCGGAGAGTCTGCTTCTCCCTCTCCCTCTGCCTCCCTCCCTCCCCCTGCTGTGCTTGCTCTGTCTCTCTCTCTCTTTCTCTCTCACTCAAATAAATAAAATCTTCAAGAAAAATATACTGTCTTCCTTACTTTGTCTTGTAAATCTGCTTATCTCCTCCTCAGGGAGGACAGTGTGTTAGGTTGAGATCTTCTGACATGTCATTTTTGAGGACATTGTAATTGCTGTGGTCATTTTAGGCAATTTCAAGGGTGTTGAACTCATTCAGCTTAGTAACTGAACTAATTAATGAAGTAGAATCTCTCCTAAGTCAAGGCTTTGACTGAAATTTCACTGACTTATTTTTATGATATCACTTATGGTCTCAAACATTTCATGTGCTCGTGTATTGAAAACATTTAATGATTATTTGTGTGTATAGCATGGGCAACTTTAAGAACACTCATCCCTCTGGAGTTTTGAGATGCTATGCTTTAGGTTCATTAACTTCATAAATACTTACTGAACACCTCCTTGCCAAGCAGTGGCCTAGATGGTAGAGTATAATAGGGAACAAGCCAAAGAAGATCCTTTCTCTGGTAGAGCTTCCTTTCTTAAGGATTTAGACATTGCGTGAGACTAGTTTCAGATAAATTAGTACTTGTGAAAGATCTGAAAAAAGCTCTTCCAGATGTGTCTGTCTTCCTACTTCCAAGTCTAGATCCTGCCATCCTCATTTGTGAAGCCTGGCTCAGTGGCAGCATGTCCATGCTGTCCTTACCTGATTTTTTCCGCTAATACGCTCTTCTCCTTCCTGAAATTCTGTTACTGTATCTGCAACATTCTTACATCACCTTAACATTTTTTTTTCTATTTGTTTGTGTACTTGTCAAGTACCCACTATTAGTCTGTAAGCTATTGAAGGCAAAATAAATACCCTATTTATCGTGGTTTGGGGCATTCTGTAAGTAGGCAGCAGGATGTTGTAGGAAAAAGCACTGAATTTAGAGCCAGAGGACTTAAATTTGAGTGCTGGCTTTCTTATTAACTAGCTGTGTGACTGTAAGCAAGTCATTTAACTTCACTGTAATTAAGTTTACTCTCTCTACAGAATGTAGTAATTAACCTGACATTTCTGAGTAATTGTTGGGAGGCACAAACTGAGGTAATATATGTGACTGTACTTCGTAAATTCTGAATTCTGGCACAAATATTCTGTGGTGTCATAGTAAATATTCAGTAAGTATTTGAATGAATAAATGTTTGCTTTCAGTGAACACCTTTTTCTGAGTCGCTGTCTTGCTTAATGAAGTCTTTATGATTTTGTAAATATATTAGTCTGTTTTTCATCTTGTTTCATTACTAACTGATTCTGTTCAGATTTAGCATCCTCCTCACCCCATGAGTATTTTGTCTTTTCTCCTTAGGTGCTGTGTACTGTTAAAACAACAAGTGACATATGATCTCTTTCAGCAGGTGGTACACAATGGCTGACATGCAAAATCTGGTAGAAAGACTGGAGAGGGCAGTGGGCCGCCTGGAGGCTGTATCCCATGGCTCTGATGTGCACTGTGGGTATGGAGACAGTGCTCCCAAAGGTAAGCAGTATCCAGCCAGCAGAATACTTTGAATGAAGACTCAATGTTTTGGCCTAAAATTTTTCTGTCACAGTATATGCTCACCTACGAAGTTAATGTCCCAAAATGCTTAATCTGCTAAGCTCATCGCTTGTGAACAGATAAGGGAGGAAGTGACTTGTGTAGGCAGGCCTGTGGTTATTTTAACATAAGAACTTCCTGATTGTGTGATACTTCCTGTTCTTTCTTTAGTAAAACCACTCTAGAAGTTGGGCGACAAGTGATAGGAAAATTTCCTCTGTCCAAGAGATTGGCAAATTAGCCGTTTTGCATATGCACCAAATGAATCATAGAATGTTAGCACTAAAGGGGAGCTCAGGGTTTTTTTGTTTGTTTGTTTGTTTAAGTTTTCATTTTATAGATAAAGAAAGTTAGGCTCAGAGAGGAAAAGGAACTTAGGGTCACACAGTCAGTGGTGGTACTGGACTCATGTTCCAGTATTCTGTTTACTCTATTACCTTGCCTCTCCACTTTCATGTGGAATGGCTTTTTAATAAATCATCTTTTTGGTGCAGGACTGATTCTCTGTGGTGTGTCTGTCTTTAGCAGGAGCAGCTCCATATGTGCAAGCATTCGACTCACTGCTTGCTGGTCCTGTGGCAGAGTACCTGAAGATCAGTAAAGAGATTGGGGGAGATGTGCAGAAACATGTAAGGATGTTTTGCCCCTTTTTCCTTCCTTTAAGGACTGGTGGCTGTCTTCAGATCCTATTCCTTCTTGGTTTAAGAGCCCCTTGAGAGGGTCCTGGCTCCTCCTCTTTTACCTTCACTGAGGAGCTCACTCCAGGCACTGGAATAGTTTCTCAAATATTTCCAGGCCTTCAGCTTTTATCACATTTTCTGCGTGGGCTTCTTTTATACTGAAGACTTGCTTGGTGCATAAAATATGGCTTGGCGGGGCACCTGGGTGGCTCAGTCACTTAAGCATCCGGCTCTTGATTTCAGCTCAGGTCATGGTCTTGGGGTCGTGGGATCTAGCCCCGCATTAGGCCCCATGCTCAGTGAGGAATCTGCTTGAGATTCTTTCTCCCCTTCTCCCCTCCCCCCACATGTGTACAATAAATAAATAAGATCTGTTAAAAAAAATAAAATATGGCTTGGTTTATCTTACAGTGAGAATATTCTCCCATTCTGATCCCAACATGTTGCTACTTTTTTTTTTTTGAAAGATTTTATTTATTTATTTAGAGCAAGATACAGTGAGAGAGGGAACACAAGCAGGGAGAGTGGGAGAGGGAGAAGCAGGCTTCCCACTGAGCAGGGAGCTCAAAGTGGGGCTCGATCCCAGGACCCTGGGATCATGACCAGAACCGAAAGCAGATGCTTAATGACTGAGCCACCCAGGCAGCCCCACCAGCATGTTATATAACCAAGCCTAGGGTGGCTTACTCAAAGAAATCATAGTCATGACTTAGCATTTATAAAGCTATGCATGATAGTTATTAGTTATGCTAATGTGGTTATTTTCACACTTAGCTCACAGCAAGAATGTGAAGTAGGCAGTGACAGGTGCCTCTCCACCCACCTTGCTTCATGTGCTGCCACCTCCATCGTCACCACCCCCACACCTAGATAATGTTTTGAATCTCTTTTTGGGACCCAAAATCTTTCTGCTAGTCCTCTGTAATCTCTGTAAGCAATAACCATGTTTAGGATCTTCCTGACCCTTTAGCAAGACTGGTTGCTTGATCTTTGGAAGATCTATTTTGAGTCTTTCATGTACCATCTGTTGGCAGTGGTGTTAGCACTTGTGAGTGGGACTGGGACTTAGATACAGGAGTGGGGGCTTACATTTTTACTTTATACAGTATGTAACATTTGCAAAGACTTAAAACCATGTATCACTTGTATGTTCTAAAAACACAAATCTAGAAAAAATAGGTTACCTTATTTGAATTTTTGTGTTTAGATAGTGGTTATAGCCTCATATTTCTTAAACTCTCTTGACTATGACTATCAGTAAGAAATACGTATTTAATCTGAATGGGTTATGACCTAGCCTTTGAGAAATAGCTTTAACCTAAAGAAGTAAATACCTTGAGAATTCAGGCATAAATTTGGCCTTTGCCTTTACTTCAGCCTCAAGTTTTTGAGAAAAGAGCTTTTTTGGTGATGAGAGGCAGGAGGGATTTTTCAGTGCACTTCATACTGCACTGCATGTACATTTGCTAACTGATTTCATCTAAGGCTAACCCTGATTATCTTCACTTCCTGGCTGTGTATCCCTGATGAGTTCCAACAAGAACAGCGGTATGTTTAATTTTCCTGTCACTCCCTGGAATCTGGAGTACCTGAGGAAGGCAACAGGATGTGCCTAGGTTGCTACCAGAGTACGTGGAAGTGGAGGTTCCAGGTTATTCTTATCAGGACCCTCTCCAGTTGTAATGTGTCATTGATAAGCGATTCTTCTTTCTGGCAGGCGGAGATGGTCCACACAGGTCTGAAGTTGGAGCGAGCTCTCTTGGTTACAGCCTCTCAGTGTCAGCAGCCGGCAGGTGTAAGTTCACTGCTAGTTGGTTTCCTTGTGGTTTGATGCTCAGGACAATTGAGAGGTTTCTGCTGTATCACAACATGCTAAAATAGACCTTCCAGGCCCGTGTACGTTCACACCAAGTCCCAGAATAGTCAGACTTAAAGTGCATGAGAATGTGTCATTGAGTAGTTATCGGACTCTACTGGTTTAGGGTTGCTTTTTGTTATTTTTTTTTTTTTTTTCCTGTCATTTTATTTAGGACCATAGTTACTCCTGGACCTTGCTACGTCTCTCAGTGGTCTTTTTTAACCTCTTGGCTGAGGCCAAATTCATTATATTGTCCTCTAAGCTCTTCGGGTCATAGAGGTTCTCTTGCTTCGCTGTGGCTGGGCTTTAACAATGCTACTGTGGAGATCCTAAAACTCCTAAAGTATTGCTTCTCCCCTCCTCCTCCTGTGGTTGGGATTTCCCTTTAAGTTTACTCCTACCTCAAAATTTTATGGTGCTAAGGTATGAAGATCAGTTGGCGAAAATGTGGATTTGAGTTTTGTTCTATTTGTTCTTTCTGCATTTGACTTTCCTAGGCAGAGGGTCAATAAAAGAAATCTTCCTGTTAATGCTGTATGAAAACTCCTGGACCCTCAGCATGCCTAAATAGTGTAAAAATAGTATAAGATAATGTTAAATATATTAGACTCTAATTCTTAATCTCTCTTGAATGGTTAAAGCATTTGTCTTAAACCTTTTCTTGAAACCTACACTTTCAACAACAGATCAGGCAACTGAGACACTGTTAATATTTCCCGCGCTTTAGACTAAGGGTTGATAAACTGAAGTCTCCAGGCCAAATCTGGCCTGCCATCTCTCTTGTAAATGAAAGATTTTTGGAACACAGCCATGCCCATTCTTTCAAGTATTGTCTATTGCTGCTTTACACACTAGAATGGCAGAGTTGAGAAATTGCAGCAGAGACCGTATGTCCTGCAGAGACTGAATATTTACTGTGTGGCTCTTTAGAGAAAGTTTGCTGACTTCTGCTTTAAAGACTGTTTTTCGTGCTAATATCTGAGAATTGAGAAGGATAAAACTGAAAGGATAAAACATGGAAACACCAGATTTATCTATTTTGCTAATAATCTGCCTGTTCAAATGCCAAGCCCCCTAATTGCATTTGATTCAGCAGATCTCTGCTCAGCAGCTGCTGTATGGCTAGCAATGTATTGAGGGCTGTAAGGACTATAAAAGAGGGCTGAGACAAAGCCCTTGTCTTTGAAAAATTAATGAGAAATTTCAAAAAACGTACTCACACGAGTCCATTAATAGTTTTTGCTGATGTGTGATGAGGTGCCAGAATTGGTTATGCTGATAGGAGCTGCTGTAAGTGGCCAATGTGGCTGGGGCAGGAGGGCTGTTCCTCATGAAGCATGGGGAACCATTTGGCTATCTGGAAAAAGAAGAGACCATCATGAATAAAGGCTCAGAAATGAGCTAGTGTCTCTTCTTAGTGGGACAGAAAAGAGACAAGTGGCTGAAATGGTAGAATTTTGTGGTGTAGCTGGAGTATGGGTCCTGATCCTGAAGAACCACCAGATCTAGCCAGAGGAGAGTGAGATGATGAGCAGTATTTTAGCCATATGCAGGATGAATACAGAGTTTATTTGGGTGTTCATTATAGCCCATGAAGAATTCTTGCGTGCAGAATCAGAGTTGACCAATACATAAAGCTTTTACAGAGAGACTAACCTGAATCTTCTCCCACGTCTTTCCCTAGAATAAGCTTTCCGATTTGTTGGCACCCATCTCAGAGCAGATCCAGGAAGTGATAACCTTCCGGGAGAAGAACCGAGGCAGCAAGTTGTTCAATCACTTATCAGCTGTCAGCGAAAGTATCCAGGCCCTGGGTTGGGTGGCTATGGTGAGCAGTGCAGCTTCCATGGGAGGGAATGGATGGAATGAAAGGGTAAGAGAGATGGCTGGGAGAGGCCCTGAGTCACTGACAGCTTCTCTTTCTCTAGGCTCCCAAGCCTGGTCCCTATGTGAAAGAAATGAATGATGCTGCCATGTTTTATACAAACCGAGTCCTCAAGGAGTACAAAGATGTGTAAGTCCAGCCTTTTCTCAAGGGGTCAAGGACAAGCCAGCTGGTTGCTTTCCAGAGTAGCACTTGGGGTTAAGGCTGTTGTGTTGGTTCTGTACCCCAGGGCTGCTTTCTGGAAATTTCAATAGGTACTGGCTCACAGAAGCTGCATTTGCAAGCAGGAAGTGTTTCTGCTGTCACTTCTGCTTTTTCTCTAGAGTTTCTAGAGACCCGTTTAGTCTTCTAAACCTTAACCTTTTCAGATTTAGGAAGTTTCGCGAGGGGTAAAATGGACGAATGCCCTTTATTTTTTTAAAAGATTTTATTTATTGTCAGAGAGGGAGTACAAGCCAGGGTAGCAGCAGGCAGACGGAGAAGCAGGCTCCCCGTGGAGCAGGGAGTGTGATGTGGGGCTAGAGCCCAGAACACTGGGATCATGACCTGAGCCAAAGGCAGATGCTTAACTGACTGAGCCACCCAGGCATCCCAATGAATGCCCTTTAATTTGCCTGTTTAGACAAGGTGGATTTTGTTCCTTTGTTGAGAATTTCTAACTGGCCCTATGCCAAAAGGTTCCGTAAGATTTACTAGGAAATTTACTAGGTAAAGTGAGAGGAAGGCTGTTTTGGCAAAGCACAGGTATCAGGTAAGGGGTAGGGAGTCACTGTATGTCTAACCACATATGTTCATCAGTCCTAACTGACTTCTCTATTGCTAGTTTTGAGTTGGAGTGACAGCATGCAGCTGTGTAATTACCCAAACCCTTCCTTCCATCAATCATTTGTTGAATAACTACTCTGAAGGAATAGCCTTCATGTGTGTGAAATATGTCTCAGAACACCAGGCTTTTCCTTGATCCTTCCAGCAACCTAGAGTTAAGCACTGTAGTGTTTTGATTCACCCCACCATTAAACTCCATGCACTTTACAGTTGAGCAAATTCGGTCTTACGCTAAATAGCCATAAAGTCGGGGTGCCTGGGTGGCTCAGTTGTTAAGCATCTGCCTTCAGCTCAGTTCATGATCCCAGGGTCGGAATGGTGTCCCTCATCGGGCTCCCTGCCCTCAGGAAGTCTGATTTTCCCTCTCCCACTCCCCCTGCTTGTGTTTCCTCTCTTGTTGTATCTCTGTCAAATAAATAAATAAAATATTTAAAAAAAATAGTCATAGAGTCTTCCAGCTAATATAGAAGAGGGGAGACTTGGACTATAGTGCAGTGCTCTTTCTATAATTTTATGATGATTATTTCTTCCAGGAAGGGTTTAGATTTTTGGTGGGAGGGACGTAAAGCACTGTGCTATAGAGCATTTGAGTTTCTTGAAGTCCTGGAGTTCCACAGTGATGCCTGAATAACCTCCTCTCCACTACAGCTTCATGTGCAGAATGTCTGCTTTTATTAGTTTTATATATTATGTTCTGCTTAAGGTCTGCTTGGAAAAAACAGTTTTGCTATACTTAAAAAAGTTGGAGGAATACTGCTATAAGAGATAGGAAGAGATATGATCTGCAGTCCCTATCCTAATGGACTGTAGTCTAATTAGGGTAATAAAATAGGTTAAAAAAATAGTAAAGCTCAGTTTTTTTTTTTTAAAGATTTTGTTTATTTGATAGAGGGAGAAGCAGACTCCTCCATGAGCAGAGAGCCCAATGTGGGGCCCAATCCCAGGACCCTGAGATCATGACCTGAGCCAAAGGCAGATGCTTCACCAACTGAGCCACCCAGGCGCCCCATAAAGCTCAGTTATGTTAGAAAAGCTGCCATAGAGCAGAGCCACACTACAGCCAAGACATGAGCTCATAGATGGGAGGGCTTCTGGAATCACTATTATAATGTACCCTGGCCATCTGTGATGAGTTCTTCTTTAATTCTCCCAGCGATAAGAAGCATGTGGATTGGGTCAAAGCTTACTTGAGTATATGGACAGAGCTACAGGCTTACATTAAGGAGTTCCATACCACTGGACTGTCCTGGAGCAAAACGGTTAGTGAGTCTTCCCTCCCTCCTTCTATCCCTTCGGGACAGGGTCCACAATTTTCTTTTATTTTGTTGCTTCCAAGGTCCAAAAAGAAATGCTAGTCTTTTCAGTGGCGAGTAGAAAGAAAAAGGAGGGGGAGGGGAAAAAAGAAGAGTACAGAAAACAAGGATCAGAGAAGTGTTTAGTTCTATTCATTTTCATTACACATGGGTCAGAGGTTGTGGTCATGCTAGAGGGCCAGAAGAATGAGTTACATTATCCCAGCCCTCTAGAAGCTTAGAAATTGAAATATAAAAATCCTAAGTACAAATCACCAAGCTAAATGCTGTACTAAAGATACAGAGTACAGAGTAGAAGGAAGAGTGAGTCTCACTGGAAGAGATTGTACTTTGAACAGGTGTACTCTGATCCGAGACTTTTTTCAAGTATAGAACAGTGAGAAGTGAGAGAAACGGGGATACTAGCAAATAGCAAAGCTTAAACAGAGTACATGTAACATGTAGAGTGAATGTAGAGATTGGTCATCTCTGTCTTCAGTAAGGAGAGAGTCAGATTTTTAGGAGAAAAGGCTGAAAAGGAGCATTGATTATGACTCTTAGACTTAGTAATAGGTGATAAGTGCCTATTACAGGTATTTGAGCAAGAGAGTGATAATGATCAGACTTGTCCTTAAGAGAGTCTGAGTGTATAGGTTAGGGATAAGGGCTCATGCTCAGACTGTGGAAGTGCTCTCATGGGGCTCGTGGGTGGTGCAGAAAAACTTGCAGGAGCTATAACCAAGGTAATAGAAAGATTTGATGGAATTGAGGGGGTTGCAGGGCTCCAGAAAATTGAATAGTCAAGCTTGGATGGCAGCATCTTTTACTGAAATAGAATCGAGGAGGTGATTGTATAGGTAGGGGAGCAGGCGGAAGATGATGACATCAGTCTTGGCCTCATTGAGGCTGAGGTACTGGTGACATACCTAAGTCAATTTGCACAGCTGGCTTAGAACTGGAATTAGAGGCCAAAGGAACAGTGGGAAAGTTGAAAAATGGAGCTGGGTTGGGTCCCTGGAAAAGGTTAAGAGGGAATAAAGCGATGTTGGGTGTGGCTAGGGAGCATGAATCAAAGCATTGAAGGCTCCAGTGGGTACCCCATGTCCTTGATTACATGTAGACCCTATTTGGGAAGGGTACAGAGGGGAAGAGAGGATGGCTATGTTAACCTGCCTTTATTGTTCTAGGGGCCTGTGGCAAAAGAACTGAGTGGATTGCCATCTGGACCCTCTGCCGGATCGGGTCCCCCTCCTCCCCCACCAGGCCCACCTCCCCCACCAGTCCCCGTCAGTTCAGACTCAGATGAGTCTGCTTCCCGCTCAGCACTGTTTGCGCAGATTAATCAGGGGGAGAGCATCACACGTGGTAAGTGAATATTTTGGCAAGAAAAGTTGGTACAGTAAGTTCTTTGGGCCAGATCTTACCAGCTAGAGACCTGACAGCTGATAAACCAGAATCCTGGTTTGTGTATGGGAGATTCCATTTGGGGTGTCACTGTCCTTCAGGTTACCCAAAGGGACCTCAAACCTGGCTTAAATGGAAACTGAAATGAGTGATGATTACAGTTGAGGGAACCCTCTGCCCCATAGGAAAGTTATTTAATATTGAGTGGCGTATACAGAGTACCCTGTTGTACCAAGGCATGGTGCTGGCAGTTTACCCTAGAGCCTTTTCTGTGTTACCACATGGTCTCTTTGGGAAGTCACTGAGTGTATATATGTGTGTGTGCATGTGTGCGTGTGTGTGTGGGGGGGGGGTCAGTTAACTAACTCAGAAGATGATTGTTAGTCATGGAAATTTTGCATAAGATTTACCAATGTTGGTATAGAGAAACTAGACACCCTTATACACAGCAGGCAGAAGACTAAATTATACAGCCCTCTTCTAGGAATCTACCTATAAAAATATCTAAAATAAAAAACAAGTATTATATAGTATTATTTGTAGTAGCTAAAAATGGTATAACAACCTAAATATCCAGCAGTAAGAGAAATGGTTAACTGTGGTGTGTCCTTTTAATAAGATATTATGCAGCCATTAAGTCTTTTTCTGCAGCCAACTGTGCAGTGTTGAAGAAGACGTCTAGTATAGCCACAAGGAGTGGTGGGGCTGAAAGGGCCAGTCCGTATTGGTTATTTACGTTGGGCCATATTAAAAAGCAAGGAATGTATCAGCCTGCAAGAGGTGATTATGGAATTTTTTTCCTTAAAAAGAAACAAAAAAGAAATTTTTATAAACTATAGGTTAACATGAGAAAATTTTTATGTGTTAACTGGTTAAACCAGACTTGTTAACAATGTGTATGGTTATAACCAAATACAAAACTTCTATCAGTAGGAAAACTCGTGGGATGAGATTTCAAATGCAGATACTGGGTAGGAGGTGTGGTAGGTCAGTTGTGGGTGAGGTTTCTTTCTTTTTCCCAAATTTTTTTTACTATCATGTATTACTTTTCTTTTGTGCTTTAAAAACTCTACATATATTATGAATATATATTTGGTAAGTGTCTTTCAAGATCTTCTTCTGTGCATTCACATACCCAATCCTTTCATATCCACACATTCCATGTTTGTTTGTTTTTTTAATGGAACTGTATAATTGAATGTTGGGGTAGAAGGGAAATTCTAAAAGCACTTCCCCAAAACTGACTGTGAGAGAACATCTTCAAGGGCTTGGCTTTTGGCTTTAAAGTTTTTGTTAACACTGAGAGCAGAAGTTGGTTATTGCCTTAGCCCAAAACCATGATATGAAGGACAGGCCCAAGGTAGCTGTTGTTCCTACAGCCCTGAAACATGTGTCTGACGACATGAAGACTCACAGGAACCCTGCCCTGAAGGCTCAGAGCGGTCCGGTACGAAGTGGCCCCAAACCGTTCTCTGCACCTAAACCAGGAGTCAGCCCATCCTCCAAACCAACCACAAAGAAGGAGCCAGCTGTACTGGAACTGGAGGGCAAGAAGTGGAGAGTGGTGAGTTAAAAATGCCAGAAGGAGCCAGAAGTGGGGACAGGGGATTTAAACAGAGCACAGCCAAACAGTGCAGGGTTCTGTCTTAGATTCCAAGAACAGAACTTTGGGGCAGCTTGTTTTGGGGGGTAGGGTGTATTAGTGATGGGATTCCTGAAAGGGGTATTTCTTAAACAGGAAAATCAGGAGAACATTCCCAACCTGGTGATTGATGACACAGAGCTGAAACAGGTGGCTTACATATACAAGTGTGTCAACACGACATTGCAAATCAAGGGCAAAATAAACTCCATTACAGTAGGTGAGTTTTTGTCATTGTCCTAGGCAGGCTCTGTCCGAATGCTGAGAGGGCTGGAATCATGCCTACCCTATTCCTAAAGATTGTTAAATTTATTACAGTAGCTTCCTTTAAAGTTACTCTGTTGATGGGGCGCCTGGGTGGCTCACTTAAGTGTCCAGCTCTTGATCTCAACTCAGTCTTCATCTCGGGGTTGTGAGTTCAAGCCTCGTGAAAATGTTACACTGTTGATCTGCTCCCTTCTAGATAACTGTAAGAAACTCGGTCTGGTGTTCGATGATGTGGTGGGCATTGTGGAGATAATCAATAGCAGGGATGTCAAAGTTCAGGTAACTTGATATCTTGGCTCCTTCCTTTGGTCCCTGAGGAATTAATTGAAAGACATGGCTGACCCACAGATGTTGTTGTGCTGGGAATTTGATTCTACGGAGTCTGTAAGCTGAGCTGCTTTGGTGGCAGGAAAGGAGTTGGCTCTTAGAGTGAGCCCTTTCCAGCCCCCATCCCAGCCCACCTCCAGTATCCAGTATCTGCTGTATACCTGTGAGCTTGCGTGTGATTGCTGAATCGCCTAAAATAGTGAAAGCTTTTTCCTGAAATGTACTATTGCTCTCCTCAGCTACTGGGACTAAGCTTCTTGGTTTCCTCTGTAGGTAATGGGTAAAGTGCCAACCATTTCCATCAACAAAACAGACGGCTGCCATGTCTACCTGAGCAAGAATTCCTTGGATTGCGAGATAGTCAGTGCCAAATCTTCTGAGATGAATGTCCTCATTCCTACAGAAGGCGGTGACTTTGTAAGTTTCTTGATCTCTTGATATGCTCTAAAAACAGGAGGGACTGAAGATTTCTTGCATCAGAGAAAGTTAGTTCATGGCCACTCTGCACTGAGTGGGTCTAGCCTAGCAATACGCACCTCAGACACCCCACCCATGAGTGTGAGGTGGTCTCATGAAGTAGAGCTCCAAAGGAGGTGGCTTTTCCTTCCTTAGGTTGAGCAGACGCTTAGGGTAGTAACAAGGAATGGGACTGAGTCACAGCCCCAAAGGACTGGCACCGTGCAGTATATACGAGAACGTGTATGTGTTCTCATCTGTGCCTCCCAGGTTTGTCTGAGATTGCTGATCCAGTATCAGTGGGGAACACACTCACACCTCTGCCTCTCTGGCCTTGGGGCCGTTGTTCTCACTCCTCCAACGCAGTGCCCCTTTGTTATGTCAGCGGCAGAGGAGCTGGGTCGTAGGAGATGTGTTGCCACTCACACAGCCAGGCTGCTGTAGGTGGTTCGGTCTCGCTCTCAGGACATCCTTCTTGCTCCAAGAGTTTGGTGGAAGCAAGCGTTGGGAGAAGAGTGTAAGATTTAACCTCAATTTATTGTGTAGCTTGGATTTAAACATGGTTTCTTTATTTGCAGAATGAATTCCCAGTCCCTGAGCAGTTCAAGACCCTATGGAATGGGCAGAAATTGGTCACCACAGTGACAGAAATTGCTGGATAAGCGAAGTGCCACCGGGTTCTTTGCCCTCTCCCTCACACCATGGGATAAATCTGTATCAAGACGGTTCTTTTCTAGGTTTCCTCTACCTTTCTGCTCTTCAGCTGCTTCTCTGCTTTGAGAAGCACAGCTACCTGCCTTCACTGAAATATACCTCAGGCTGAGATTTGGGGCGGGAGAGCAGGTCAGTTCATCTTCTGCAGGAAGGTGCGGCTTTTCCCTATCGGCTCAACCACACCACCAGTCCCTCCTTAAGGAACCGCACACCAGCACTGGTGTGTCTAAGCTTTCAGCCTTTGCAGGCTATTTGACCAACAGTCTTTGGGAAGACTAAAGCAGTCCCCGGGGATTAACAGATCAGAATGTTCACACAAGTTCACCTTTTTCTAACAATGAGCGTGAAGGTAGCAGAGGCAGGTGTGATTCTAGCGGGTTCTTCTAACCGAACTAATTTTTCACTATTGACAAGTGAGGCAGGGGTTGTACCTGACCAAAGGCTGAAGCTGGCCAGCTAGCATTCCAAGCAGAATTGTTTCCCATAAGCATTCCTTTCATTCTGCATTCCATCCTGGCTCTGCCTGAACCTGGGAGAGTAGGTTCTCCCATGTCAGCCGCTGTGGCAGTGCCCTGTACCCAGGCCAGTTAAGGGAGTCTTGGCCCCTTCCTTTCACTGGGATCCCTGCCCAGCACCTTCCTACAGAGACGACTTAAACAAGAAAAAAAAACAAAAAAACGGAAAACACACCATTCCAAGGGATCTGGAATTCCTTCCTCCTTCCATGCTGGGTGCCTGTCCTCCACCTTCACTGCCTCCTTTGTCCTGTCATGCTCAACTGCTTTTGGCTTCTGTCCAGGCACCTGAACAAAGGACTAAAATCTCCACTGCAGCCTGGTTTTAGGTCTTATGTAAGAATCTTGCACAGCACTGCTAATGTAAATTACAGTTTTTCTCTCTAGGACACTTACCAAAATAATGCAACTTTTTTGGTGGGAAGAGAGATTGTCCTGTGACTTCTACCCATTTCCTGAGGCCTGTGGAAATAAACCTTTATGTACTTAAAGTTATACAGAAAATAGAATAAAATTAATACCAGACTTGCTTAGTATCTACCTATGATGTTTACTGTACAGAGATGTAAGAATATTTTTTTGAAGTGAACTCTACCTCAGCATGGGGCTCAGAACTCAAAATCCCGAGATCAAGAGTCGCATGTTCTACTGACTGACCCAGCCAGGTGCCCTGAGAGGTATGTAAGTGTATTGAGAAGGAAAAGGACACCAAGGATAAGAAACTAGTCTTTATTTTAGACAGTATCATAAAATTTTTTTCACATTCCCCCCACTTGCTACCCTTAATCCTCATCTTCTAGTTGAGAAATAAGGCTTGAGAGAGGGGAGAGAAAAATCATAAAGCGTAAACTTAGCAGCACTAACAAGGTGCTTCCCTCTGCACAGCTGTCGTCCCTCACATGGGCATTCTGCACAATAGTCTTCCAGGAAGTGTAGATAGGTTTTCTCAGGGTGGAGTAGTGGGAGGCTAAAATGTCCATGCTCACATAGTATGGGAAAACAGTAGCTAAAGGTTAGTTGTTGTTTTTTTTATCGTAACAGGAGTTCTCAGTCCTTAGTATTCTGAGTTGATCTCAGGAGATCAGGAGAAAAGGGGTATGCAGTATTCCCCAAGCTTTCTGAGCAAATAATCCTTTTTTTCATCAAATACATCAGAAATAGTTTTGAGTGTACTCTAAATAGTTTTTTGAGATGGGGAGTTAGAAAGCCTGATCTCTTTCCATTCTTCCATTGTCTGCTAACACCAGCAGCACAGTGACTCTAGAATGTAGACCACTGGCCACACGGAAAAAGGGACAGGTTAGTCAAGGATGGAGTGGAAGGGACCAGCTGTGTCCTCACTTATCGTTTCTGCTTGTACATTGTTCAGCTGAGGTGTAGTTGACATACAGTGTTCTGTCCACTTGAACATTTGTCTTCATTTCCCCAAGTTAAGCAAGATGTACTCCATCCCCCACCCGCCGCCACCTTAAGCAATCCAGTTGGGTGCTACTCCCCCCCCCCCTTTTGTGACAGAGCAACTAATTTATCACTACCTGATGAGACAAGAGTGCTACTGAGACAAGATGGTGGCCCAGCAGAAGATGTCAATGCTAACGCACCACAGGAGACAACATACTGAGAAAAGAGGGTAGCCTCAAGGAATTACACAGAAACACCATCTAAACAATACTTTCACAAGCACTGGTTGGCTCTCCACCAGCAAAACTGAGCAAGCATTTATGGTCCCCTCAGGCCTGGATACTGGCTGCCTCTTGGCTTGAAACGTGGCTAGGCTTTCCTGAAAAAGGTGTCTGCCCTTAAACTCTAATTGCTTTAGCTTCAGACTCTTCTGGGCACAGTTCTGACACTGATCAGCAGCAGACTTGCCTAAGACAGCCTGACCACATTGAGGGATTGTAAAATAATCTCCATGCATGGTTATTAACTAATTAAACTTGCATTCAACACCATATGCTGATAGGAGGAGGCAAAGGATAAGATTCGAATCTTAGATCTT
The DNA here is from genome assembly GCF_002288905.1 of Enhydra lutris kenyoni. Taxonomy (NCBI): domain Eukaryota; kingdom Metazoa; phylum Chordata; class Mammalia; order Carnivora; family Mustelidae; genus Enhydra; species Enhydra lutris. The sequence continues at coordinate 10,720,352 of NW_019154093.1, forward strand.
TCTGAGCAGGGCGTATTAGGTGATAACCAGAGGGAAGGATTAGTTGCAAGCTGGATGTGAGCTCAGGCTTAGGCATGAAGGGAACGCTCTCCTACTGGTGTATAGAAGCGCTAGGGGCTCCCTGAGCTCTGGGGCAGACTACAAGGGTTTCACTCCAGGAAGGGTATGATGTGAGCATAAAACCATTCTTGAGACAGTTGAAGATGGTCCCCTTCCACAGCCAGGAACACGAGCTGTCCTGCATTGTCCATTTCCTTTAGCCCCAGGCGGTCCTGCAGACAGGAAGATCATAATTAAGAGGCTTCACGAAAAATTAACAGTTGTAAAGAAACAATGTTCATTTGAGATACGTGCTCAAAAGTGTAGTCTTTTCCCGGAGTAGCAAAATTTAGGTGTTAACACTGTTGAAATTGCTAAAAAGGATACCTCCCTGTTTTCTTCCTGAGCATTCAAAACATAGATATAATTGAGATTGTTGTCTACAGAGTTCTATATTCAGCTTTCTGAAAAGTTTCCTAAAGCTTCTGGAGGACCACCTGTGTGGGTGGGCAGGCCACAGACAAAACTGCCTCAAAATGTCAGTCAAGTGAGACTGAGCCAAAAACAGAAAAAGCTGAAAACATCTAACCCTTCAAGAACACACCTCACTTTTCATATCCTGGCACTACCCACAGTGGCACAGAACAAACATGGCTGGGAGGATGAGCAGCTGACAGAGCCGGAGTGTTGCTTCTGCTGCAGCTACCATCAGTTTGACTTGGACGAGAGGGAAGTTCTTAGCTGTAATTTCCAAAACTCAACAGACCTGAGCTTCCCTTTCCTTTGAGCTCACCCAAGCTGGGCCACCAAATGCTGGAGATAAGCCAAGAGAGGAGACAACTGGCCCACGAAATTACTCAGGAGAATTCTTGTAGAAGGCAAGTGGTGCACATAGCACTTGTGCCTTTTGGGAGGGTCCAGTTCCAATATCCGTTCCCTGGAGTGCGGAAGGTCCCAGAATTAGAGGTAGTGAAATGGTGCAACCTCTGCTGGAGAAACAGGGCCTACCGCGCTCCCCCCAGGCCCCTGCAGGAGGCGCTCCCCTCACCAGTGCTCTAATTTAAAAACAGGACTTCACATCTGTTCATGTTTTAAAGTTAACACCTCTCCTATGTGTTCACGATGCACGGGGGCTTCTTGGCTTTGCAGTCTGCATGTCAGCAAAGGAAGCCAGTTCTAAACCTTTTCATCAGCAGGCAGAAACTGGAGATGAGGTGATCTTTGTACATACGGAAAGCCATGAGGTCCAGGTCCTTCATCCTTCAGGATGTACACTAATATAACCCAGCGCCCGAGACACTGGGGTCACAATCAGCACCCTCACCGGCCTCACCCATATTAGACCAAGTCACGGGCCTCCAAGCACCCACTGCTCTGCGGCATACAGGACAGCCTCTATCACCAAAGAATCGAGCAGCTTTGGGAACCAGGAGCTGAAAAAGACAGCACCTCTCTCCTCTCTGGTTACCTGTGTGTACAGACTGGTCTCCTGCAAGGGGATGGTTTCCTTGGCTTGGCCACTCCTGTAAAACCCGAACCACTGCAGGAGAGGAGGGCAAACGAAGATCAGACACAAGAGCACATATTGTCAAGTTAAGACTGCCAACAAACAGCATCACCAAGCTGTAGCAAAGAGTGAAAACAGAGTATGTCTTGAGTCATCTCTTTTTAAGGGTAGATCCTGAGGGATGAGTTAATCTTTCCAAAGCGCTTTCCAATTCCGCAGAATTCCTGTTTCCTACAGTGAGCACCTACGCTATGAAAATCCTTGTGCTATATCTGACATTGAAGATAAATATATATGTGGTCCCTGTTTTCTACAACTCTGGTCTGGTGAGGCAAAGAAACAACTGTTTAGCACAGGGATCAGCCAACTTTTCTGTAAAAGCCAGATACAAAATAGCTTAGGCTTTAAGGGCCACATGAGTGTAACTCCCTAGGGCTGCCCTTCTAAACAAAAGCAGCCACACACAATATATAAAAAATGAATATGGCTTTCAAAAAGGTAAAAAATGAATATGGCTCTATTTCAATGAAATTTCACTTATGGACCTTGAAATTTGAATTCATATAACCTTTGTCATCAGATATTCTTTTGGTTTCTTTCTAACCATTAAAAAATGGTTCACGGGCCCTGCAAAAGCAGATGGCAGGCCGATCAGGCTGTCCCTGATGGCCTGACATAATGTGATGATTTTGCAAAAGAGGGAGCAAAGTCTGCTTGGACTAGGGATGACATCCTGGATGGAAGAAGTGACGTTTGAGCTTGGCCTTGACAGATGAACTTTAGCTTGTCAGGTGGAAAAGCCCAGGGAAGGGCACTCTAGAGACTGAAAAGCATGAACAAAAGCACTAAGAGTAAAAACACATGCCAAGTCTGGTGCATTTCAAGACTTCATCCTAGAGTATACGTATGAAGTGGGACATGAAGGAAGATTAAGTTGGAAAGGTAGGTCAAGGCGGACGTTAAATGCCAAGCTCAGGGATTTACAGACTGGGCTGATGGCTTGGGTCACAGGTCTCCTGGATAATGTGGTAAAAGTTAGAGACCCTTCCTCAGACAATGCCACTACATAATTTTGCAAACAATTTCAGGTGTTGGGGGGGTGTTATAGCCCCAAGTGTCCCATTTGTAGACCTCGAGCAAAGAAGCCCTGCTCTACACAGAAGGTGGAGGAAGGGACTGAAGGTTTCTCCCCAGCAGGTGGCTGTATTGTAATGCCATTTACTCCTTTGGTCTCCCGGTGTGGTGTGGCCTACCGGCACAGCATCTCACCTCAGAGTCCACAGGGTCCACAATGGAATCATTGAGAAACTTGACCATCACAAACTTCTTCAAGGCCATCAGGTTCTTCTTGTAGGACTCATTGACTCCCTGGAAGAAAGCCAGTAGTAGTTCAGGGACAATACCGTCAGATTCCAGCAGGGATGTTAAAGCCTTTCAGTGCTCTGGCCTCCCCAACCCTGGGCCACCGTATTTCCTCCCCATGATAATGGGTTGGTTTTCCAGCTCCTGGCCCAGAATATACCTTGTAAGCCTTTTCTTACCATCCTATCTAACTGGCAATGCCCCCACCAACCATAGTCTATCACTCCATAGGCATCCGTCACATAGGTTAAAGGCGACCACCCAGAGAGAGCCAAGGCAAAATGAGAAACCGCACATTCTGAGTGGTTCTGCTATAACACTTCCGTTTCTTCCACACCAACTCAAGTTTTGTTTTAAAAAACAAAACAAAACAAAAAAACCCTGCAGATGGGCCCAATACAAATTGGTCACTGAGTTTACCAGAATCCCACAAACCAAACCAAGCTTGTGCCTGGGACATGTTCAGTCCCCTCTGCCATCTCTCTTCTACGTAAATCTCACTTCTGAGAAAATCTGACCCCCAAGGGACCCACGAGGAAGGCTGCCCTCAGTAAGACAGCCACTGTGACGCTCCTTTTAAGCCAGCCAGCAACCTACTGAGCTTACCCTGCTTCTTCAACGCAAGGCAAGGAAAAGGACCTACGGGAAGAAAGCCAAATGAATTCCAGCTTTCCTAAAAGGAACTTCTGTTCCCCAGGGTGTGTGTCCAGGATATTCTGGGTAAACGGTCACAGCTCATCTGCGTGCGGCGCCCCCAAAGCAACCTGAACGCACAGCAACAGCAGCCTGGGATAGGAGCTTACCCTCTCCTGATTAATATCTGCCAAGAAGATGCTGTGGTTGCGGTACATGTCCTCCTTGACCGGGTCGTGCCAGTATTCCGCTTGTACCAGGCTGCAGGAAGAAGGAATGAATGAAGGTGACGGAGCCACGTGGCAGTCAGCACGCTGGGGGCACACCCCTGTGTGTGCATGTGCACATTGTGCACTAAGAGACTTCAAAGGGACAAAAAATCAAGAGCCACCACGTCCCCGGCCTTGACCTTAAATAGGGCAAACAAGACTTCTACTTACGACACAGTTCGTTAAGGACACACCCGAGACAGGAGAGTGCTATGCAGCACAGTACAGTCCCACAGGTTTGGGAAAAGGACTCATCGGTATCTGTTCCCCCAGGGACTTGAGCCTTCCTTATCAAACTTCCGCCTCCGGGTCACCGTGGCCCATGCTGTCCCCACCCAAAGCCCCCCTGCTTCCCCCTCCGCTGCTTCCTATTCAGGTATCTGCAAAGACTCAGCTCAGCTATCACCACCTCCGCATCTAGCCATCCCTCTCTTCACCCATCTGGCAGTCCTCAGGCTCGGAGGGAGGTCTACCCCTTCAATCCCAGAGCATTCCTCCTATTGTTGAATGAGGATACTAGTTTTCAGGATTCTGGAAGGTCATAGATTTTTAAGGACAAAAGGCGGGGATCTGGCGTTTATACTATTATTTCAGACAGGTGTTCACATGCTTCTACTTTCTCCCCAGTCTCTCTGCTCCCCCTATCCTCCCCTCCCTTCCCTCGGGGGCCCTTCCCCATCAAAACTGAGCCCTTCCCAAGTCCTCCCAGCTGGCACCTCCACAGTTCCGAGTAGCTCCTGCAACCACACAGCGGCATTTCCACTAAGAGAAAGTGGACCGGCTGGCGGAAGACCTCTGGGGGAAGGAGGAGTCGGAACACGGGTGGGACTCTCTAGCCCAGGCTGGCAGGGGAGAGAAGAAACGTTTTTACAAGAGGCGCTCCCCAGCCTGAGTGGAAGAGCGGCCCTCAGGTGGTGGTCCAGAAAGCTCCACTCAGCAGGGCAGGATGGCATAAAGGCCCAGAGGAACCAGCTACAGTAGAGAGGTCAGAGCTCCTCACGTCCAGGGCAGGTGCACCCGAGGTCAAAAGAGGCCGAGGTTCCGGCTCTCTGCTCGGCAGGGAGCCTGCTTCTTCCTCTCTCTCTCTCTCTCTCTCTCTCTCTCTCTCTGCCTACTTGTGATCTCTGTCAAATAAATTTAAAAAAAAAAATCTAAAAAAAAAAAAAAGAGGCCACGGTCAGCCTGCTGGTGGTCACAGGAACATTCGATCATCTGTTTATAAATGTATTTGAAAGATTTCAGTGTTTAGTTTCACTGATTTTGTCAAAATGTGATGAACTCTGACCATTTATAAGATACTGACATTGCCACTGGTCTTGTGCTTGCGTTCTAGCCCTGCTGTCGCTCACTGGGGGCGAGCTGACTCCCTGGTTCTCCCCCCGGGGACAACAAGCTCCTTGAGCAGCGACACGCAGGCACACGGCAGATGCTTAGCAGGAAGGCTCCGCCGAGTGGCAGGGCCCGGTGCAGGATGCCAGACAGGCTCTGAAAGAAGTGGCTGGCACTGAGGGAGGGGAGGGGTTGTGAGATGTGAGCAGAAGGGAAGGCAGTATGGCTAGGAGAACAAGGGAAGAAGCTTCAGGAGTGGGTGGTCAATAGCGTCAAACGCTCAGAACTGGTGAGCATGGGCCACACACATGGTCACGCAGGTGGCCAAAGTTTCCTCAAAAAATGTTCGGGGAATAAATACAAAGGTCTTTGGATCTTGCCCGACCAGGTTCCGGTGACCCAGAGTTACAGCAGGGAGCCCAACGGCTGAAAACGAAAGCAATAGTCCTGGGGCAACTTTCTGTGTGAAAAGTGCCTCAGAAAGGGCAACAGGAAGAAAGGAAAGGCATTTTGTTTTGTGAGAAGCCTGGTGCACACGGGGCACCTACGGGGAAGGACCTGCGGGTGAGCAGAAGCTGGGAGTGTTAGGCAGCCAGCCAGAGAAGAAACATGGGTCTGTGCTGTTCTCGCCTGGTCACCAGGGCGGGGCCAATTTCAGAGGTTTAGTAACGCTCTCAAAACTGCTCAGTCGTCGGCTCCTGGGTGGCTCAGTGGGTTAAGCATCTGCTTTTGGCTCATCAGGATCCCAGAGTCCTAGGATCCAGCCCCGCAAAGGGCTCCCTGCCCTGCAGGATGTCTCCTTCTCCCTCTCCCTCCTCTGCTCCCCCTGCTTGTGTACGAGCTATCCTGCTGGCTCTCTCTCTGACAAATAAATAAATCAATAAATCTTTAAAAAAACAAAAAACAACTACCCAGCCACATCAACGGTGACTCAGTCAGTTAAGCATCCCTTAATGCCTGGTTTCGGCTCAGGTCGTTATCTCAGGATTGTGGGCTTGAGACGCACATGGGGCTCCATGGGCAGTCTGCTTGGGATTCTCCCTCTGCCCCTCCCCCTGCTTGCTTGTGGGCACCTACTCTAAATACATAAATACGTAAATACATAAATAAAAGCTTAAAAAAAAAGACACAGTTGTAGACAAGGTAAGACAGGAGCCTAAATTTGCCCAAGTCCACACACTTTCCAATGCAGCCCGCTCAAGAGGCAATCAGCTCCCCAGAAACCAGAGCCTTTACCCCTGAGGCCTGCTGCAGCCCCTGTGGCTTAGACAGCACTTACTGGGCCTATTCTAAGCATTTTACACACATTAACCTATTTAATCCTGAAAAGAATTCCATCAGGAAGGCACTATTATTAGCCTTCTGTTTACAAATGGGGCAACCATGCCCAGAGTGATTAAGTAGCTTGTCCTCAGTCACTCTGCTGGGAGCAAACAGAGCCTGAATGGCCTAGGCAGCCCTAGGGGCCCTGCTCTCCACCACCACATGTACCACCCCCACCCCCTGCCTCTGTGGACCGCGTGGCGCCCACAGCACCAGCTTCACAACATGAAGCCCTGTGCTGGAGTCACGGGCACTCGTCTCTCGGAGCTGGATTCTTTCCAGGGTTATCAGGAAAATTAGGTATCAACCATAAAGCTCACTAACGTGTCCCTTCATGGCACAAATTCTGCAGAGGTTACTGCTGTTGGGCCCGTCACCACTCTATTCTGTCCCTCGTGGCCCTGGCTCCAAACCCAGCCGCTGCTGGTACCATCTGCACAGGGAAATGCTGTTCCAAGTCCTGGAGGGACAGGAACAGCAGCCTGACGGGGAGGAAAGGAAATGCAGAAGCACAGGTGTCAAGGCGATGGCCGAACCTTAAGCCATTCTAACCTAAATCACAACATGATTTTTGGTGGAATCTGACAAACTAATTCTAAACTCCAGATGAAACAATAAAAGTCCAAGACCAGCCCAGACTTGAAGCAGAGCCTCCCAAAAGTAGCACAGTAACTAAAGCAGCGTGCGCGAGGCGGGGAGACAAATACGTGAATGGAACGGACCAGCAGCCCGGAAACGGACTCAAGCAGCGAAAACCCCAGGTAGATGAAAAACATGAGAAGCAAAACAAAACTCAAAAATAAATTAGAAGAAAATACGGGATCGGAGAATAGCTTTGTGCTTCAGTCCTGAGGACTGACAACGTGGCCTGAATCCAAATTGGAAGCTGCCGAACCTGCTGCTATTTGGGAAGTACCTAGTGCCCCAAAACCATACACTTAAAAATGACTGAAATGGCAAATTCTGTTTTACACACACACACACACACACACACACACACATATGTTTTACTGCAACTTAAAAAAAAATATGTCCCAAACCAATGAATTATACACACTAAATGACAGAACTGTATGGTATGTGAATTCAATCTCAATAAAACTGCCCCCAAAAAATCTGCTAAAAGATACGCCACAGGCTGGGAGAAGTGAAGTGTAACACACCTAGCAAAGAAAGGCTTAATAATCCTTATACATGGGTGCCTGGGTGGCTCAGTCGTTAAGCGTCTGCCTTTAGCTCAGGTCATGAGCCCAGGGTCCTGGGATCGAGTCCCGCATCAGGCTCTCTGCTCAGCAGGGAGTCTGCTTCCTCCTCTCTCTCTGCCTGCCTCTCTGCCTACTTGTGATCTCTGTCAAATAAAATAAATAAAATCTTA
>NW_019154093.1:10728288-11023294 GCF_002288905.1 Enhydra lutris kenyoni
CCTCTCTCTCTGCCTGCCTCTCTGCCTACTTGTGATCTCTGTCAAATAAAATAAATAAAATCTTTTTTAAAAAAATTTAAAAATCCTAACACAGATGCATGTGTGTGTTCAGTGATGCTTACACACGAGTAAGAAAAAGAGCGTCCAACAGAAAAACAGGCAAAGACTAGAAGAGGTAATGAATAGGCAACTCAGAAAAGAGAGACCTGAGTGGCCAACAAACACGAACAGATGTTCGAGCTGCCTAACGGGAGGCACAGATGGGAAAGAGAAACCATCCCACACACATGTGACTGGTAGACTCGCAACAGACACAGGATCCTGAGTAAGTAAGACTGGAGAAAACGGGAACACTCACACTCTGATGGTGGGAACAGAAATTGGTACAACCACCTCGGCAACATCGAGGCGAGTCTAAGATGCACGCGCTCAGTGTTGTAATCTGAGCAGCTAACAGGACGGAGTGTCTCCAAAGCACTGTTCTAAGCACTCTATCTACATCTGTATCTCATTTAACCCTCTCTACAGCCCATCTGCCCTCGTTTACAGATGATGAAACTAAGGCAGAGAGGTTAAGGAGCATTCCCCAAATTACCTGGTAAATAACTGAGAGTCCACATGTGAATTCTATTAGTACGTAAGTTCTTGTTCAGGGGTTGCTGGGTGACAGAAAATACGTAGACTGATCTCCAACCCCGGTTCCTGGCACAGAGCTCCTAAGGCCCTTGTAAATTCCTAAGTGGAAAAAGCACTAGGAGCAGCTTTTCTTCTACTGAAGTGGCTCTGGGTGGGCTCCTGGATGGCTCCTAGATGGGGCTGGTCACCAAGCCTCCCTCTGAAGCTTGGAATTTTCAGCCTTGCTCCCCATTCTCCAGAGAGGGGAGGGGAGTGCTGAAAATGGAGTTAGTAACTGATCATGCTTATGGGAGGAAGCCTCCATAAAATCCTGATAGTAGGGGTTCAGAAAGCTTCCAGGTTGGCAAACACACCCACACCAGAAGGGTGTACACCCCAGCTCCCACGCTCAGGACCCTCCCAGACTTCGTCAATCTATCTCTTCATCTGGCTGTTCATCTGTGTCTTTTTTTTTTTTTTTTTTTAAGATTTCATGTATTTGACAGAAAGAGTACAAGCAGTGGGAAGAGCAGGAGTGGGAGAAGCAGACTCTCCCCACTGAGCACAGGACATAGCCTGATGCAGGGCTCGATCCCAGGACCCTGAGATCATGACCTGAGCTGAAGGTAGACAACTGACTGAGCCACCCAGGTGCCCCTCCTCTGTGTTCTTTATCACACCCTTTAATAAAGTGGTAAACATGTCTCCTTGAGTTCTGTGAGCCACCCTAGCAAATTAATCACACCTGAGGGGAGGGCCGTGGGAACCTCCACTTTGTAGTCAACATGGGACAGAAGTTGTGGGTAACATGGGGACCTACTACTGGCAATGGGCATGTGTGTGTGTGTGCGCACGGTGGGGGCAGGCTTGTGGGAGTGAGCTCTTAATCTGTGGCATCTGACGCTATCTCCAGGTGGGCAGTGTCAGAACTGAGTTAAATTGTAGGAACCCAGCTGGTGTCCCAGAGAATTCCTTGGTGTGGGGAAAATCTCCACACATGTGGTGACCAGAAGTGGTGTCCTGTGTGGGTAGAGTAGTAGCATAAAAGTAGAGGAGACATGCAGCAACACAGGCTGGGCTTTTCAACACAGGGACAATCCCTCAAAGTCGTCTGTCATCACGAGAAATTAGAAATCCCGAAACGTCTGCAGTATGGAAATCAATACACGGTGGCGTAGTCACAGAATCCAGAAGGCCAGGTAGTCGTTAAGAGGAATGAACCAGATGTGTAACAACGTGTTATTAAATGTGATACTGATGAAAAACTCAGTTGCAGAATGAAGTGCACAAGATATCCATTACATAACATTTTAAATATACAAAATAAGGTTACATACTGATGGAGGATATATATGTATATAAATAGACAATTTTCCTTTTTTTTAGAGGACAGAAAGGATCTATTATTCTCATTTCTTTCTTTCTTTTTTTTTAAAGACTTCATCCATTTATTTGACAGACAGAGATCACAAGTAGGCAGAGAGGCAGGTGGGGAGAAAGAGGGGGAAGAAGGCTCTCGGCGGAGCAGAGAGCCCAATGCGGGGCTTGATCCCAGGACCCTGAGATCATGACCTGAGCGAAAGGCAGAGGCTTTAACCCACTGAGCCACCCAGGCGCCCCTATTACTCTCATTTCTTGACAGTGGTTGTCACTATGGAGGGAGGGAAGGGAATGGGACCTGGTAGAGATATGTAGAATTCAGTATTACCTGAAATGTTTCAGTTCTTAAAACATCTGACGCAGATATGACAAAATATTAATTTTAGGTCTTAGATGACATTACTCCCTCTACTTTTTTGAACAGCGGAAAAGTGCCTAAGTAGATACCTCAGTATTTCCAGAAGGGGAGTGGCGAGTTGAGGGCAAAGGTGTAGGGAAAGCAGGACACCTGGGGATAAGCGTGCTGTGAGAGCCACTGGGGGGCACAGGCCCCCTGAACGTGCTGGGCATGCAGGGCTGAAGGTCGAGGACCAAGGGCAGGGCCACCTGGGAGAGCAGAGCTGGCACAGGGGAAGAGAGGCCAAGGCTGGGGCGACACTGCTGTATTCACTGAGGTAGGGATGGGCTCAGTGAGTAGGATAGCAAGGAGGAAACTGGAGGAAGAAATCCAGGAAGGGCTACCAGTATCTCAAAGGGGAACTGGAGGGCGGATTTCACAACCACGAGGTGAGAGAGAACTGTCACACTCACCGTTCCTCACTGTTGCCCCCACCAAGCCAGGAGCTGGCTCTGGAAAGTCCCTCCTCACCGGCTTCCCAGGGAACTAGATCAGATTTGCTTTAAGGTTGAATGATCTGAACAATGCAGAAGACACCTCCTGGGGTCTCTGCCTAAATCAAAATCAACTCTCCCTTGTCTGGGAACTGCAAGCTTCCTGTGTCCACCTTCTGATTACAGGGGTGGGTATGGTCGGTACCATGTGGTCTCACTTTTCTGGCCGCAGCCAGTGATGGAGATCTGACCTGAGCTGGGACATGGTCCCGTCCCCAAAAATCTGGACTGGGACCAAGAGATTCCAGCCTTTCCTGAGATAATATCCTAAACAGATACAATGAAAAACTTGGAAGCTGGGGGCGCCTGGGTGGCTCTGTCAGTGGAGTGACAATCTCTTGGTTTCAGCCCAGGTCATGATCTTGGGGGTCATGGGACTGAGCCCCAAGGTGGGCTCCGTGTTCAGAAGGGAGTCTGCTTGAGATGCTCTCCCTCTCCCTGCCCCTCCCCTGCTCCTGCAGGCACTCTCTCTTTCTCTCCAAAATAAATAAATAAATCTTAAAAAACAAACAAACAAAAAGTTTGGAAGCTGGGCAAGGCCACCTTTTACCACATGGGTGGCCGGAGAGGCCAGTGTTCATGTCCACAGAGGCAACAGAAATGCCAGTGGGAGAGACAGACCCAGCGCTTGGTGGCTCCCATTTCTTGATTCTAGTCCCTCTGAAACCCTGGGTAGCAAAAGACTTTGAACTCCTTTAAAAATTTACTTTGGGCTAATGTGGTTATTTTCCTACATCCAGAATCCTCCCGGATACAAAGGGCAGCCTAGCACCACACTACCAAAATGTGATCTCCCTCTGTGCCTTTCCACCCTCCCCGCCCCCTTCCCACCTCTATTGGGGCTATCTGCACCCTTTTTTTTTTTTTTAAGATTTTATTTATTTATTAGAGAGAGAGAGTGAGCACAAGCAGGGGGAGGGGCAGAGGGAGAAGGAGAAGCAGACTCCCCACTGAGCAGGGAGCCTCATGTGGGGCTCGATCTCAGGACCCTGGGATCATGACCTGAGCTGAAGGCAGATGCTTAACCGACTGAGCCACCCAGGTGTCCCATGTGTACCTTTTTAAATCTCCTACTGCCCATCTGCTAAGATGAGATGTACATAGAAAAACAAAGAAACTTTAAAAAGAAAAAGCAACTCCATAAATTTAGAAAAGTACCGATCTGTATTTGAGCCACTGAGAACGCAGAAAGCATTTCGGAGGGAAACCCTGTTATAAATGCTGGGCTGTATCCTGGCTCGCCAGTCTCACTGAGGTACGTTATGGAACTTACCTCAGGCCATTCCACTTCTCTCCATCTCACTGTGGCCACCCCAGTGTCCACGCCATCATCACCTCTTACTGAGACACTAAGGAAGCCCACTGCTTTTCCTCTACCTGCTTTCCAGTCCACTCTCCACAAAGCAGTGGATACCACCCAAACACCTGAATCTGGCCATATTTGCTTGAAACCTCCCAAAAGCTTCTCTTGATGTTTAGAAGGAAACTCAAATGGCCGATGTGATCTTCCCGTTCTTGCGGGTGTCACCCCTGCCAACTCCCGTCTATCACTCAACTTGTCACCGGGGCCTAGAATAAGCCAAATGTGTCCTAAGATCGGGCCTTTGTGCCTCCTGTTCCCTCGGCCTAATGGCTCTTTCCTCAGCTCCTCCCATCCTCCTTCTCATCCTTCGACCCCAGCTTAAATTCCTCTTCTCCGAAGGCGATTCTGTCTGGAGTAGGCACTGCCTCCACGCCTCTCCACCACTGCATCCTGCTTACTTCCGCCACAGCCTTAGCATTGTTAGAGGTGACCCAGCACCTCTGTTTGCTTGGAGCTCCCCCGTTCCCCACCAGAACGTTCCTTCATGGGGACAGGGTCGCTAACTGTCTTATTCTCCGCTCTGCCAGACCTACCACAGGGCCTGGCAAATTGCAGGGCGACGTTTGATGAAATGATGAATGAAATACTTTATGACTGCAACCAAAAAGAGAAAACAAAACCACGGCAATGCTTATAAATAAAGGAAACAGGAAGCTCAAGCTGAATAAATATTTTAAATATGGCACCACTAGCGGTAACGGCCCCAAGCTGCCTACTTAGTGTGAGCTGAGGGCCCTGCACTGAATTTCCATGTGGGAAAGTACTGACGGGGGAGGCCCCAGACCCCAGGCCACGCAGCAGATGGGCAATCTTTCTTTTTTTCTTTTTTTGGTGTGTCTGAAGAGGCCTTTATTTTCCCTTCACAAGTGGTTGTACTTAAAGGTCCTGCACAGAACTCTAGGATGGAAATCACTTTTCCTCAGAAAACTTCTAGCAGGTGGTACTGCTGACAGGAATGCATGGTCCTTGGGATGGACTCTGGGGGTGGCCTCCCCGGAGCCCACTCTTTCTCCTCGTGCTCTGAGAGGTCACAGGAATGCACCAGTATGAGGCTTTTTCTCATCCCTTGCCCTGACCACTTAGTAAGCCCTTTCAATCTGGAAATTCATGTCCTGTCATTCCGAGAAATTTTCTTGTATTACTTCTTTGGTAATTTCTTTCCAATTTTTTTTTTTTTTTTAAGATTTTATTTGACAGGCAGAGATCACAAGAAGGAAGAGAGGCAGGCGGAGAGAGAGGAGGAAGCAGGCTCCCTGCCGAGCAGAGAGCCTGATGCGGGCTCGATCCCAGGACCCTGGGATCATGACCTGAGCCAAAGGCAGAGGCTTTAACCCACTGAGCCACCCAGGCGCCCCTTCTTTGGTAATTTCAGTCCACCCTTTCTCCTCTGGGCTCTTTTTGGAACTCCTATCAGGCAGATCCTGGACTTCCTAAACGGCTCCCTTAATTTTATCAGTTTTCTCCTTTTTTTTTTTTAAACCTCTTTGAGTTTTTCTTCTCATTTCTAAGAGATTTCCTCAAGTTTATAGTCCCATATCGCTCTCACATTTATTTTGGTTGTCTTATTTTTAATTGCCAGTTCTCTCTTACGCTCCAATTGTTGGTTTTATTCATTCTTTTCTGGTGCCACGGAGGTAACTGCTCATCTCTAAAGATACTAATTCTGGGACGCCTGGGTGGCTCAGTTGGTTGGACGACTGCCTTCAGCTCAGGTCATGATCCCGGAGTTCTGGGATCGAGTCCCGCATCGGGCTCCCAGCTCCATGGGGAGTCTGCTTCTCCCTCTGACCTTCTCGCTCATGCTCTCTCTCACTGTCTCTCTCTCAAATAAATAAATAAAATCTTTTAAAAAAATAATAATAAAAATAAATAAATAAATAAATAAAGATACTAATTCTAGGCTTCTTTTTTTAAGATTTTATTTATTTATTTGACAGACAGAGATCACAAGCAGGCAGAGAGGCAGGCAGAGACAGAGGAGGAAGTAGGTTCCCTGCTGAGCAGAGAGCCTGATGTGGGACTCGATCCCAGGACCCTGAGATCAGGACCTGAGCTGAAGGCAGAGGCTTTAACCCACTGAGCCACCCAGGTGCGCCCCCCCTTTTTTTCTTTTTAAAGATTTTCTTTGGCTCCTTGAATTGTCATCATTTCCTTCCAAGTTGCTTTTTACTTTCTGTTGGTTTCGGTCTGCCTTTCATACTAGAAGCTTTCCTCAGATGTCTGGCTGGGGGTCCCAGGCTCACGGTTCACGATGAAATCAGACACTACAAACTGACTGGAGCCTTCTTGTGTGACAACAGAGCTTACCTCCTGGTGGCTTTACCTCACAGTAGTCAAGAGGAATCCTGATTTCTTGAAGGACTCAAAAACCTCAGTCTGGAGATCTTCTCTCTGGGGCCACTCAGGTTTTCCAGAGACAGGTCCACTGAACATCAGACTAGCAGGTTATAAGCCTAGTGGCTATCATTCTGGGAGCTAAGTGGGAGGAAAGGGGAGTGGGAGGGCCTGGGTTTTCAGTGGGGTGTCTCATCACTATCCTTCACTTATTACCTCAGAGTCTTGTACTTCTCTAGTTAAATTGCTCCAGAGAATAAATTTTGCTTCTCTTGTCACAGTGGGGGAGGAGCAGTCACTTGGATGTGCACTTACGGGAACTGGGGGTTTGATCATTCCTTATATAGAAGTGATTTTTTTTCCCCCAACAAAAAGTCCTGTTTTTAGCTCCATGCACCGATCTCTACCTTCCAAAGGATATTATGCATCTAATTCCTGACCCTCTGTGGAGCTATAAAAAGTGAATCTGCTCCCTTCTTGTCAGGGCATCCTTCTACAGACACAAAGGTTTCAGCTTTTCTGCTCTGCTGAAACAGTTATCACTCCTTCATCTGCTTTCTTTCAAAGACATGGTGATATCTTTTTTTTTGTCTCCCCTCTCCTCTCCTGTTCTCTTGGCCCTTGTGGGTTTTCTCACTTTCTATTCTTTTGCTATTGGGTTATTATTACAGTTTAAGGAGGAAGTGAAAAAACACATCAATCTGCCACTTTTAATCACTACTTAGGTGTTACTGTCTCCTCCCCATGACTGCTCATTTTCAGTCGCTAACAATTCTCATTGCCATGGGTTGTGCTTGGTTCACAAAAGAAACACAAAGAAATAAAAGGATGATTTTTTCTGAAGCATCTGGGCAAGAGTTAGAAGAATACTGAGTAAAGAATAAAGAACAATGGGGGCACCTGGGTGGCTCAGTCAGTTAAGTGTCTGCCTTCTGCTCAGATTATGATCTCTGAGCCCCACATTGGGGTGTCCCTGTTAGACAGGGAGTCTGCTTCTCCCTCTCCCTCTGTGCTCTATCACTCTCAAATAAATAAATAAAATCTTAAAAAAAAAAAAAGTATCTTAGTTTCCCTCACTGACCATTAGGTGGCACTACTGACCTGACACAGCTCTGTGACTCTGCGTGTGGCCAATGGGTAGGAAACAAAGAGCGAGTTAGGGACAGGTTGTTTCCACATGCAGAGTCCCTGGCAGGGCTGAACCTTGGAAAATGGCTTCAAGGAAGTGTTGCACTGAAGAACTGTTATTAGACAAGAATGATATGCTTGGAAAACCTGTAGGATAGCTGCTGTTGTCATACTAGTCGATCCCAAATCTAGTTATCATCTAGAGTACTCCAGGGGCACCTGGGTGGCTCAGCGGTTAAGCATCTGCCTTCAGGGGGTGCCTGGGTAGCTCAGTGGGTTAAAACCTCTGCCTTCGGCTCAGGTCATGATCCCAGGGTCCTGGGATTGAGTTCCCCATCGGGCTCTCTGCTCAGCAGGGAGCCTGCTTCCTGCTCTCTCTCTGCCTGCCTCTCTGCCTACTTGTGATCTCTGTCAAATAAATAAATAAAATCTTTAAAAAAAAAAAAAAAGACATCTGCCTTCATATCAGGTCATGATCCTAAGGTCCTGGGATCCAGCCCTGAGCTGGGCTCCCTGCTCAGCAGACAATCTGCTTCTCCCTCTCCCTCTGCCCCTCCCCCTGCTCACACTCTCTTGCGCACGCGCTTTCTCTCTTTTCTCAGGGATAAATAAATAAAATCTTAAAAAAAAAACTAAACCCTTCCTTTTTAAAATTTAATATTAGAGCAGTTTTAGGCTTATAATATAACCAAGCAGACAGCACAGAGATACTTAAGAAAAGGCTCTCATGTGCATACCCCCGGCCACTACTCCTGGAATTTCTGCTGTCAACGTCATTTCAATGTCAGCGTGATATTTTCACACACTGACAGTTCCACACCCTTTCCAGCCAACCATACGTACCGTTCTTGAATAGCTTTGTTGTAAGCCCCAGCATTCAGCGTCTTCCTGATCAGGTCACAGATGTGAGAACTCTCCCCTGGGCACCGGGGGAGTCCATAAACACCTACAGCAGCAGAAGACAAAGATCCGTTCCTTCAAGAGCTGTGTACTGAACACCTACTATGTGCAAGGCATGGTGAGGAAGACAATGAACCAGACCTAGCCTCCGATCTCATTCATCTATTCCTCAAGAAAATAGCGTATTGAGAATTCATACCATAGCCAGCTGCGCTCCCATTCGAGTTTTCTGCCTAAGGGCCTTGGCACCAGCTCTTCCTGGTAGATGCGCGCCTCTCACTGCCTCAGTGGTCGGGCTCATTCCCGCTCTGAGGTCTTAGCTTGGGGAAGTCACATCTGACAACCCTAACTCAAGTAGTCCCCAACCCCCTTCCTCGCCCCTCCCCCAGTTATACCTTCCATCTTCATCAGCCTCAGCAATTACATTTTCAGTGGTACCAGGCATAGTTCTAAGCATATATTGGCAGTAATTCATTCAATCCTCAAAACCAACATGTGGGGTAGAAATTATTATTCACCCCATATTATGGAAAAGAAACTTCAAAATGGAGAGGTTAAATACTTGGTCTCAGGTTGGACAATAAGCATAGAGCCAGGATATGAACACGGGTAGTTTGGCTCCAGAGCCCATATCTTTCTTTTTCTATTCTATTATATTTTTCTTCTTATTTTTTAAAAGATTTTGTTTATTTATTTGTCAGAGAGAGAGAAGGAGAGCATAAGCAGGAGGAGCGGCAGGCAGAGAGAGAAGCAGGTACACTGCTGAGCAAGGAACCCTACGCAGGACTTGGTCCCTGGACCCTGAGATCATGAACTGAGCTGGAGGCAGCGGCTCAACCAGCTAAGCCGCCCAGGCACCCCTTATTTACTTTTTTAAAAATAGGCTCCACCCTGGGGCGCCTGGGTGGCTCAGTGGGTTAAGCCTCTGCCTTCGGCTCAGGTCATGATCTCAGGGTCCTGGGATCGAGTCCCGCATCGGGCTCTCTGCCCAGTGGGGAGCCTGCTTCCTCCTTTCTCTCTCTGCCTGCCACTCTGCCTACTTGTGATCTCTGTCTGTCGAATAGATAAATAAATTCTTAAAAAAAAAAAAGGGGGGGAAAAAATAGGCTCCACCCTCAGCATGGAGCCCAATGTGGGGCTTGAACTCATGACCTTGAGATTATGACCTGAGTGAGATGAAGAGTCAGATGCTCAACAGACTGAGCCACCCAGGCGCCCCCAGTGCCCACATCTTTAACCACTATTCTGTCCTTCAAGTATTATCCTGGGGCGCCTGGATGGCTTAGTCATTAAGTGTCTGCCTTCGGCTCAGGTCATGATCCCAGGGTCCTGAGATTGAGCCCCACATCACGCTCCCTGCTCGGCAGGAAGCCTGCTTCTCCCTCTCTCACTCCCCCTGCTTGTGTTCTCTCTCTCACTGCATCTGTCAAATAAATAAATAAAATCTTAAAAAAAAAAAAAAAAGCATTATCCTATTTCTCTCTCTCTCTCTCTTTTTTAAGTAGGTCCCACGCTCAGCATGGAGTCCAATACAGGGCTCAAACTCATGGTCCTGAAATGAAGATCTGAGCTGAGATCAAGAGACAGACACTTAACCAACTGAGCCACCCAGTGTCCCATATCCTGTTTTTTTCTTGATCATAGTTCCCACTATCTGTATTTATTTATTTACTTGCTTCATTGTTTATTTCTTACCCCCCACACTAGAATGGAAGTTTCCTGAAGACAGGGACCTTGTCTGTCTTATTTATAGATTTTCATACATATTTGTTGACTGAATGCTAAAGTTGTTTTTATCAACTCGCATTTGAATATTACTTGTGTTTTTAAAATGTATTTTGGGGGGCACCTGTCAGTTTGTGGCTCAGTCAGTTAAGAGTCTGCCTTCAGCTCAAGTCATGACTGCAAGGTCCTAGGATGGAGCCCTGTGTTGGGCTCCCCGCTCAGCAGGGTGTCTGTTTCCTCCCTTTCTCTCTCCCCCTCCACCCACTTGTGCTCTCTTTCTCTCTCTCAAATAAATAAATAAATAAAATCTTAAACAAACAAAAGAAGTATTTTTCTACTTACTATCTCACTTCATCCTCTGAAAAATTCCTACCAGAAGGGCAAGGCCTTCTTTCAGTTTCCCTCATCTGTGAAAGGGATCTAAGTACCAAATTATTTGCCCATCATCAACAGTTAACTGGGTGAATTCCCAATTATAAGGAGAATTCTTCTGCCCCTACACTATGCTACCTGATAGCCACCATGAGAACAGAGATGATACTCTATCCCAAAGACACATCCTTCCCCAAAAGTATGTAATTCTGCCTAAACAGAAAACCTGTTGTTTTTCAAAGGATTTATTTTCTACTGTTAACTTTATAGACAAAAAAACCTCAGATGTTATTGTTTGCCTGAGTCTAAATTCAGTAAGACATCACAATGTCAGAGAACAAGAAAAGCAAGGCCCTTGGATGGCTTAGTCAGTTAAGAATCTGCTCTCAGCTCAGGTCATGATCTCAGGGTCCTGGGATTGAGCCCTACATTGGGGTCTCTGCTCAACAGGGAGTCTGCTTCTGCCTCTCCCTCTGCCCCTCCCCGCACTTGTGTGCATGTGCTCTCTCTTACTCTCAAATAAATAAAATCTTTTAAAAAAGAAAGGAAAGACTGTTGGTCCTTACTGACTCCTCAATCACCACCTGCCATGTGGCTGCAACCACCTCACCTCCAGGAAATCATGTCATTTAAACTGGAGAGAAGCAGTTGGCAACCTGATTCCCCTGTGTTCTTGGCTTCTAGAATCCCAAGTCTCTTCCTATTTCTTTAATTCTGGCTAGTTTATTATAACGGGACTTTCCAAGGATGGCTGACTTCTTGAACAAATAGAGCTGCTAGAATGTTTTAAAATCAAGTGGTCACATGGATTAGAACAGAGAAAAAAAAGGAGGCAAAGAGACCAAAGTTACCTTGATGTTGTCCCCCAATCGAGATCAGATTGATCATGGGAGGTGATGGGCATCTCTGAGCCACTGCCCTCCTGGGGAAAAAAAAAAAGGATTATCAGCTCCAACAGTCAGATAAAAATGTATCGTTAACCTCCAAATTCCCAGATTAAGCTACTTCATCCTCTGTGATTCCCCAAAGCCATGGAGCATCAGGATTTCCCCCAGTATGGTCAAATGCAAATCTTTATTCTTTCATAGAAAATAAATTAAGTTTCATAAAGCTTTTTACATGGAGACAATTTAGAATACCTTTCCTTCCAAGAGAGAGGAAATGCTCAAAAGAATTAGAGGAGTGGATCTACTCCTCTAATTGAAAAGATCAATTCCATGTAAATAGTACGATCGAACAGAAAGGAACTTACAGAAATTGACCTCCTTGGGAGAATCCCATTGCATTGTAGCCTTGCTGCAATTTAGGATCCTTAGCAAGAATCTCACACACTGTTGTTACTTGGGAATTGACATTCAAGAAGAAGCTGTTCTCCACATCCTGAAAGAGGAGCCACAGAGAAAAGTCAGGATGAAAACCACCAATGGCATCTTCCCTAAGAGGCCGAACAGATTCAGGTTGGAAGCCTCACATAAGCCACTCAAGAGTTCAAGTATCATTGTATGATCTGCTGCTAAAAATGCAAGGCAAAGCATTTTAATAGTACGTTCTACGAAATCAGTCAGCAAACCTTCAGAGGAACACAGCTGTGAAGGGCCTTACCTCCATCAGGGTCTTTCCAATTTCTAAGGATAAGACATAAATTCCAGGTATTTTCTTCTCAACCATTTTTTTAATAGCACCCATGCTTAAGGGATTACAACAGCTATCTCCTAGACAACAAAGACAATGGGAGATACTCATGAGCCAAAACATCACACTTTTTTTTAAAAAAGCTCTATACTTCAAAGGGCATTATTAAGAATGTGAAACATACAGAATGGGAGAAAATATTTGCAAAACATATACCTGATAAGGGTTTAATACCCAGGATATACAAAGAACTCTTACAACTCAAAAAGAAGTTAATCTAATTAAAAAATGGAAAAAGGACTTGAACAGACTTATCTCCAAAGAACACAAGCACATGAAAACATGCTCAACATCACTGGTCATTAAGGAAATGCATATCAAAACTATAACGAGATACCAGTTCATACTTACTAGGATGGCTTTAATAAAAACATTTTAATTAAAAGATGGAAAGTAAAAAGTGTTACAAGGACGTGGAGAAATAGGAACCCTTGTATTGCTGGTGGGAGTGTGATATGATGCAGCCACTGTGAAAATTTTGTAGTTCCTCAAAAAGTCAAACCTAACAATACCACATGACCCAGCAATTTCACTTCTAGATTTCTACCCAACAGAAATTAAAACATGCCCACACAGAAACGTGTACATCAGTGTTCATAGCAGCATTATTCATAATAGTTAAAGGGTGGAAATGACCCAAATGTCCATCAATGGATGAGTGGGTAAACCAACTGTGGTATATACACACAGAGGAATATTATTCAGCCAGAAAAAAGAATGAAGCACTGACATGTTGCAATGTGGATGAACCTAAAAATCATTACTGTATGTGAAATAAGCTAAACACAAAAGGTCACATAATACATGATTACCTATGTATATACATATATCCAGAATAGGCAAATCTATATAGACAGAATGCAGATTGGACATTTCCAGGGAGTGCTGGGAGCGGGGAACAGTGTGATTACTTAAGGGATACTGGTGTTTTGTAGGATAATGCAAAAGCTTTGAAATTAGAGAGAAGTGGTAGTCGTACAACATAGTGAACCCACTAAACGCCACTGAATTGTATATTTTAATACGGTTAATTGTAGGTTATATTTGTTTCATTCCAATTTTTAAAAAAGAACATTTTTTGCTTGGCTCATGTTTATCAAATAATAACAAACTTCAAAAGCCCATACAATATAACTGGCACACGAAATTCACAACTGAAAAATAAGCAGAGATGCTTATTATGCTCCCTTATCATCTGGAACATTTGGGAATAATAGATTCAAAGCACTTAGGAGCCAGACTGGAGGGTTGGGGAAAGGCAAGGAAAGAACCTGGGACACGAAATTTGAGGAGGTACTCACTCACAGGTTTGTGCAAGTGCTGACCCTAAGCTTCTACAAACTAGAGAGTAAATGCCTTCTTTTTTTAAAAATTTTATTTTTATTTATTTATTTATATTAACATATAATGTATTATTAACCCCAAGGGTACAGGTCTGTGAATCGCCAGGTTTACACTTCACAGCACTCACCACAGCACATACCTTCCCCAATGCCTGTAACCCAACCACCCTCTCCCTACCCCTCTCCCCCGGCAACCCTCAGTTTGTTTTGTGAAATTAAGAGTCTCTTATGGGAGTAAATGCCTTCTTAAATTTTGCACTTTGGGGGTCTCCCTGCTCACCCTACTCCCAGTCCTGTTTCCTGTTTCTAGGAACCAGAACTAAAAACCAGAAGCAGAGTGACCAGCCACTCACCCGGAGAAATAGGCAGAGGTCATCCTCCATTTGGAGCTGAATCATCAGGTTTCTAACCTGAGAGGAAGGCTTGAGAATTCATTTTTAGGGGAAAAGCTAAGGCTTAGAGCATTTTCTATTTCTCTCATAACTTCTTTTAAATCTCTTGCGATAGCCCCAGAGCCCAGCACAGAGCACTGAAAAAACTGTATTTGCCGGCTCTAATTGCTCTTTGAACACTTTAACTCAATCCAATAAGGCTGTCACCTTCATCATGTACCCCAAACTGCCTAGGTTAAGGTCATTAGTGATCTTCAAATTGTTAAACGCAATAACCTGTTCTCAGTTGCCCTGCTGATAAAATTCCATACAGCTGATTGCTCCCTTCCTCTTGAAACATTTTCACTGGACTTCCTGGACACTGTACTCTTCTGATGTTCCTCCACCATCACTGTCTCCTCAACCTCCAAATGTTGGTAGTGTCTCAGGGCTCCATCTTGAGAACTCTTTCCTCCTGTGGACACTAATGCCCATGATCCTGTCCAGTTTCGTGGCTTTAAATGCCAACCATACACGGAAGGCTCCCAACTTAAATCTCCAATTCATATCTCTGTCCTATACTCTGCACTCCAAATGCCTCTAGATCTCCTGAATGTCTAATGAGCATCTCAAATCTAGTAAGTCCAAAAGCAGACTCTTCATCTTCTCCCCACCCCAAATTTGCTGGCCCTACAGGCTTCCTCATTTTGGTAGAACGACAACTTCTTCCTTCTACTTGTCCAGTCCCAAACCCACAAAATCATCCTTGACTCTTTTCTTTCTCTCTCATCCTGAATCTAACCTGTTAACAGATCCCATTGGTTTTGCCTTCAGAAGATACCGAAACTTTGACCACTTCTCAGCATCTCCCAGTACTATCCTGTTTCATGCCACCCACCATCTCTTGTTTAAATGGTTGCAGTAGCTTCCTAACTTGTGTTCCTCCAAACGTCTATAATCCCCTACAATCTATTATTTTTGTTTTTTTTTAAGTAGGCTCCATGCCCAGTGTGGAGTCCAACACAGGACTTGAACTCACAACCCTGAGATATAATATACAGCAATTAGAGCGGTCCTTTTAAAATGTAAGTCATATCATGTCACTCATGTGCTCAAAACCCCCCAAGGACTACCCATCTCAAATTCTAGCCAATGCCCTTAGTAGGCCCAACACTGGCACCCTCCCAACCTAAACCCCTATTTTCTTCTTGCTCACTCAGTTCCCGCCCCACTGACCTGAATGTTGTTCCTTCAACATACCAGACATACTTCCACCTCAGGGTCTTTGCATTTACTGTTCCTTCTACCAGCTATCCACAGGGCAGCTTCCCTCATCCACTTCAGGTCTTTGTACAGATGTCATTTTCTCAGTGAATCCTTTCCTGACCTTCCTTATAAAATCGCAAGCCCCCACCTCCCATTTCTATCCTCCTACTGCTTTCTTTTTCTCCATTGCACTTATCACCATTTTACTTAAAACGTATTATATGTTTTGCTTATTTATTTCTTTATAGTCTCTCTCTCCCCCTGCAAAGTAAGTTCCAAAAGGGCAAAGAATTTGGTCTGTTCACTGTCGTATCTGCAGCATCTAGTAGGTGCTTGATACCTACTAAAAGGAGCTGCAGGTACCTGACAAATCTATTCAGTGTGTCAATGAATAAAACGTTGGATGCCCCGGTCATGCAGCCACAGCCAGGACTGCCCAACCAAGTACCAGACGCTGCACTCTGACGCCACTGCCATTGAGGATTAAACAAGAACAGCACGAAATACCCTAACGCAATGCACGGCTCTGTGTGAGCACTCACCAGAGGACAGTCCCTTCCCCCTCTCCCTTTCCAGTGCAGAGTAGCCCCCCCCAAATCCTCAGACGTCGGGCCAGCCGATCGCTGTGCAGCCACGGTCTTCGCCCTCCACACTCGCACTCTGCAGACGCGAACCCAGTCTGGGAAAGAGAAGGAGTCGTCAAACCCTTCTGACTCGCTTCTCCCTCACTCACCCATCCCATGCCAGATCACCAGCGGCAGCGGCGCGGCCGGGTCGAGATGCCCGAGCGCCCGTGCAGCGCAGGACCCGGGCAAGAGAGCGACGGCCAAGAACCACAAGCAGCTGGGCGACGCCATCTTGACCCAATCACGTGACCGCGCTCCCCGGCCTAGACCCGGCGCTCGCTGGGGCGGACCGCCAGCTCCACACTTTCCGCCACCGCTAGTCAAAATGAATGTCCAGGTTTATCTGGCGCTTACTACACATCAGACATCCTTCTAAGTGCTTTATACCTGTTAACGGATTTAGTCCACCTAAAAACGCTGTGTACCCTTCTCCCCATTTTACAGGTCTGGACACTGAGACGCTGAGAATTTGGGTAACTTGCAAAGTTCACAGAGATAGCAAATTGGTGGGTCCAAAGTTGTGACTGAGCTACTGCACTGTACTACCTTGGAGAGAAATTGCTCTGTGGAAGGAGGAAAGGAAGGAGGGATTCAGCTCGCTAGCAGCAATGAAAGGGGAGAGATCATTTCCAGCCAGGGCTAATAATGACCAGGTGTGGTATTTGTTCTTGATGTTGAAGGAAAATTAGGATTTCAACAGGCAAAAATGAAATGTAGGCGGACTGGACTGAGCCGAGATGGAGAGGGAGAAAGGAATGGTGTGTTTTTTTAATAAATGGCAGGGCAGCCAGAGAGATAAGAACATCTGTTGGATGTGTAAACCACTGCCACTTTCTGGTTTAATTTCAGAGCTGGATGAGTGCAGGAACCATTTCTCCCTTTTCCATTCCCCCCTACTCTTTAATCCACTTCAAGTTCTATTGCCTGATTCAATAACTTTTTTTTAAGATTTTATTTATTTATTTGACAGAGATCACAAGTAGGCAGAGAGAGAGGAGGAAGCAGGCTCCCCACGGAGCAGAGAGCCCCTTGCGGGGCTGGATCCCAGGACCCTGGGACCATGACCTGAGCCGAAGGCAGAGGCTTTAACCCACTGAGCCACCCAGGCACCCCCTGATTCAATATCTTAATCCACTTTCACCCTCTCAATTCCCTGTTCAAAATATTTTTTCAGGAAATTTTCAAAATAGAGAATTTGGTAAGCAAATTAGGATATATCCACTATACAATAGTGTATTATAAGGTGAGTTTTATAAAGGATAAGGTAGATTTTTTTAAAGAGATAGATTTATTTATTTATTTATTCATTTAACAGAGAGAGAGAGATCACAAGTAGGCAGAAAGGCAAGAAGAGAGAGAGGGAGAAGCAGGCTCCCCACCAAGCAAGGAGCCCCATGTGAGGCTCAATCCCACTACCCTGAGATCACTACCTGAGCCAAAGGCAGAGGTCCAACCCACTGAACCATCCAGGCGCCCCCACATGCTAGATTTTTATACAGCTACAAGAAAAATGTCCTCAAGGGTGCTTGACTCAGTCCCTTAAGCAGCTGTCTTGGGCTCAGATCATGATCCCAGAGTCCTGGGATTGAGCCTCTCATCAGGCTTCCTGGTCAGCTGGAAGTCTGCTTCTCCCTCTGCCCCTCCCGCTGCCACACTCAAGCGCTCTCTCGAAAAAATGAATAAGTAAAATCTTTTCTAAAAAAAAAGAAAAAAGAAAAAAATGTCCTCAATATATTGTAAAGGAAAAGCTGGTTGCACACCAACCTGAGGTCCTTTTATCTGATGCTGTTGGACCTGATGGTTAGTTGTTACTTGAAAAAAAAAAATTAAAATGCAGAATTATAAAGCATTATACAGTATACGGTTTTGTTTATTTTAAGAAAAGTAAGTTTATGGGCACCTGGGTGGCTCATTCGCTTGAGCATCTGCCTTCAGCTCAGGTTAATGATCCTGGTATAGATCCCGCGTTGGGCTCTCTGCTCACCAGGCAGCCTGCTTCTCCTTCTCCCTCTGCCTTCTCTCCCCCATCCTGCTTATACTCTCTGGCTCTATCTCTATGTCAAATAAATAAATGAAATCTTTTTAAAAAAAAAGCAAGAAAGGTAAGTTTATGGTATATTATAAGTCACTCTTTTCTTTAAACTTAAGACTTGTAAAGGTAAATTGCTTCATCAATCTTTTGAGATAGCCTCAGGCTTTTTCTGTGATTATGGGGCCAGTGGTTGAAGTGTTTCTTAGAGTGATTTGTACTTCTTGCCTTTAACAAATCACCCATAATTTCTTTAAAGGTTTCTTTAAAGTGGAGCAATAATTGGAAGGCACTTGAGAAGCAATCTGAACGCAGTTCTTCTAGATGTGTGTAGTTCTTCCAATCACAGAATTCTCATCTGGGCCTAATGTAATAAGTTTTTAGCAATTTGATTTTAACAAGCTTTCCAAAGCATCCAACTTAGTTTTCATAGAAACATCTCTTTCTTTATGCTCACATATAAATTTTCCAAAATTTAATTAAATTACAATAGCAGATTTCACTGATAAGAAAGTGGAATGAACCCAGCTGGTATTGATGGTCAGGTAGCTTAATCTGCAGGAAGAGAACTACCCAAAAGCTTTCAAAAGTAGCCTCCAAACCATGTTTAGCATGCTGTGGGCATCGGTAAGTACACTTTAAAGTTTTGTGTTGTTTTGTTTTAAAGTAATTTCTACATCCAATGTGGGGCTTGAATGCATGACCCTGAGATCAAGAGTTGCATGGTCCACTGACTGAGCCAGCCAGGCACCCTTTTTTTTAGAATTGAGAGATTAGGTTAAATAGGAATGAAGAAAGTTACTGTTTATTTTTCTAAAAAATATATATGTTGTGGTAATGGTTACACCACTCTATATTTACTAAAACTCACTGGATCGTACACATGAAACAGGTGATATTTATTGTATGCAAAACCTACCATAAAAAGCTGTTCTTAAAACATCTACGTATTCCCCTATTTCTAGATTTTCACCGAATTTTTAATTTTCACTGAACGGCTAAAGCACTGACAAGAAAACAAGAGTTTTCACTATTCACATTTTGTTTTGGAACACTTCACCAGTCTGCGAGTCATCCTTATGTATGAGCCATGCCAATCTCCTCCATTTTGTTCCAGTTTTAGTATATGTGCTACTGAAGCGAGCACCACTTTTTACTTTTTTTTTTTAGGATTTATTATTGGGGCGCCTGGGTGGCTCAGTCAGTTAAGCGTCTGCCTTCGGCTCAGGACATGATCCCAAGGTCCTGGGATCGAGCCCCTCATCAGGCTCCCTGTTCAGCAGGGAGCCTGCTTCTCCCTCTCCCTCCACCTGCCATTCTGCCTACTTGTGATCTCTCTCTCAATCTGTCAAATAAATAAATAAATAAAATTTCTATAAAAGATTTAAAAAAAGATTTATTATTTATTTGTTTGAGAGAGAGGGAGAGACACATGTGCATGCACGTGGAGGAAGGGGCCAAGGGAGAGGGAAAAAGAGAGAAGCAGACTCCGTACTGAGCGCAGAGCTTGACTCGGGGCTCAATGTCACGACTGAGATCATGACCTGTGCTGAAACCAAGAGTCAGCAGCCACTTAACCGACTGAGCCATCCAGGTGCCCCACCACTTTTTACTTTTTATACTTTCATATGGTTTGAATTTTTACAACTAAAGATATGTAACATTTATTTTGTTTCCCCCAGGGTTTTTTTCTCCAGTTTTATTGATATAATTGACATACAACACTGTATTAGCTTAAGGTGTACAACATAATGATTTGATATAGGCATAGATACATAACTTTTTATAACAGAAAAAATTAAGATACACATATATCAAATGTATAATGAAAAAATGTATAATGTATATGTGCATTAAAAATTATTATATTTTTTTAAAAATATTTTATTTATTTATTTGACAGAGAGAGATCACAAGTAGGCAGAGGCAGACTCTCTTCCCCCCAGAGAGAGGGGAAAGCAGACTCCCTGCTGAGCAGAGAGCCTGATGCAGGGCTTGATCCCAGGACCTGAGATCATGACCTGAGCCGAAGGCAGAGGCTTAACCCACTGAGCCACCCAGGTTCCCCTAAATTATTGTACTTTTTGTTTAAGATAATGAAATAGAGCATTCTTATAGACTCTGTTTCTGCCAATACCTAAGAAAGTTAAAATTTCATCCACGCCAAACAAAGGCTCACAACTCAGTATCTTAAATATCAACAAATAGCAGTCAAGCCAAGATAGAAGATTCTGGTCTGGACTAAGTCAAGGTTTCCAATCCTGCCTACATTCCATCAAAGTTCATTTTGTTGTGTTCACAAAATCCTGGGAGTTAACACATACACATGCACATATATTCCAAGAGAAAAGAGAATTAAGTAGTTTCTTTATCTTCAACCTCTTCTCTCTGGAAAAGTAAAAATGACTATTGAGGAGAAGTTAAAGTGAGAAGTGGGGAATAGGCTTGGTGTTTTAGGTGGCTGTGAGGACTCCAGGAAAGCACACTAAACTGGGGGAGGTTTCAATGGTTGAGGCTCTTTTGTATAGGAATGGGATACAACAATCCCTAGTCAAGTGAACTTTGAAATAGACTCCTTAAACTTCAGAAAACATAGAGGAATTCTAGCAAAGACAACAAACCACTTCCCCTGAGTTCTGCCCTCCGCTCTTTTAGACAAGCTTATAAGTCATAGAAAAAGTGCATATAGTATAAAATAGCTACTTTCAAGCTGCAGTTCATTAGAAAACCGAGTCCATTTCAGATAAAGTGAGAAGGAATTCAGGAGGCAGGTAGAGAAACGGAAAACATTCACCCCAAGTGCTTTAAGCTCTAGAATAACCTAAAAAGAAAATGAGCTCAGTAGACTAAGAACTCAAAAATGAGGTAATTAAACAACTCAAAGAGATGAGTAGGGAAATTGCACATCCTATAAAGCAAAGACCAAAGAAATCCCATTTTAGAGCTAATAATACATCAAAACAGCAAGGAGTAGAGTAGACATGGTTGGAAATGGAATTATTGATGTGGAAAGAAGGCTTGAAATAAACACAATAAAAGCAAATGAAAACCACAAAGAGGTTAAAACAATCACCCCCAACCCAAGCACTTTTTAATCAAATAGTTCGAAGTATCCCTGTAGAAAAGTACCAACAGAGTTCTTACTTCCTCTGGATTTGGTTTGAAGAGGAACCATTTAGTGAGAGACAAGTAAAGTTCTTTCAATTTAAGTCAATGCCAAGTTGTTATCTTAATAAACAGCCTCTGAAGCTTATTAATACTGTAACAGCAAGTGAGAACTTGCAAAGCCTGAATTTCAGTGTGACTTCAAAGAGTACTGAAAGTAAGATGCATACCTATTCCCCAAATAGACAAGGAACAGTGGAGTAGTACATGAATGCTCATAGGTTTCAGTTGTGTTTTGTTGTTATTATTATGGGCTTTTTTTTTTTTTTTTTTGCACACAGGAAATGAAACTGCTTTATATAAATTAAGGGTTTTTGTTGTTGTTGTTGTTGTTGTTGTTGTTGTTGTTGTTGTTTTATTTGACAGACAGATCACAAGTAGGCAGAGAGGCAGGCAGAGAGAGAGAGGAGGAGGAGGCAGGCTCCCTGCTGAGCAAAGAGCCCAATGCGGGACTCGATCCCAGGACCCTGAGATCATGACCTGAGCCGAAGGCAGAGGCTTTAACCACTGAGCCACCCAGGCGCCCCTATAAATTAAGTTTTTAAATTAAATTGTTTTCTATTAAAAACACATCATGCTTATTAATAATCCAGGTTTAGATGTCTACTGGCTTTTCAGTAAAATGAACAGAAATTTCACCAACTGACCACTTATAGTGAATACTTTCAGACTGAGAAACAATCTATTTCCATTATTGGAGCCATTAAAAAAGATCATGATACCATTACCTGGTGACAGCAATGGATAAAAGTAGTACCAAGATTTCTTGGTTTGGGGGCAGTTGGCTGGCTCAGTCGCTTATAGCATGGAACTCTTGATCTTGGGGTTGTGAGTTTGAGCCCCATGTTGGGTGCAGAGATTACTTAAAAATAAAATCTTTTTTTGGGGGGTTGCCTGGGTGGCTCAGTGGGTTAAAGCCTCTGCCTTCAGCTCGGGTCATGATCCCAGGGTCCTGGAATTGAGCCCCACATCGGGCTCTCTGCTCGGCAGGGAGCCTGCTTCCTCCTCTCTCTCTGCCTGCCTCTCTGCCTACTTGTGATCTCTGTCTGTCAAATAAATAAATAAAATCTTTTAAAAAAAATAAAAAATAAATAAAATCTTTTTTTTTAAGATTTTTTTTTCAAGATTTTATTTATTTATTTGTCAGAGAGAAAGCACAAGCAGGCAGAGTAGTAGGCAGAGGCAGAGAGAGAAGGAGACTCCCTGCTGGACAAGGAGCCCGATGCGGGACTCGATCCCAGGACCCCGATGCAGGACTCGATCCCAGGACCCCGATGCAGGATTCGATCCCAGGACCCTGATGCAGGACTCGATCCCATGACCCTAGGATCCTGACCTGAGGCGAAGGCAGCGGCTTAACTGACTGAGCCACCCAGGCATCCCGACTTAAAATCTTAAAAAAAGATTTTTTAGTCTATTAACTATTGGAGCTACAAAAGTGATTAATAAAAGTGAAAAAGTTGGGACACCTGGGTGGCTCAGGGGGTTAAAGCCTCTGCCTTCACTCAGGTTATGATCCCAGGGTCCTAGGATCGAACCCCACATCAGGCTCTCTGCTGGGCAGGGAGCCTGCTTCCTCCTCTCTCTCTGCCTGTCTCTCCGCCTACTTGTGATCTCTCTCTGTCAAAAGAATAAATAAAATCTTAAAAAAAAAAAGTGAAAAAGTTATATTAGATGTGCCATCTACATTAAAAAACTTTTGAGAAAAATGCTTTCTTCTTGCCCAATGGAAAATAATATCATCCATTTTTTTTCTGTAATATTGAGACAACTTTTAAAGCTTTTGGTGTTTTTTGTGATATATAGACACGCTCACATACACAATATTTAAATTCAAAGAAGGACATGAAAAAGAAAATAAGGTCTCTCTTCCTCCCCATTCCTTATTAGGTCTCACCTCCTAGAGGCAATTCTGTTAGCACTTTTGTTGTTTCCTTTTCTTGATATTTATCACGATTTCTTCAATCGGTATAACTTGTTGGTTTGTTGATTTTAACAGTAAAAGATAAATTAACAAATTTCCCCTTCTTTCTACTTCTCCTCTCCACCTCAATTTTT
Organism: Enhydra lutris kenyoni; assembly: GCF_002288905.1. Taxonomy (NCBI): domain Eukaryota; kingdom Metazoa; phylum Chordata; class Mammalia; order Carnivora; family Mustelidae; genus Enhydra; species Enhydra lutris. Next base: position 10,751,547 of record NW_019154093.1, read on the forward strand.
GTTAATTATTGTAAATGGTTATGCCATTCACATTATTTTTAACACTTTTTAAAATATTTTATTTATGAGAGAGAGAGAGAGAACACGCAAAAGCAGGGAGAGTGGGAGAGGGAGAAGCTGGCTCCCCACTGAGCCAGGAGCCCGATGCAGAGCTCAATCCCAGGACCCTAGGATCATGACCTGAGCCCAAGGCAGATGCTTAACTGACTTATCTGTCCTCAGCCTGCACAGTCCAGTTTTAGCAAGAATCCTGCTAAGTCAGTTTGGCAAGAATTCCATTGATATCTTTTTTAAAAATTCCATTGATATCTGATCGCCATTGATATTTGATCAAGTTCCTCATTCCACACCGTTGATGTCTAAAGAATCCTGTTAAACAAGTTTCTCAAGAATCCCCCTACACTCAGGGCACCTGGCTGGCTCAGTCAGAAGAGCTTGCTACTCTTGATCTCAGGGTAGTTGTAGCCCCATGTCAGGTATAGAAGTCATTTAAAAATAAAATCTTAAGAAAATAAAAAGACTAAAGAATCCCCTGAGGTCTCCGCTTAGTAATTTTCCATCCACTGACTCCCCTTGCTCTGCTCAGAGACTATAAACTGCGAGCTGTTTTTGCTCCATTTGGAGTTGAGCTTCTCTTACTGAAGCCTCTTTGCTCTATTGCAATAGTACTGCATAAAATCTGTCTTTGCTGCCTTTAACTAGTGTGTGGTTCTATTTCTCCTTGACAGTTCTGGGTTTAAATAATTTTTCCCTCACAACATTGACATTACTAACCATTACAAGTCTCATTCCTTACAGGGAGATTATTTTGTTTGCTTGCTTGCTTTAAAAAAAAATGTTTTAAATATTCTCTTCGGTTGCCTGGTAGCCTACTCATATTCCTCTAGAGAGAGCTAGCCTGAGTTTCCTCTCCCTGTGTGTTTTTTCAATAGACCTATCTCTTAACCTTGAATTCTATGTGAACAGGAGGCAAGCAGTCTTCTTTTTAGGTTGCCTGAGGAGTAGGCAGTCCATTCAGTGACATAACTGACTCCATCATGAGGGTGGAGTACACTGCATGAATCATCCTGGAATAAAGCTGTTGTTCCCCCACCCACACTACCTTTTGTACAAAACTGCTGTTTTTTGCAGGCTGAATATTCCTTCCAGGAGCATCCTCCAGGCAAATCCTCACTGTCTTCAGAAAGCATCTCTCTTCTGATTAGCAGACAAAGCTTTAAAAGGAAGAAGTTGGGTTCTTCCTCTGGTGGATTATCTCCCTTTGCCAGATTATCTATTGGAAATTCACCATCTTCTGTGCTATCCCACATCACAAGGACTGGAAATTTGAGATCTACATTTTCCAAAATCCCTTCCCAGTGGAGTTCAGTTTAGAGCCAGGCAATGAAAGGCATTCAGAAAAGATATGGGTAGAAAACAAGAAGGAGAAACCATGCTTTATTTTTCCTCAGACAGCAGCAAGAAGATAAAAGTTTTTTACAGTGGCTTCCAGATAATTTCCCACAAATTGCCCACTTTAAAATTCTGACTCTGAAATCTAGTGGCAAGTCTGAGGGGGAAGGATGACTTTTCCTGACCTTCATTCCTCCAACTCTTCTAATGGTTTGGTAAAACAGCTATTTTCCTGAAATAAATGCCTTCCTGCTTAAAATATCTAGAGTAGTTTGTTTCCCTGACTGGTCCCCAACTGACACAGTGACCAAGACAAGGAAAGCTGGGAAGATAAGCTTACTTTGAGAAAAAATTGGCTGGAGAAAATCCCATGCTGTGAAGGCAGGAGGTGGCAGCTCAGAGAAGAGACAAAACCTGAATCGCTCCAGTTCACACAAAGAACAAAGGGCCAAAAGCCCTTGAGGAAAAGGTGACTGGGAGGATGCAGCCTTTTAGAGTGTGACAACACAGTTTTCTTTGTTTACTATGGTATCCCTAGTGCATGTCATGTGCTTGATACAAAATTGGTGTGTGAACATGTTTAGTAAATGAATAACCCAGTAGAGGGCTATGCTTGTCTTTGTGCTTCAGTTAGGTTGCTTTTGGTTGCAAGTAACAGAAAATCCAACTTGACCTGGCTTGAGCAATAAAGGAAATGTATTATTCCACATATCTGAAAAATTTTTAGAGCTATGCTGAAACTTGATATTAGAACTTCAGGCAAGACTTTTTCCAACAGCTCAACAAAGATCTGATTTCATTTCATCCCTTAGTCTCTGCCCCAAAAATGCTGGCTTCATTAAAACTAACTTCTTTTGGGGGTGCGTGGCTGGCTCGGTCAGTACAGCATGCGACTTGATCTCAGGGTCATGAGTTCAAGCCCCATGTTGGATGTAGAGATTACTTAAAAAAAAAATACTCGTTGGGGCTCAGTTGGTTGAGCAGCTGCCTTCAGCTCAGGTCATGGTCCCAGCATCCTGGGATCGAGTCCCACATCGGGCTCCTTGCTCAGCAGGGAGCCTGCTTCTCCCTCTGCCTCTGCCTGCCACTCTGTCTGCCTGTGCTCACTCTCTCTGACAAATAAATAAATAAAATCTTTTTTAAAAATTAAATTTTAAAAATTTTAAAAATACTTGTTAACAACAACAACAACAAAAACCTGACTTCTTTTGTTGCCCCAACATTTATGCTTATACTTTCAGGGTTACACAAATTCTCTTCCACATCCTGAAGGAAACAGGGAGTCTTTGGTCTAGCATTCCTAAAAAGCATATGCTTGGATTGTATTAGATCACACGCCCACCCCTGGACCTATTGGTGTGGCTAAGTATGTAGTGATATCCTCCACTTGTGACTTAGAGTCAGCTTCCTTGAACAAAATGAATGCTATGAAGGGAGACAAAAAAAAATGTTTTCTATTTTTTTTAAAGATTTTATTTATTTATTTATTTGTCAGAGAGAGAGAGGGAGAACACAAGCAGGCAGAGCGGCAGGCAGAGGCAGAGAGAGAAGCAGGCTCCCCACTGAGCAAGGAGCCTGATGCGGGACTTGATCCCAGGACCCTGGGATCATGACCTGAGCCAAAGGCAGTGGCTTAACCCACTGAGCCACCCAGGCGTCCCAAAAATGTTTTCTATTCTTAATATCTGGTCTACTGTATTGCCAATTCTCAGGGGACCCTCATCTCTCGTACAGCTGGGACTGGGCACAGGGGCTGCCTACATGGGGCGTCACTGGATAGATATAGACCCTGTAATGGAGGACACATATCCAAATGACTCCACTTGTGGGAGAGGAGCCTGCCAATCTCAAGAACAAGCCCCAGCCATTTTCCAGGCAAAGATATTCCTTCCCTGGAACCAGTGTTGATAAAGAAGAGGGTATGCCCCCCTCTTTTTTGCCAACCTCTTCTATGCTAACCTCTTCCTTGGTTGTTCAGACAAACCACAAGAGGCAAGTCCTGGGGTCTTTATGATTTCCTATAGCTGCTGAAATGGGTGATCTAAAACCCTAGATTCCACTTGTTTTACTTACTCCATGACATAGCTCATTAATTTATTCCCTTTTACTTGTACATCATCAGGATGTACTTGACTGTTTCCATGAGGGTATAAATACACTGTGATTTCTCCTATCATAAAAATGTACCTCCTTCGAACTTTGTATCTTCCTCTGGTCATTGCCCTATTTCCCAGATCCCCCTTTTCAGAAAAAAGATCCCTTGTAAAGTTGTATGTGCTTCAAGTCTCTGTTGCCTCTCCTCTCATTTTTCTCTTTAAAACATTTTCATCAAGCTCATATGCTTACAACTCCACTAAACTGTTCTCATCAAAGTCACTGACAACACCCCTTTGTTGAGTCCAAGGGTTATATTTCAGTCCTCACATCTCTCATTTGGCACAATTGATCACACCCTCCTTCTTGAAACTCGTTTTTCAGTTGGCTTCCAAGACTGCATGCTTCCCACACCTTTTCTGCACGCCTGCTCCTTCTCAGTTCCCTTAGCTTGTTCCTCCTAACTTCTAAAGGCAGATTGTTTGTAGTGATGATGAATTGGTCCTCATAACTCTTCTCTATTTACACATATTCTCTGGGTAATATCATCTGGCCCCATGACTTTTAAAACAGTATATTACATACTGAAGTGTTTACAAGGAGAACAGTAAATATCCAGAATTTGTTTCAAAATACTCCAGCCTTGGCGGCACCTGGCTGGCTCAGTGAGAAGAGTGTGTGATGACTCTTGATCGCAGAATAATGAGTTAGAGCCCAATACTGGGGTTAGAGATTACTTAAATAAATAAACCTAAAAATAAAATAATAAAATAAAATAAAATACTCAGCCCAGGGAGGAATGAAGAGGGATGGGACAAAACTAACAAAATATTAATCATTGATAAAAACCAGGTGATGGGTACACAAATATTCATATTATTCTCTTTACTTTTGTGTCTGCTTAAAATTTTTCTGTAGTAAGCATAAATGAATAAATAAGTACAATCTGTATACTGAACACTTCATTATCATGCTTCCAGGCCTTTTCCCCTAAATTCCAAACATATATCTTCAACTGCCTCCTCAACATCTCTACTTGGTTGTTCAACAGTCATTGCAAACTTAACATGTCTAAAATGAACTACCTACCACCCCCCCCACCGCATAAAAAACCGCTGCCTCTCCCAGGATTTGCTGTCTCTGTGACATTACATTCTCCAGTTGTTCAGACCAAAAACTCTGGAGTCATCCTTCCCTCCTTTCTCTCACTTATAATCCACATCCAATCTCAACAGCAAGTTACACTCATTATCTGACAACTTCTCACCACCTCCAGTGTTACCATCCTTTTCTGTCATTATCTGTACCCAGTCTCCAGCCTCACGTCTGGGGCTGCGTCTCTCCCTGCTCTCCTCGTCTTTACTGGGTTCCAGTACCCTGGCCTACTGTTCCATGAGCCTATGAAGCAGATTTCCACCTCCAGAGATCTGCTGTTCCTTCTGCCTAGAATGCTTTCCCTCCAAGCATTTGCCTGGCTTAAACTCTCTCCTTAATCCAAACTCCAGTCAGCCATTACCTATGTAGAGCTTTCCCCAAACAATATATGTAAAACAAATGTATTCACTGACTATCTCCTTTCCTGTATAAATTTCCTCCTATTGTTTTATGTATCTGTTTGTTACCTGCTTTGTAAACTACATAAGAACAAAAACTTTGTCTTGTTTACTGCTGTATCCCCAACACCCAATGACTTGTGTTATGGCACAAGTAGTGTAAGTAAACCGTATTTGTTGAAGAAATGAATGGATGAATGGATATCAGATATGGGTGGAAGACAATTGTGTATTTGATTGTTTCAGGATGAGAGGATATGACTCTTCCCTTCCCCACCCCAGCTTCTGTGCTCACCTGAACCACACTTTAACAACCAAAAGGTTTCTTCTTAGGGTGGAATCAACTAAGTGGGTATAAACTTAGATCTTTCAGGAGGCAGGCAAAGAGGATCTCTCTCTAGCCCCATGAAAGTACCAGCTGACCCAAGTGAGTCCAGCACCTGATCCAATAATGGAATTGTGAATGCTGCTAGCGGGTCCCTCAACTCCTCTATTTGTCCTGGCGAGCCCAGCTTTTATAATGCCATCTGCTACCCATTTCTAAAATCCTGGTCAGGCTCTGCAACTCTGCTCTGCTCCAGGATCTCAGGTGACTGAATACACAATTCATAGCCTCAAAAACCTAGCCAAATGTCTTGGCTTCTCCGCAAACCTCAAGACCAGCCATCCTCTGAAGATAGGAAGAGGGTAAAGCTAAGACAGGTAAATCCAAGCTTCTTCATCATGACCTCGGAACCCCACAGATTCTGCCTCCATCTGTCTCTTCAAACTCATCTTGGACCACTTTCCTTCTTGCTCACAAAGTTCTAGCTGAAATGATCTTTCTATTTCTCAAATACCCCAAGGTCATTCTCACTTCAGGGCATGGGCGTCTCTCTCCTCCTAGAACGTTCTATCCCCAGATCTTTGCATGACTGGCTCTTTCCTTTCATTAGTTTTTCAGCTCAAATATCAGCTCTTCAGAGGTGCTTTACCAAAGACCATCCATCTCTATGGCATCATTGTCTTTTTTTTTTTTTTTTTTTTTGACAGACAGAGATCACAAGCAGGCAGAGAGGCAGAAGCAGGTTTCCTGCAAAGCAGAGAGCCCGATGCAGGCTCGACCCCAGGACCCTGAGATCGTGACCTGAGCCGAAGGCAGAGGCTTAACCCACTGAGCCACCCAGGTGACCCGCATCATTGTCTTTTAATTTTCTTCATAGTAATTTCTATTCTTGTCCATTTTTGTTAACTTGCTTATTGTCAGACTCTTTTCTCTAAAATAGTGCTGACCAATAGAACTTTCTGCAGTGAGGGAACTGTTTCTATATCTGAGCTATCTAGCACAGTAGCCACTAGTTGCCAAATGACTTAAGCAGTTGAAATGTGACTGGTGCAACAGAGAAAAATAAGTTTTAAATTGTATTACATTTTAATTAATTTAAATTTAAATAGCCTCACATAGCCAGCCAGTACTGGACAATGCAGTTCTAGAAAGTAAACTCTTAGAGAACAGAGACTTTGTTTATTTTATGCTTTCCTGCATCCCCAGAAATTAGAACAATTAAATAGTCCTAACCAAGATATTCTCTAGAAGATGAATTCTTGCCAACCAAGGTCTAGGGTGTGGGTTGGATACAGCCAGCACTAAACCCTCAATTGCTTTGACTTTTGTCTTAAGAACATCAAAGTGAAGGTCAAGATCCCCTTTCTTAAAAACAAAATGTTGGGAAAAGTCAGTATAACAATATTGAAAAGGACTTTTAAACAAGTAACTTCACAATTCTTCCAGCAAACATTGCAACTATTTTTATTTTTGCATACCATCTTCAGATTTTGTCCACATGCAGATAGATGTCTTTTCAACCTTTCACAAACACAGAAGACACCATCAAAATTTTGCACCCCCCCTCCAAAAAAATTCTGTCCCTGGGGAACAACTCCAAGGCCAAGGTCTGTGGCTCAGGTGGAGCTTGATTCCAGAGTCATTTGCCTGTGGCTCACCCAGGGAGGAGCTTCGCTTCCCACAGGCACTAAGAAAACACTGTGAGTGGAGACATGGGAGTTGGCCCTGGATTTGCAGCAACTAATGATTCTGTGGAGCCAGACATGGACCACAGTGGGGGGTTCTGCTCGTTTAATCATTCATCCAATAACCACTATACTCTGCTGCAGAATCTCTTAAATATTCTCTTTGATTCTATGAGCTCTACTTTTTCCTCTTATCATGGCTGGGTAGTAGACCTACCACAATTTATTAGACCTACATGTACTCATTTTTGGACCTTACAGAATTTTGCAATTGATCCTTCCTACACGGAACTTTTTATTTTAATTGTACCATTACCTTATAGTGTAGCAGTTAGGAGTGCAGGTTCTAGAAAGAGAATGTCTGTTTTTTAACACTAGTTCTATGACTATCTGTGGTGCTTTGGACAAATTACTTCTCTGTCTCAGTATTTCCTCACTAAAATAGGGTCACTGGGATGACTGGGGGGCTCAGTCAGTTAAGCATCTGCCTTCACCTCAGGTCATGATCTGAGGGTCCTGGGGGATGGAGCCCCGCATCAGGTTCCTTGTTCATCGGGGAGCCTGCTTCTCCCTCTGCCTGCCACTCCCCCTGCTTGCGCGCTCACTCTCGCTCTTTCTCTCTCTGATACATAAATAAAATCTTAAGTAAAATAAAATAGGGTCACTAATACCACCATACTCGTATGTCCTCATAGGACCAACAATCCCTTTTTAACAATTTATTCCTTAGTACATCTCATTCGGTCACAGGAGTCAGTTGGTCTCTAACAAGGGGAGCTTCAGGGAGGCCCATTGTTTCTCTGCAGAGGACTCCTCAGTGTTCCACTAGACCCATTCTCCTCATTAACCAACAATCTTCCCATTAACTAGAACCTCTCCCAGCATAGTCTTTCTATCACGAAGTACCTGCAGCATTTTATCTGGGGCATGTACTTTATACACAGAACAAGAAAATTCCTTGAATACACGCTTTCTTCTTGATCTTTGCAACTGCTGTTCAGGTCTGGGAATTCTGCCAAGGCAAACATGTCCTCTATTTCAGGGAAGTTCGAGGTTCTTCACCATATTTGAGGTCTTTGAGGGTCCTACTCCAGCCAACAGTTCCCCAGCATGCTCACAGGATAGCTTCGGGTTGACAAGACCCCCACTTTACAGACAATAAAGCGCCAACTGGAAAGAAACCATCACTACCTTTTCCTAGGAGGACAGTGTTTATTAAAATATATGGAATGTTGTCATTGTTATGGTTGTATCTTTTTTTGAAGATTTTAAAAAATATATTTATTTGATTGAAAGAGAGAGAGAGTGAGAGAGGGAATGAGAGGTCGGAGGGAGAAGCAGATTCCCTGCCAAGCAGGGAACCCTATGTGGGACTCCATCCTGCCACTGCAGGATCATGAAGGCAGTTGCTTAACCAACTGAGCCACCCAGGCGCCCCCTATAGTTGCATCTAAATAAACGGAGCGTGATAAGCAGAGAAGTCGGTCACGTGCCCAAACAGGGGCCTCCCAGTCCAGAGTCTAAGCTCTGTCAGTGCACCACAGAGGATCAGGATCATCACAGTTACCAGATTCCCAAGAGTCTAAGCCTTCATAAAGGAATTCTGAAGGTTCTTGTTTGTGATAGTCATGCCCTGAGAGATGAGAAGAGGAGTACAGGTGTTCATGTGGGAAAAGGGGATGGTTCGGTGGCTGAGGAGACGGGGTGCCCTGGGAGTGGGCTCCTGTTCGTGCATCCTGCTTGTTCAGATGATACCCTGAGACCACAGATAACTCAGTGGCTTTATTCCTTCTAAAAATAGTCCAGGAACATCTGTAGTCCAGGAGGAGCCACTCTCAGTACTTCTAGCCACCCCCATCCTGAGGGAGAACTCTGTTGGGAGAAGCATGAGCAATTAGGGAGAATGAGGTTATTGGTGTTAGTCCTTCTTCCTTTGTCTACTGGTTCCCAGTAAACAAGCACCCTTCCCCGTCTTATTAATAGCCTCATGTTAGGAGGGATCCATTCAATGGTCTCTTGTGGGTGAATTAGAAAGAATTGGAAGTTCTTCTGTCTTTAATTCGTCTAGCTCATTTGGGAGCCATTTAGGACAAAACAAATGCCAACTTATTAATAAATATTCTCTTTGATGAGATAATCTTGTCTGCTGAGAAGCAAAATAAAAGGCTAGCCATTTAGCTCTGAAAAGCCCTGGGATGCTTCGGGCTGGGCTTTATTGGAGATCAGCCAGAAACCTAGGCCATTAGAGTAAACAGAGTCTACTGAAGTGGACATAGTTCTTTCTTAGAAAAAAAAAAACCTGTTATTTCTAAGTGAAATAGAAAATGCACACAAGATTATTTCACCATAAGAACAGTTATCAAAATGTGCAGACTACCCAAGGTAATTAAATTATGCAGAGGTCAGCAATCCCTGATTGCTTGCTAGTTGCCCTCAGAGTCATCACAGTAGGAAATTTGGAGAATGTAGATTGTCTCGAGTATACCTCCTATTTGGGACTCATTCTTTTTAAAGTCACTATTGCCAGCAAATCAGAAGGTCAGAGAGCTACAATTTTACCAGAGAACACAAGCTTCAACTCTACGCTGCCAACACCCATTAAAAGTCTATTGTAATAACTGTAAAGCATATTTTTCAACTACAAAATAATTTTTAATATTAAGTCTAACCAAAAAAACCTTATATTTATGGGTGATTCCATGAGCAATATTCATCTTCAAAACACGTTTTTTAAATTCCTACTATATGCCAGGCAGTATGCTAGATCCTGGAGATGGAGAGGTGAGGGAAAAAGAGTAGTAGGGCCTTGCCCTCTTGGGACCTGCACTTTTGTAGGAAAACGGATACAAATGAAATAACTATGTAAAAAATAATAAAATTACACTTCTGGTCAGTTCCATAAAGAAAAGATATGGAAGGGGATTTGACTTAGACTGGGAGGTCTGTGACTTTTCTTACTGAAGTTACCCTTGAGCTGATCTCAAAGATATGTGTACTTCGCAAAACTTGAATTGGAGATGAACACAGTAGCATTTTTTTTTAAAGACTTTGTTTATTTATTTGAGAGAGTGAGAGCACATGCAAGAGCACAGAGGGAGAAGCAGACTCCCCATTGAGCAGAGAACCTGATGCAAGGGCTCGATCCCAGGACCCCAAGATCATGACATGAGCCTAAGGCAGATGCTTAACTAACTGAGCCACCCAGGCACCCCATAATTGGATTTTTAAGACAATTCTTGATTTTTAAAATCTTTTGGAAATTTGGGATTGGTAGTAAATAGAAAATATCTATATTTTAAAAGGCTTTCAGGGTGCCTGTGTGGCTCAGTCAGTTAAGTGTCCAACTCTTGATTTCTCTCAGGTAGTGATCTCTGAGTCGTGAGATCAAGCCTGGCATCGGACTGCCCTCAGGTGTGGAGCTTTCTTAAGGTTCTCTCTCTTGGGGCACCTGGGTGTTTCAGGCGGTTAAACATCCAACTCTTGGTTTCCTCTCAGGTCATGATCTCAAGGTCTGGAGATCCAGCCCCGCACTGGTTCTGCAATCAGCAGAGTCTGCTTGAGATTCTCTCCCTCCCCCTGCCCCTCTCCCCTGCTTGTGCACTTGCTCTTTCTCTCCCAAATAAATAAATAAATAAAATCTTAAAAAAATAAAAAGATTCTCTCTTCCTTTCCCTCTGTCCCCCCCACTCTCTATCTCTCTCTCTCAAAAAAAAAAAAAAAAATGGCTATGGAAATTATCAAGTTCATCCATTTAATTCATTCAATTAATATTTTTTTAAAGATTTTATTTATTTATTTGACAGACAGATTACAAGTAGGCAGAGAGGCAGACAGAGAGAGTGGGGAGGCAAGCTCCTCTCTGAACAGAGAGCCCGATGCGGGGCTCTATCCCAGGACCCTGAGATCATGACCCAAGCCGAAGGCAAAGGCTTAACCCTCTGAGCCACCCAGGCGCCCCTCATTCAATTAATATTTATCGACAGCCCCTATATGCCAGGTATCGTTCCAGGCACTTGGAACAGGTGAGTGAGCAAATAGGACAAAAATTCTTGTGATGCTTATAGTAGGGGAAACAGACAACAGCAATAAAAATAAGTAAACAAACTAACTCAATAATATGTTGGAAGGTGATAAATACAGTGGAATTTAAAAAATAGAACAGGGCAAGAAGGATGTTAGTGCCTGCGAGGGTCTTGTCATTTTAAATTGGATGGTCAAGTTAGGTGTCATTGAGAAAGGATATTTTTTCAAAATCTTTTTAAGGAGGGAAATTTAGCCATGTGGTTCTCGGGAGGGGAGGAGAAGAGGCCGTTAAGCAGAGGAACTAATATGTGCAAAGCCTCCCAGGCAGAAGTGTGTCTAGTGAGTTTGAGAAACAGTGAATAGGCCAGGGTGTCTGAAGGAACAGGAAGCTGAAAATAGAGACGACCAGCACCAGATCAAGGAAGGAGAGCTTCATAGGCCATTGTAAGGACTTTGCTTTTTTTGTTCTGGATCAAAGTGTCTCAGTCTTAGCACTGTTGACACTTTTGGCTAGACAATTCTTTGTTGTAGAGGACGAAAATGTGCATTCTAAGAAGTAAGTGGCATCCTTGGCCTCTCCCCACTAGATGCCAGTAGTACTCTGCCAATGAGACAACCAAGAAGGTCTTCAGACAATGTCCAATGGCCCCTGGAACAGAACCTTCTTCCTCTCCCTGGTCAAAAACCACTACTGTAGATGCTATGGGAAGCCACTGGAGGGTTGTAAGCAGAGGAGTGATATCTTACATATTTTTAAACAGCTTTATTGACATATAATTACATATCATAAAATTCACCTGTTTAAAATGTATATTTCAATGCTTTTTAGTTTACAGTTATGTAGTCAAACCATTTGTTGTAAAGACCATTCTTTCTGATTTAATTGTTTTGATACCTTTGTAATCAATGGACTGTAAATATAAGAGCTTATTTCTGAGCTCTCGTTTCAATTCCATTGATCTGCTTGTCCATCCTCATGCCACTACCACACTGTTTTCATTACTGTAGTTTTGTAGTAAGTTTTGAAATCAGGAAGTATGAGTCTTCCAACTTTGTTCTTCCTTTTCCGGATTGTTTTGGCTGTTCTAGATCTCCTGCATTAAAAAAAAAAATTTGTTTATTTATTTGAAAGAGTGCCAATGGGGGAGGGGCAGACCAAGAAGGAGAGAATCTCAGGTAGACTCCCTGCTGAGTGCAGATCCTGATGCAGGGCCAATCTCACAACCCTGAGATCAGGACCTGAGCCAAAAAACCAAGAGTAAGACACTCAACTGACCGAGCGACCCAGGCGCCCTGAGGGCTCTTGAATTTGCAAATGCATTTTAGGATCAGCTTGTCAATTTCTGCAAAAATTCTGGCTGGGATTTTGATAAGGATTGCACTGAATCTGTAGATCCACTTGGGGGATATTTCCTTCTTAACAACATTGACTCTTATGATTCACTAACATGGGCTTTTTCTTGTTGTTTTTTATTTAGATCTTTAATTTTTTAACATTTTTAGGTTTCTTTTCTTTTATATTTTAAAGAATTATTAATTTGGGGGGCACCTGGGTGGCTCAGTGGGTTAAGCCACTGCCTTCGGCTTAGGTCATGATCTCAAGGTCCTGGGATCGAGTCCCACATCGGGCTCTCTGCTCAGCGGGGAGCCTGCTTCCCCCTCTCTCTCTGCCTGCCTCTTTGCCTACTTGTGATCTCTCTCTCTGTCAAATAAAAAATTAAAATCTTTAAAAAAAAGATTTATTTATTTCTCTGAGAGAGAGAGAGAGAGCACAAGCAGGAGGGGCAGAGGGGGAAAGAGAGAGAATCTCAAGCAGACTCCATGCTGAGCTTAGAACTCGACATAGGGCTCATGACCTGAGGTGAAATCAAGAGTCATTCACTCAACCAACTGTGCCACCCAGGTGCCCTGATATTTTTAGTTTTCATTGCACAAGTCTTACACTTCTTTTGTCAAATTTATTCCCAAGTATTTTATTCTTTTTGGTGCTACTATAAGTGGGCTCGTTTCCTTAATTCTATCTTTGGGATTGTTCATTGTATAAAGACACCTGATTTTTTTTATATTAATCTTATTATCTTGAAATCTTGCTCAGTTTGTTTATTAGTTCTAACAGTGTTGTGGTTTTCCTTTTCTTTAATAAATCTCTCTCTCTCTCTCTTTTTTTTTTTTTTTTGAGGCACCTGGGTGGCTTAGTCAGTTAAGCATCTGACTCTTGGTTTCACCTCAGCTCACGATCTCAGGGTCCTGGGATTGAGCCCTGCACTGTGCTTAGCACTCAGCATGGAGTCTGCTTGTCTCTCCCTCCCCTTTTGCCTGTCCTCCTGCTCGCTCTCCCTCTCTTTCTCAAATAAATAAATAAAATTTTAAAGAAAAAAAGTTTTCCCTCTTGTGTTTGTCTTCATCTTTCTAAATAATGCACTATGTCATTATTTCTTTTTTATTCTTTTTAAAGATTTTATGTATTTATTTTAGAGAGAGAGAGTGAAAGAGAGCACGAGAGAGTGGAGTGAGTGGGGGAGGAGATGAGGGGCAGAGGGAGAAGCAGACTTCCTGCTGACCAGGTAGCCCAATGTGGGGCTCGATCCTGGGACTCTGGGATCATGGTCTGAGCTGAAAGCAGACGCTTAACCTACTGAGCCACCCTGGTGGCTCAATGTCATTATTTCTTGATTTATCATCTATTTTTGGCTAACTGCTATGATAAATAGGTGTTTAGCTTACTACCCTGCTCTCTTCTTAATTAGTAATTCTAATCAATATTTTACATATTTGTTTTATGTCTAGGCAACAATAGAAAGATATCTAGATTCTACATTTTTGTAAAACATAAATATTAGCAACTTCCTTCCCTTCAGCATTCTTCACCACATTCACCTCCCAACTTCTAACATGGGTATGTCTACTTTTATGTGACCAAGGTGAAAAATGTTTACATTCAGTTTTCTGTGCCTTGTCTAGAAGTTAACTCCAACAGCCGAAGTCAACAACATAATATTTCTACTGTTTCAACTGTGTACTTGTCATTCATAGCAAAGCCAAATCATAACTTGTAATTTACATAAATTAATTATATTTTCCGTCTTGCTTATTTTTTTACTTTTCTGTTTTTTTAAATTAAATGATTGGCAAAGCTGTTTATGATGAGCAAAGGAACTCATTTCCCCCCTATTAATAGGAAATAACCAAAGTAGGGTTTTTTTTTTTTACATGATCTTCTTGATGTGAAAATTCAAGAGAGGTGAAAATAATTGAAAGGTTTTATTCACATAGTAAAAATAGCATAAATTTAAGAAATATGGTTAATTATGGGACATCTCGGTTTATGTGTTAGCACCGTGTTAGTGACCTAGTCTAGTTCATAGGCAGCTGTTTGTTCTGGTACAGATTTTACGCAGTGATTCAATGTTTCTTATTCTATGTAGTAATTTTTTTGAATCAAATGTATATTGTTTGTCAAATGACTCTATATGCTAGTTCAAATGTCTAAAAAAGTATCTTATTGAGTCCTATGTACCTGACCCTGAATATTTCTTTATAATGTCCTTAAATAAGATCAATTTTAATGAATTTGATATTACTACTAACATCTTTTTTTTTTTCTTTTTATTTGACAGAGACAGACACAGCGAGAGAGGGAAAGGGAGAGGAAGAGCCAGGCTTCCTGCCCAGCAAGGAACCCGATGTGGGGCTCGATCCCACAACCCTGGGGTCATGACCTGAGCCGAAGGCAGACGCTTAACGACTGAGCCACCCAGGCATCCCTGCTACTAATATCTTGAACCCATTGCCTATGAATATATTAATATTCAGTTGAGTAAACTGGAAAAGTTAAATTCAGAAGTCTTATGAGAATAGGCAACTGGCCAAAGGAAATGAATAATCATAGCATAAATTTAATGGAAACAAGCTGCCATATTGAAAATGGAACATAAATGTTTCTGAAGTTTTGGGTTACACTGTAATTTAAACGTATGAATTGGTGTGTGTCAGTGTCTGTCAATGGGAGACCAGAAGGAAAACACCTGTAGTTAATCAAAGCAGGGTTTATTGGCTCATTGCCATCTGGGAGACAGTAAGCCATGGGGTCCGTGGGGTGTCTCCATAAGATGTCATAAAGGACTTACAAAATGTGAGCTTGGGCTGGACGATTTGGGAAAGGGTTTAAGGAAGTGTGGCTTTGCTTTGGTTGGATACTTTCAGGAAGCAGGAATAATTCTATGATTGAGTATCTTAATAATTTTTATCCAGAAGTCAGAGGGAACAGAGCAGAGTTAAAGCTGTACTGGTAAAGGAGCAGCAGTCAGTCATATTATCTGGGAAAAAGGGCACGTACTCAGTCGCTTTTGTGATTTTGTGTCACGTAGACGACATTATTGTTTTCGTCTACTCAGTTGTAATCATGGAGTAGTCTTGTTTTGTCTGTCTCTATCACAGAGTGGCCTTAGCTGATGTCTGTATTCTGCAAAGTGTTTTATGGTCAGCAGGAGAACACCATGGCTGAGCCAGGTGGCCAGCTCCCAGCTGTGTTGAGGCCTAAGTGGGAGTACCAGCACAGCTCCCCATGGAAGGGGCCGCTTGTCTCTTTCTCATGATATCAAGAATGTGTATGGTATGGGGGCACCTGGCTGGCTCAGTCGGAAGAGCTTGCAACTCTTGATCTTGGGATCATAAGTTTGAGACCCCCATTGGGTGTCAGGATTACCTAATAAATAAATTAAGTAAAAACTTTTAAAAATGTATATAGTATGGATATGTCACATATTACAAATTAAGCAGCTGACAGTTCAGATAAGAAAATAAGTGAAAACTGAAAGAAGTATATTGAAAATGTTTAGTACCATGGTAAAAATAGAGCAGATAAGAGGAAATGTTATAGAATAGCACTGTTAAAGGATCCAAACTTTTGGGTAAATTTTAATTTGTGTTTAAATTATTATTTGTATTAGACTAAGATAAAAATAATGAGGTGAGGGTTAAAGGCAACTCACGACTGAATGCCTTCCACTGAGTCCATAAGATGATTAATGTCTGCTTTGTTCTGGGCCAGCTGACACCCTGTAGTTACTGAGAACGATACAAATGCAGCCTTAGGTCCTAAATCCCCCACATTCTCCTTCATGAAAAGAAACCAGGGTTTCTTGGAGGGCAGCCAGTGCCAAATCTCCAGGCAGAGAAACTCCTGGTACATTTTGTTACTGACAGGAAACAGCAACTCTTTGAGGATCTCACTCCTGGCGTTAGAGGAGGCAAACAGGCCAGTGTGAGAAGAAGATGTTCATGCTCAGGGACAGTTATGCCATGACAAGCTGAATATTGGAATCAATGACTGTCATCACATGGAACAAGCCTATAAAAATGCCTTAAATCCAGGATAATATGGAAAAAAGAATTTTTTTTAGATTTTTAAAAATTTATTTGGCAGAGAGAGAGAGAGAGAGAGAGAGACAGTGCAATGAGAGAGGGACCACAAGATAACCCGGGAGCCCGATGCGGGACTCGATCCCAGGAGCCTGGGATCATGACCCGAGCCCAGGGCAGACACTTAATGACTGAGCCACCCAGGTGCCCCTGAGAAAAAGAGATATTAACATGAAGTAGATTTGTTTTTTATTTCAGTCTTTTTTTTTTAACATGAAGTAGGTTTAAAATATAATTGCAGTGTAGAGGTAAATGATCAATGTATGTTTATAAACATTTGGAAATATCATTTACTGATTAAGCCAAATCATGAGAAGTCTACCTTAAAGCTAAATAATCACAAGTTGTGACCCTATAAGGCAGCATTACCCAACAGACATAAAATGTGAACCACATATGTAACTTTAAATTTTCTAGAAGCCACATTTAAAAAGTAAAAAGAAACAGGTAAAATTAAATAGGATATTTATTTCATCTAGTATATTCAAAATACTATGACTTACACATGGGATCAATGTAAAATTATTAACCAAATTTTTTCATTCCTTTTTTCATGCAAAGACTTTGAAATCTGGTGTGTACTTTATCATCAGAGTTCATCACAATTTGTACTAGGCACTTTTCAAGGGTTCAACAGCTATAGATGTCCACAGGCTACCGTGTTGAACAAAACAACCACAGGCCTTGAAAGCCAATGGCTTGGATGAAGATAACTGTGGAAAGAACACGATGCTTGTTATGACAACAAATTCCTCATAGGTCCAAACTGTGAAGAAAGGTAAGATGCACCTAATAAAGGGGTGGGCTTCCTAGGAAATCACAAAAATATCTGTTTATAACAATCATCAACATGTATTTATAGCACTTTCCAGGTGCCAGATGCCACATCAAGACCTTCCGGGGTGGGGGGGGGGGGAGGGGGGGGGGGGGGGGGGAGATCTCATTTATCTTAATCATCTCAACACCTGATAAGATAATAATAAGAGCTGACGTTGATATGCCATTGTTTTAAACATTTTGCATCTATGAATGCATTTGATCTCAGGCAACCCTGTGATGTAGTTTCTGTTAATATTCCATTTTAAAGATGTAAGACAAAGAGATTAAGAGCCTTATCAAGTAAGTGTAGCATTAGAATCTCTAAACCTCTTTGTAAAATATACATTATTTATGATTTTTCTTGTCTTAGAAAGAGAAAAGTCGGGGCGCCTGGGTGGCTCAGTGGGTTAAGCCTCTGCCTTCAGCTCAGGTCATGATCCCAGGGTTCTGGGATCGAGCCCCGCATCAGGCTCTCTGCTCAGCAGGAAGCCTGCTTCCCCTCCTCTCTCTCTCTCTCTGCCTGCCTCTCTGCCTACTTGTGATCTCTCTCTGTGTCGAATAAATAAATAAAATATTAAAAAAAAAAAAAAGAAAGAGAAAAGTCATGGTGAATGCATGTCAAATGCATTGTTTGGACAAATGAATCTGAGATCACTTTACACTGCTGAGTGATAATGGGCCATAAAAGACATTGTGATTTTGTAGTACTTGTTAAAGTTTTTTTTTCCCCCAGAGGTAAGATAAAAGCAATCCTATCAAGAACCACTAAATTCCTCATAGCTCTGTAAAGGCCTTTGAAACAAAAAAACCAATGAGAGATAAGGTCTAGTTCTGGTGTAATTGCCTTAGGAAAGTGGACCCAGAGTGTTAGTGAGCCCTATTTCTTATGGCTACAAACCAGGGAGGGGAGATCTTGTAAAATGCTGTCTTGGGCTTTTCAACTTTTTCCTTACGGGGATCCAGTACCATTATGACGTTTCTCTAAAGGGTCCCTAATTTCACAACTGACAAATTTTTTTTTTTTTAAGATTTTATTTAGTTGTTTGACAGACAGAGATCACAAGTAGGCAGAGAGGCAGGCAGAGAGAGAGAGGAAGGGAAGCAGGCTCTCCGCTGAGCAGAGAGCCCGATGCGGGGCTCGATCCCAGGACCCTGAGACCATGACCCGAGCCGAAGGCAGAGGCTTAACCCACTAAGCCACCTAGGCGCCCCACAACTGACAAATTTTTTAAAAAAATATTTTATTTTTAGGTGTAGGTCATCTTTATGTCCAACGTGGGACTCCAACTTACAACCCCTAGATCCAGAGTCACATGCTCTACAGACTGAGTCAGCTAGTCATGACCATTTTAGGGAGAACTTCGAATTATAAGAATGTGTACCATTTCATTCGACAGAAAAATATCTTTCAAACTATGTGGTTTTATAGAAACATCCATCCTCAAATTATATCGAATCACAAGGGACCCCAAATAGTCAAAACAATCTTAAAAAGAACAATATTGTGTGTCTCAAAGTTCCTAATCTCAAAACTTAATCCAAAACTTCAGGAGTCAAAACAGTTTGGTACTGACATAAATACAGGCATAAAACCAAAGGAATAGAATAGAGGACCTGGAAAAAAAAAAAAGGCTCACATATACAATCAAATTATTTTTTTGGTCTTTGTTTTAACTGAAGTATAATGGACACAAATTTTATATTAGTTTCAGGTGTACAATACCATTTATATACATTACCAATAGTAAGTGTAGTTACCATCTGTCGACATACAAAGTTGTTACAATATCATTGACTACAGTCCCTGTGCTGTACCTTCATCCCCCTGACTTATTTATTTTATTACTTTTTAAAGATTTTATTTATTTGAAAGAGAGAAAGAGAGTGAGCAAGGGAAGAGGGAGAGAGAGAAGCAGATTCCTGGCTGAGCAGGGAGCCTGATGCAGGGCTCTACCCCAGGTCCTGTCCAACAGCAGATGCTTAAAACTGACTGAGCCACCCAGGGGCCCCATTCTACCTTTAATTCTATTTCAACATCAGAGTTTGTTCTAGTCTTTACCATTTCCATATTTGTAACTGTCTTCTCCAACAGTGAGAATTTTGGCTCCATTATTCTTGGTATATTCACTTTTTACTCCATCTCCTGACCACAAGAGCCATCTGCTTGGCCCCATCCCCACTGATTCTGACTGAGAGAGATGCCTCCTTTGCCCTGAGGGCCTACCCGTCCCGACCTTTCAAGCCACACAGCCCTGACCCTGCCAGCCCAGGCCAATCTACCAGAGTTGCCTTCTTAGCCTGGGCCCCATCAGCCCTAAACTCATCAGCGAAGTCTTTTTTTTTTTTTTTTAAGATTTTTATTTATTTATTTGACAGACCAAGATCACAAGTAGGCAGAGAGGCAGGCAGAGAGAGAGAGAGGAGGAAGCAGGCGTCCTGCCGAGCAGAGAGCCCGATGCCGGGCTCGATCCCAGGACCCTGAGATCATGACCTGAGCCAAAGGCAGAGGCTTTAACCCACTGAGCCACCCAGGCGCCCCTCATTAGCTAAGTCTTGACTTTAATTCCTCACATTTTCTTTCTTGTCTCTCTTCCCATTCAACATGCCTGTTTTCCTATTGTTTTTGAGCTTGTGGTGTTGAGTAGTTAATTTAATTCATTCATATGGGCTGCCAGATAAAATACAGGAAGCGCCTGTGTGGCTCAGTTCCTGATCCCAAGGTCCTGGGTTCGAGCCATGCATCAGGCTCCCTGCTCAGCAGAAGGCCTGCTTCTCCCTCTCCCACTCCCCCTGCTTGTATTCCCTCTCTCTCGCTGTCTTTCTGTCAAATAAATAAATAAAATCTTAAAAATATATATATTTAAAAAAAACAGGAAGCCCAGCTGTGTTTGAATCTGGGACATACTTGTACTAAAAAAGTGTTTGTTGTTTATCTCAATTGGAAATCTAACTAGATGTGCTGCATTTTAATTTGCTGAATCTGGCAATCATAGTTAGAGAACTGCAAATCCTATTCAGTCCCTGGGTCATCTGAAACATGATCTGTAACTCCAGACTTCCCTGTACACACTGGCCTTCTAGCTCTTCCTGGACCAAGTCCCATCCAACTTCTACCTCTGCTTGAAAGGCACACGTAAGTCCCCACCCCCAACCCCAGTCTCATTTCCTGTACAGCATCCTTTCTCCATCCTTGCTCTGTACGTACTGCTTTGGCTCCCCACCAAACAACTACCAGAGTTATAGACAGGAGCACACAGTTTAGTAGACAACTAGAGGGTTTGGTTTACTAATGAGTTTGTGTGTTTTTATCCTGGAATACACATGAGATGAGGCTGCCCCATCAATCCTCGAGGAAGCTTTACCTAAGTTAGCTAGTAGTCTGTACTATTCCAAAGACCCACTGCATTCTTTTCATCCCTCTACTATGATTTTTACCTCCTTTATTGAAAACTCTCTGTTTGGAGTGGGTGGGTGGGCCAAAAAAAAAAAAAAGAAGAAAAAAGAAAGAAAACTATCTGTTTGATATATTTTGTTATGGGATTATCTCCAGAGTAGAGGTGTTAAGTTAAAAAAAAAAAAAAAAAGGCAAGGAGAAGAACCAAAATAAAGAGAGAGCAGAGCTACTATATATAAAGTTACCATATACATATACCATATTGAAACTGGGGGACCAAGGCAGGGATCATAGGGAGACTTATTTTTTATTTTCACTATCTATTTTTCTGTGCAGATTTTTAAAAATCAAGGGCATATTTTAATCAATTACTTAAAAATATGTAATTATTTAAAAAAGAAATTATCTATTTATGTGTGGGTCCCTCACTGCACAGTAAGCTGCTACTTGAGGTGAGGGGCCATGTCTATTTCAATTTGTATGCCAAGAGCCCAGCACTGTAGTCCGGTCTGAGTCATCATCTGGGCTATTTGTATATATAACAAAAACAGCATTTTCATTTCCGCTGATTCATTTATGTTACTATTACTGATAGTATGATATTATCGTGATATTTTAAGATAAATTAATATTTATTAAATTATTTAGTTCAAGCAAAAGTTAATGAATAATAAATATAATTTCAAGTTTAATTACTACTTGAATTAATTTAAATAAAAGAAGTATGAAAATAATAAAAACTGGGATGCCTGGATGGCTTAGTCGGTTGGGCGTCTGCCTTTGGCACAGGTCATGATCCCAGCGTCCTGGGATTGAGTCCCACATTGGGCTCCTTGCTTGGCAGGAGGCTGCCTCTCCCTCTGCCTGCTGTTCCCTCTGCTCGTGCTCTCTCTGACAAATAAATAAAATCTTAAAAAATATAAAATAATAAAGACAATGAAAAGATTGGATTTTTAAAAAAGAATCAGTTCTATTGAGGTATAACTAATATATAGTAAAATACCCACATAAATGTATGGTTCAGTGAACTTTGACAAATGTATATACACACATAACAATGACCACAATCAAGGTATAGAACATTTTTGCCAACCCAGAAGGTTGTTTGCCCCTTCTCGATCATTTTCTATTCCCTAACCCTGGCCACTGGCAATACTTAATAATTATATTATATTTGTTAATGGATTTTTAAATATATTTAACGTCACACACAGAAGGTCTGTGTTATCTTTTTTTAAAATGATTTTATTTATTTATTTGACAGTGAGAGAGGGAACACAAGCAGGGGGAGTGGGAGAGGGAGAGGGAGAATCAAGCTTCACGCTGACAAGGGAGCCCGATGCAGGACTTGATCCCAGGAACCTGGGATCATGACCTGAGCCGAAGGCAGACACTTAACGACTGAGCCACCCAGGCACCTCTGTGTATTCTTTTATTAACCCAAAGAGCAAAGGACTGCCTACAAAAATAGGCTACTGCCTACAAAGGACTGCCTAAAAAAAAAAAAAAAAAAAAAAAAAAAAAAACTTTGACTGTATTCTTGTTTTAATCCATTTTTTTTCAGATTCTCTATTTTTAGAGAATAAACTTGCCATTTGGCAAAAGAAAGAAAAGTGGAAAAGCTACCTAATTTTCAAGAACAATGGTACCAGTTGGCAATTATTGGGGATCTATTATGTACCAGGCACCATATTTACACTTTACGTAAATCCACCTTCTCATTTGATCCTCACAACAACACTGAGAGGTAGAGATTTCTTATTACCTTCATTTAATGTGTGGCTCAGAAATACCCATAACCTTATCTAATCATGACTGACACAAATGTACCACACATGTAGCAGTAACCCAAATTTCTAAACTCTAGGCAACCCACCAAATGCTTAAGTGGCAATAAATCTGGACTTTCAACTGGGTCCCCTCCCCAATTCTCAAAAACAACTAGAACTACCACTGTCACCCTGCTGCTCAAGGATTGCTGCCCTCTTCCAGGCCGCTGAACTCTTCATCTGTGGCCCGCAGTCTATGTGGGCGCCCCCCCTTCTCTGCAGGGGGTCAGTGTAGCTGGCAAAGACCTTCAAACATTCCTGGGATTCTGAGTCCTCTACTCCAGAAACAAAAGCCCTCTAGGGGGCAGTGTAGCTTAACACCATGGCCCAACCTAACAAGGTACCTGTGCCCATGTTAAAATTCTGTTAGAAATGAAGCTCGGAGGCTCAGAGAAGTTCAATAACGTGATCAAGATGGCCCAAGAGTCAGTAGCAAAACTGGCAGTCGATCTCAGTCTGCCTGAATGCAAAACAGTAATGGCTTTTCATTCTGTTGGGCTATCTTGCCTGACCATTCATTAGACTGAAGGGAAAGGGACAGAGCAGAAAGCAATGAAGTGATTATATATGGAGCAACCACTGTGTGCCACTCCCCAATCCATGAAGGAAACAGAAGAGGAAAGGCAGCACTTGAGGGGAGGGGAGAGCCAGGTGTAAGTTAACGCAGAGAAGAGACTGAGAATGCAGGTGGTTTTGCTGATCATGGACTATGAGTTCCAAGCATTATAACCCATCAGTCACTCAGGCATCCAGCAAATGTTCATGCTTGCCATGGTGTCTGTGTTACGCACTGAAATAGAGCTGGGAGCACATAGGCTGGCACATTTGTCATCTAGTGAGGTGGTGGTAGGGGGTCTTAAACAAATAAACTAATACTTACGTGCATAATTACAGATTTGGGTAAGCACTAGGAAGAACAAAAGAACAGGCTGCTAGAAGAGAGACAAGTGAAGGACTTAACTTTAAGAACCCTGAAGATTGAGAAGGAGCTGGATAGGTAAAGAATGTTCCAGAAAGACAGAACAGTAAATACAAAGCCCTTGAGGTAAGAAAAAGATGAGGATTTGAGGGGCTGAAGGAAGGGCCAGTCTACTATGACTGAATAATACTATCTCTTCATACCATTTAGTCTAAGTGGCAGGGAGTTCCATGAAAAGGTGACAAATTGAGCAAAGACACAAAGGTAGGAAAACTGTATAAGGGGGGATGGTGACATGTTTGGGGAGCTAGCAAAGAACTCTGTGTTCTTAGGAATAGCAAATGGTGAGTGGTTGGATTTAAAACCCAAGCTGAAGATTTTTATTCAATTTGAAACAAGAAGGGGCTTAACATTTTTAAGCCATGGAGGTGAATTTAGGAAGATGAATTTCAGGGAACAAGTGGGGTGATCTAGAAGCAGGGATAACTGTTGGGACACCCTTGCAATAGCTCAAGCAAGAGAAAAGTAGGACTTGTCTAATGATGGCATGACAGGGAAGGAATCAGTCCTTCAATAAATCCAACGAATGTAAAATCCCCCCAAAAGGAAGAGCAAGAATAGTTTTCTGAGGACAATCTCTGGCAGGAAGGAAGATTGAAACAGCATCTGTGAGGTTTTCGAGTTTGCATCTCTTCTGAGGGTTCTCTGCCTTTGTGACCCCCAACCCTTCGTCAAAACACAACAACAAAGCCTCCCAGAATGGAACACTAGGCTCCTAGGATCCCAGGGAGGTGGTGAGTCCAAAGGAGAGAGACTGGGAACGTGTGGTGGCAGTCATGGGGGCTAAGCACTCAAAAGTGGTTCTGGAGTATAGACACTGCTCCCTCACCTTGCAGCTACTCTCCTCCTCCTTGCTCTTCTCAGACCTTTAGAGGACGTTATGCTGTGTTCTGTATATGTTCCCATTCGCAGGGCATGGATAAGTGGGAATGGGTCAGAGAAAAGATGGATAGAAGAAAGTTTCCTGAGGACAATGGATAGGATTTAGAGTCTAACCCGATTAGATCTTGAGAAAAGGAAAGAGAGAAAATAGAAAATAATTTTGGGGGTGCCTGGGTGGCTCAGTTGGTTAAGCGTCTGCCTGCATTGGGCTCCCTGTTGGGGGGCGGGTTCTATTTCTCCCTCTGTCCCTCCCCCTACTCAAGCTTGAGTGCTCTCCTCCTCTCTCTCTATCTCTCTCTCTCTTCTCTCTCTCTGAAATAAATAAAATCTTAAAAAAGTAAATTAAATAAATATATAAAAATTTAAAAATAAAGGAAAATAATTGTGAAGAAGCCTGGGTATGGAAGGGGGGTGATTTAAGATCTTGTAGCTCCCTTTACACGCATCCTACTTGCCCTAAGCAAACTTCTGATGCTAATTTTGTTTCCCAAGTGGACTTTTCTATAGGGACGCCATTATATTTCTTAGGGTGAATTAGTAAATTGGGCTCTTGTGACTTAATCACCACCTAGGTGAAATGATAGAGTCAAGTTCTTGAACTTGCAAATCGGAAATTCTAGCCTAATCAGCAGCTTTAATGATCCACAATATAGGTCTGTCCTCTGACATTTTATGTCTCACACAACAGTCATGAAAATAGACTGTTTCCATAGTCACTATGTGTGGGAGTCTACCATAAGGGAAGCTAAAGTTATTCTCTGAGACTCAACCTCATAGAAACAATAGTAATCCTATTTATTGAGCACTTACTATGTGTCCAGCCCTCTTTGGTCACTTGAACAATCTCTCTCTTATTTTATTTTATTATTATCGTTGAGGAGGTTGAGAGGGGCAGAGGGTGAGGGAGAATCTTCAGAAAGCTCCACACTGAATGCGGAGCTCAATACAGGGTTCAATCTCACAAACACTGAGATCATGACCTGAGCCAAAGCAAGAGTCAGATGTTTAACTGACTGAGCCACCCAGGCATCCCTGATGATAGTTCTTTAGATACATGCTAGTATTATGTCCATCCTAAGATGAAGAATGTGAGACTCAAAGAAATTAAATGATCTAAAGGCACAGAACTAATCATGTAGTGGAGCTGGGATTCAGACCCGCCAAACTTGACTCTAGAATCCTCTGCTTTTCACGTATTTTGAAAAGAAGTTACCACAACCGTGGTAGATATCCACAAGGTTTTTTGAATCTGAAAAAAAGATCTGCAAAATGAAACTACCCTAAATCCTCATTTGTAAATGTATTACTGATGGCGTATTGGGAAATACCCAGCTTCATCAAGAACTGGGAGTCTGGGGGCGCCTGGGTGGCTCAGTGGGTTAAGCCACTGCCTTCGGCTCAGGTCATGATCTCGGGGTCCTGGGATCGAGCCCTGTATCGGGTTCTCTGCTCAGCAGGGAGCCTGCTTCCCTCTCTCTCTCTCTGCCTGCCTCTCTGTCTACTGTGATCTCTTTCTGTCAAATAAATAAATAAAATCTTAAAAAAAAAAAAAGAACTGGGAGTCTGTAGAACTAGAATACGACTCAAGACAAAGAAGTTAACTGTATTGTAGATTCTGGGGGAAAAATGCGAAACCCAGGGACATCCTTTATTCATGACACTGTTTTGTTTTTTTTTAAAGTATGTTCCACAACCCATGTGGGGCTTGAATTCATGACCCTGAGATCAGGAGTCACATGCTTTACTGGCTGAGCCAGCCAGGTGCCTCTGTTCAATGACCTATTTCTGCCTTGAGGACAGTACCTGAAATATAGCAGACTGGCCATGAGTATTTGTTAAACAAATGAAGAATGCCACCCAACACGGTGGCCCTTCAGTCTTCATGCACACATTTAGTAAGTATTCTTTCCTATCTTGCTCTGAAACAGCTCTAACTCTAAAGTTTCTTCTCTCCTCCAATGTTCAACATTGCTTCTCCCCACCTACTTACTGTCAGCTCAACACTTTAGCTCGTACTTCCTGGAGGAAGAAGCACTCAGCCAGCGACTCCAGAGTCGCCCACTGCCACATGGACACACACCTCCTCCCACCCAAACCCATATTTGCTAGCGTCCCTCCAGTTCACATAAAAACGTGTCTTTCATTTTTACCCTAGACCAAACCTTTTCCTATATTCTGGATATCTCCTCTCACCTTCTCAAGGACTTTTAGTTTGTCCTCTTTTTTTTTTTTTTTTAAGATTTTATTAGTTTATTTAAAAGAGAGAAAGAGAGCACATGAGTAGGGGGAGGGATAGAGGGTGAGAAAGAGGCAGACTCCCTGTTGAGCATGGAGCCCCATATGGGGCTCCATCTCAGGACCCTGGGATCATGACCCGAGCTGAGGGCAGATACTTAATGGACTGAGACACCCAGGTGCCCCTGTCCTCTTTTCAACATCACAGTTTTTCCTGTTTTCTTGTATCATTTCCATATGTATACAACCCATACTGTTTTGAAGTAAGGTAAGAATTTCCTTATCTTTAAGAATTCCTTCCAAAAATCTCACATCCCCATTTTTATGTCTTTTTTCACATAAAAAAACTTCTCAAAAGTTTAAACTTCCTCCCCTCCCCATCCTACCTTTTTCTTCAACCCTCTCCAATCAGGCTTCTGTACCAGAGATACACAGAAACTTCTCTAGTCAAGGCTATTAACATTACCTATGATGTCATTTCAAGTGGTTGCTTTTCTGTCCTCATCTTACCCAAACTCTTGTTAGCAGTCTACACACCTGACTATTCTCTTCCTGCCACTTTCTTCTTTTGTCTTCAGGAGTATTCTGCCCTTTTGGTTTGCCCCCTGCCTCTTCGATAACTCCTTTTCAACATTTTTGCAAGCTAGAGCCAATCCTTGTGTGTTTTGTGTCTTGTGGGGTGATTCTGGACCCTCCTCCTTTTTTATGTTTAAGGTCACAAATTATTGGTTCATCAGCCAATCTGAACGCATAGGTGGACATTATATGGCCTGTAGCTTTTTTTTTTAAGATTTTATTTTTATTTATTTGACAGAGAGAGAGAGAGAGAGAGAGAGAGATCACAAGTAGGCAGAGAGGCAGGCAGAGAGAGCAGGGGAAGCAGGCTCCTCGCTGAGCAGAGAACCCAAAGTAGGGCTCGATCCTAGGACCCTGGGATCATGACCTGAGCTGAAGGCAGAGACTTAACCCACTGAATCCCCAGGTGCCCCTAAATGGCCTGTAGTGTTTAAAAATCCAGATTTCCAATTTCTCTGGGAGAATTTGAAGATCTAACAAAATGGGATCTACATTTCCCCACAGCAATAATTTGCTGGAGTATCCGCTGCCTGGGTCATTTCTTAATCAGTTTTACTATTTCAAACATCTGATATCCAGCCTGCTTCATTCATTTAGGTTATTTGCCAAAGGTATACAAGAACATGAGCTTATTGGGGGTACCTGGGTGGCTTAGTTGGTTAAGCGTCTGCCTTCAGCTCAGGTCATAATCCCAGGGTCCTGGGATGGAGTCCCCGCATCAGGTTCTTTGCTCAGTGGGGAGACTGCTTCTCCCTCTTCCTCTGCTTGTGTTCTCTCTCTCTCTCTCTCTCTCTCTCTCTCTCTCTCTCTGACAAATAAAAAAAAACTTAAAAAAAAAGAATATGTGTTTGTGACTCCTGATTCACACTTTCCCTAAGATAGCTCCTCCAATCCCATTTAACACTACAAGCTTTTAAATTTCTTCTTTCATTTAATAAACAGTTGCCCACAATATGACAGGACCTATTGTACCAGAGACCCTAGGGTTACAGTATTGATAAAGCAAGTCACCCTATTTTCAAAGACCTTATTTTCTGTTATATGTCAGTTATAGCTCAATTGGAAAAAAAAAAAAAACCCTTACCTCTGGCAAGTGGAGACACACAAAATAATGATAATATAAAGCCAATTAATATGAAAAAATTAAAAGAAGAGCAAGGGGATAGAAAAAGCTATTTCAGATAGGTTCATGAAGAAATGCCTCTCTGAGGTGATAGTTGAACCTGAATGAAATGAGAAAAGGAAAAGTAACCAGAGAAAGCAAACAGTAGGTATGAAAGTCATGGGCCTGGTTTGTCTTGTTCAATCATGCTAAGGCCAGTGTGCCTGGAGCCACAACGGAGCAAGTAAGAAGTGGTGGGGACGTGAATTGGCGAGATAGCAGGGGACTCTGGTAAGGATGATGGGAAGCCACTGGAGTATTTTGAGCAGAGAGATACAATCTGTATTATGTCTTAGAAGTATTAATGTGGCTGTTGTCTGGAGAATTGAGTGCAGAAGGACAAGAATAGAAATAGCTAGTCTACCAGAAGGATTATCATGCATGTTTAGATGGGGGTGAGGAGCGGAGGGGCATTAGTGAAGAAGTCTGTGGGTAGAGCTGAGAAAGATTTGATTTGAGAATACATTTTCAACCTAGGGCGTGGATTAGATATGGAGTGTGTGAGAAAGAATGGAGATGAGCATGACTTCTTAGTCTTTGGCTTAAGCAGCTGAATGAGTACACAGTCATTTACCGGAAAAGGAAACTTTTGGGGCACTTTTTGCGTGAGATGCCTGCTAGATATGTAGAGGGCACAGGAGGCTGAGTCTGGATATGAGGACAGTGGTGATAGTCAGCAGGTTCACTCTTACTATTTGTAAGGTCAGGAACAAGAGCACAGATGGTGATCCATCTACCATATGTCTAGCTATTTAGAAGTTGTGACTAGAGGTGCCTGGGTGGCTCAGTAGGTTAAGCGTCTGCCTTTGGCTCAAGTCATGGGTTCTGGGTTTGAGCCCTTCGTGGGCTCTCTGTTCAGCAGGGAACCTGCTTCTGCCTTTCCCTCTGCCTGTGGCTCTCCCTGCTCGTGCTCTCTCTCTCTCTTTCCCTGTTAAATAAATAAATAATCTTTTTTAAAAAAAGTAATATATAAAATATAAACTGCCAAAATTGTTTTTTGTCTTAAAACATTCAAATTATCTACTAATATGCAAAATAAAATACAAAAATATCAGACTTTTAAAGATTTATTTATGTGTCATCTCTACACCAAATGTGGAGCTTGAACTCACAACCCTGAGATCAAGAGTTACATGGCTCTACCTGACCCAGACAGTCACCCCCAAAATAATCAGAATTTTAAATAAAAATTATACAAGCAATTCTGGAAATAGAAAGTTAACTTTATTAAGTTAAATTATTGCCTTATTAAATATTTTTATACAAATAAAGTTATTGTGGGTGCATTCCCAATTCATTGTTATCTATTGACTATGGAAAGAATCAGTCTCTCCAATATGTTACAAGCAGACAAATATACATATGAATATAACATTTAAGGGTCAAAAGAATTGTTTAGGATTGCAAAATTTTCTTCAGCCACTGTGGAAATTGTGCTAATACATCAATTGTTTCCAAACCATGAATTTGAACATGAAAAGAGGCAATTTTTAAAAAGGAACATTCACTACTACTGGAAAATAATACTCGGTTATGCAAGAATACGCTGCATTTGTGCTAAGAGGAAGAGTATGACAAGTTAATTTGTGTTTTCTCTTACCTAAGTACTTCTGCTGTTCAAATTCTCTTGGCATTGTAAAGCGATGCCTGTTTCTCTTAAGTGGTTCCACCCAAAACTGAGGCATTAGGAGGCAGTTGCCTTTCAGTTTTTTTTTTTTTTTTTTTAAAGATCATCTTTATTTATTTGAGAGAGAGGGAGAGAGCATGTTGGCGGGCCAGAGGGAGAGGGAGATGTAGGCTTCTTGCTGAGCAGGGAGCCTAACCCCAGGACCCTGGGATCATGACCTGAACCGAAGGCAAAGTTTTAACTGAATAATCACCCAGGTACCTCTCAGTTTTTTTTTTTTATATTGTGATAAAATATGTATAATGTAAAATTTACCCTTTAACCATTTTTTTAAAAAAATATTTATTTATGTATTTGAGAGGAGGAGGGGCAGAGGGAGAGACAAACCCAAGCAGACTCCATGCTGAGCCCTGAGCCAGACATAGGGCTTGATCTCTCGACCCTGGGATTAGGACCTAGGTGGAAACCAAGAGTCAGACACTTAATCGACAGCACTGCCTAGGCACTCACCATTTAACCATTTTTAAGTATATGGTTCCGTGGCATTAATTATATTCACATTGTTTTGCCACCTTACCACCATTCATCTCCAGAACTTCTTTATCTTCCTAAATTGATAATCAGTATGGGGACTCCTGGGTTCAGTACGGTTAAGCCTCTGCCTTCAGCTCAGGTCATGGTCCTGGGATGGAGCCCCACATTGGGCTCCCTGCTCAGTGGGGAGCCTACTTCTCCCTCTCCTCCCTGCTTGTGCTCTCTCTCACGATCTCTGTCTCTCCCTCTCTCAAACAAACAAACAAACAAATAAATAAAATTGTCAAAAAAATTGATACTCAGAACCTATTAAATACTAACTCCCTATTTTCCCTTTCCCCGGCCCCTTGAAATCACTGTTGTTTTTTGTCTCTGATTTTAAATTCTTAGGGTACCTCACATAGTTAGTATCATGTAATATTTGTCTCTAGGATTTACATATTTTACTTTGTAAAACATCTTCGAGTTTCATCGATTGTGTAGCATATGTCAGAATTTCCTTCCTTTTCAAGTTTGAGTAATATTCCATTCTGTATACTTGTATATATATGCCACATTTTGTTTATCCATTCATCTCTCAATGAATGCTTGGGTTGTTTCCACATTTTGGTGATTACAAATAATATTGTTGTGAACATATGTATACAAATATCTGCTCAAGTCTTTGCTTTCAATTCTTTTGGTGCCTTTCAGTTGAGGACATAGAGCAAAAGAAATGGGAAAATGTTCCTGAGCTTGAATAGTGGTAGTTATAAAAACAAATATTTAGAGTTGTGCTTTTTGGTGAGTGCTGGATCTTGAAAGATAGAGAAGCTTGTGTTCTCTAATATAATTATAAAGTGTATGTGTGTGTATGTGTGTGTATGTGTACACAGAGAGAGAGATTTTTGCCAGGGCAGAGTGCCTTTGGATGGTATTAATGGGTGTAAGTATTTAAGTGGTTTTAGAACTGGGTGAATATAGCAGTGAGTATAGATAGACAAGAGGTTGGGGAGCCTGGGTGATTTAGTCAGTTAAGCGTCCAACTCTTGATTTCCACTCAGGTCATGATCTCATGGTCATGGGATTAAGCCCCATGTTGGGCTCTGCGCTCAGCATGGAGTCTACTTGTCCTTGTCCTTTAGCCCCTCACCCTGGTCGCAATTTCTCTCTCAAATTAATAAATAAAAATCTTTTAAAAAGATTTTGAGGGCTGTGCCTGGAACATATAGAAATCAGAAAGAGAAGGGAGAGCAAGAAAAGAAACCAAGAAGAAACACCAGGAGACCATGGAGGCTTGGAAGCCAGGTGAAATCCAATATTGGGGAACGATCAACAAGCCCGATCACTGCCAAGAGAGTAGATAAAGGATTGATACTTCGCCATTTGATTCAGCAAAAGTGGAAATTACTGGTAACAGTAAAAAGGGTAGTTTCAGGGATGCCTTGGTGGCTCAGTCAGTTTAGCGTCTGCCTTTGGCTCAGGTCATGATCCCAGGATCTTGGTATCGAGTACCGCCTCAGGCTCCTTGCTCAGTGGGGAGCCTGCTTCTCTCTCTGCCTGCTGCTCCCTCTGCTTATGCTCTCTCTTTCTGAAAAATAACTAAAATCTTTTAAAAATGAAATAAAAATTTAAAAAGCAGTTTCAGTTAGGAGTGGGGATGAAAGCCTGGCTGAAAAGTGTTCAAGAGAGAATGAGAAGAAAGTATAAACAGAGGGCTTGGCCAGCTCTTTATAGGAGTTTTTCTAGAAAAGAGAGTAGAAAAATGGGATGGAAACTTAGAAGAGGATGTGGTGGAGTCAAAGAAGGTTTGTGGTTTTCTCTGTTGTTATCTTACAGCAGGAACATAACCGATGGCTCTGTGTCTCCAGCCCTGCTCTACCTGAAGTTCCAAAGACATATATCCAAGTGCATCCATTTGGATATCTCATAGGAAAATTAAAATTAATCTGTACCTGTCCCAAGCAGGACTCTTGGTTCTCTCTCCCTTTTCCCCCAATCTGTTCTTTTCTAATTCTTCATTTTTCTCGATAAGTGTCATTGCCAACCATTCAACCCAAAAGCCATGTGGCCACTTCAGATTCTTCTCTTTCCCTCACTCCTCATAACCCATGCATTTTCTGTTAGTTCTGCTTCCAAAATGTTTCCGTAATCTGTTTACCTTCACTATTGGGACTGCTACAATAGCTTCATTCTTGCCTCCTACCACCTATTCTGCATATGGTGGCAGCAAGAGTGTAAATCGGATGATATCACACAACCACTTAACACTTTCCAGTGGTTACGTGTCACATTTTATAAGATTTATTTATCTATTTGAGAGAGAATGAGAAAGAGAGCAAGAGAGAGCACAATAGGAAGGGGGACAGAGGGAGAGAGAAGATCAGCAAGGGAGTGTGGAGCATATGGCGATGTGGGGATAGATCTCACAACCCTGAGATCATGATCTGAACCAAAATCAAGAATCAGATGCTTAACCAACTGATTCACCCAGGCGCCCCTACTCGTCACACTTTTAGATCCCCACTGCTTGCCTTGAGCTATAAAATCGTATATTATCTGGCACTTTCCTCCTTCAACCTCATCTCCACCACCTTTCCTATCTGGAATCACACTACAGATACACTGACCTTCTCTCCATACCACCCAATCTCGCCTTTTTTATTTTATTTTATTTTTTTTAAAGATTTTATTTATTTATTTGACAGAGATCATAAGTAGGCAGAGAGGCAAGCAGAGAGAGAGAGGGAGAAGCAGGCTTCCCACTGAGCAGAGAGCCTGATGCGGGGCTCGATCCCAGGACCCTGGGATCATGATCTGAGCCGAAGGCACGGCTTTAACCCACTGAGCCACCCAGGCGCCCCTCGACTTTTTAAAACTTAATTATTTATATTCTAAAGATACCAAAAGAGCACAGAGAAAATTATAGAAAACCATGTTCCCACTACCTAGACCTAACACATTAATATTTAGTCACATTTGTCCATTAGAATATGTTGTTCTCTGAATCTGTTCAGTGCGCAATAGGTGCTAATTAATCAATGTTGAGGTATGCGGTTTACTATGCTAATATATGATGTTTTCATTCATTCAATTACTGGCTATATATTTCCATGTGTGAATATACCATAATTTGTTTGTCCATCTCTCTTTTGTTGAACATTTAGGCTATTTCTGATATTTTATCATTATAATAGTGTTACAATGAACACCAGCAACATAGTGGTTAAAAGGTCAGATTCTCGGGGCACCTGGGTAGCTCAGTCGGTTAAGTGATGGAATCTTGATTTTGGCTTAGGTCATCATCTCATGGTCATGAGATCAAGCTCATCCGGCTCTGTGCCTGCGAGATTCTCTCTTTCTCCTGCCCCACCTAAAAAAAAAAAAAAAAAAAAGGAAAAAGAGGTCAGATTTTGGAGCAGACTACTTAGGATTGAAGTCCAGGCACCATAATTTGCTAGTTCTGTCACTTTGGTCATGTTACTTAAATTCTCTGTGTCTGTTTCCTGAACTATAAAATGAAAGCAATAATAACTTTTCATGGTATTGTTAGTAGGATGAAATGATTTGAAATATGTAAGGAACCTTAAAAACTGCCTGACACATAATAAATCTCAATGAGTTATCAACTCTTATTAATGTTAGGAATTGCTGAGTCACAGGACGTTTGTATCTTCAATTTTATTAAATATTATACATTCTTCTAAGTGATGTACCAATAAATGCCTCCACTAGCAATATATAAATTCAATAATCCTAAATCCTAAAACATGGTACTAATTTAAATTTTCTGCCAATCTAATGGTATGAAATTATGTCTACATATAATTTATTTATCTAATCTCTACTCCCAACATAGGACTGGAACTCACGACCCTGAGATCAAGCATCACATACTGTTCTGACTGAGCCCCATATGTTGCCCCATATGTTGTTTTAATTTGTACCTTGACAGTTACAGTGAAGTTAAACATCTTTTCATGGGTTTATTGGCCATTCATATTTCTTTTTTGGTGAACTAGCTCTGTATACCCTTTATTTACTTTTCTACTAGATTGTATGCTTTTTTTCCTTTTGATTTTGGGAACTTTTTTTGGATATTAATCTTTTGCTGGTTTTATCTATTTGAATACCTTCTAGTTTTTGGCTTGTCTTTGTGTTGCATCTTTTTAAACTTATGTTGTTATAGAATTAACAAATTTTAATGCAGTCAAATCTAACAATATTTTCTCACATGGTTTGTACCTTTTGGATCTTATTTAAGAAATTCTTCCTTATTCTAATATCATACAGATATATTTCCTGAAAAATATTTCGAGGCCTTTAATCCTTCTGGGATTTATTTTTGGATATGGTTTGAAACATTTATTATTTTTCTTTCCTTTTGGAAAAAATTTTCTCAGCATCATTTCTTGAAGAGTTATCCTTTCCCTACTAACTTGTAATGCCCACTGTTAAAAACCACCTTCCCACGGAGCTAGTCTTCATTTCAGCTTCACAACCTTTGCTTATGTTCCTTCTACTGGTGATGCTTTTCTCTCGTTCTTGAGATCGCAGCTCCAGTGTCATCCCTCTCATATCTGGATTGTCTAAATGTATGTCAGGCTCGGTGACTTCGTGACTCTTAAGAGTCTAGAAGGGCTAAGGCAGGTAGGACTGAGGCCAGTAGCCTCCTGACGGTTGCCAGGGCGGCTGTTGGGAAGGCCGCTGAGAGAGAGTACCCTGGGACCCAGTGACGGAATCCGGCCCGCGCCCGCGTCGCCAAGGAGTGCGTCACCACGTGCGGTCGGCCGGGGGCGGGGCCGGGGCTGAATCACGTGGCTTGGTTGCCTACGCGCTGCTGGGCCGTGGGAAGATGGCGGACGGAAAGGGAGACGCCGCCGTCGCCGCCGGGGCCGGGGCTGAGGCTCCGGCGGGAACGGGAGCCGGAGACGGAACCGAGACTGAGTCCATGGCTCGGGGTCATCGCCCTGCATCTCCGGCGCCTGGAGCCCCGGGACTGCGACCGTGTCTGTGGCAGCTGGAGACAGAGCTGAGGGAGCAGGAGGTGTCGGAGGTCTCATCTTTGAACTACTGCCGGAGCTTCTGCCAGGTGAGGGGCTGGCTGACTGGCTGGGTGAGGGTGGCGGGGTGGGGAGGCCAGGGGAAGAGGCCCCCGATCCGTTGCCGCAGCCGGGGCCGGACTGAAAGGCGCCACCTTCGCGTCTTGCCGCGCCCCCGGGCCGAGAAGGCCCAGCTCGGGAAGCTCGACCGCTGGCCCCCCTTCACCACTGCCCGACTTTGGCCACCGCCAGGGCGGGTTGTGCTGGGCCAGACTGAGAGCCCCGAGGGCGCCGGCGGCTCCCTGGAAGGGCCGTGCCCTGTCGCCGTTGCCTGTCCCCCTGCCGGGTGGTTGGAGCGCCATTGCCTCCTGAGAGATTGATTGCTCGTTCTGCTGGGAGATCCTTTTTTGAGTGCATATCTCCAAACTGGAAAACCTGGGTTTTCCTGAATAATCCGGAGATATATGTTGTGGCCAGAGACTTATCTTTGGAGTCAACGTCATTTGGGCCCCTAAAAGATCTGACAGTTGGCTTTGAAAGGCATCTGGGGCTTTCTCATTAGGGATTGTGGAGCCCATTGGTTGTTTGTTTTTTTTAATTTTTTCTTATTTTCTTTTATTTTTTTGAGGCGGGGAGGGGGGGAGACTGTGAAGCTCTTCTTTTCGCCTCTCCTGTATTCCTTTGAGGCTTGTGCTACCAGGAATGAGGCTATTGAGCTTTGTAGTGGCTATTAGGATCTTTGAGTAGAAGAGGATTGAGAAAGGTGGGGGGAGTGTGGTCTCTTTTGGTAGTGGTATGACCATTTCTGTGCTATAGTGGGTCCTAACCTGTGGTTACGTATTTATTGGTATGTTTAGATTGGTCTGCATGGCCATTTCGGGATTTTTCTCTATAAAGATATGCCATTATGACTTATGCTGTTTGTTCTACCATGTTTCAGGGCCAGCCCTCTGCTCCTCACCTGGTGTATCTTAGAGAATGCAAAGTAATAGTATTATGTCGGTGCTTGGACACTTGATGAGTAGTTGAGTTAGCTGAATAAATTGCAGTGTTCCAAAGTTGTAATTTTAGGGGACAGTTTGCTCTGGTGGTCCAGTGGAAAATAAAAAGTAGACTTGTTTGATTGCTTTTCTACCTCCTCTCTGCCGAGCCAGAGACACCTCATCTCTTCAAATGGAATTTTGTTCTTGCTAATACATTGTATCATTACAGTTTTTATGTCTACACCTTACAGCATTTCCCTGCACTGGGAAGTGTTGAGGTGTAATTGTTCTTTGCTTTTTCTCTATTAATGAATATTCTTACTTACTGCACACATTTATTTTAACTAACTGAATGCATTGGATGGTGTCAGGCACTTCACCAGGTGCTGAGCAAATGAGTAAGACCGCACTTTACAACCTTGATGAACTTACAGTTAGGAGGAGGTGGTAGAAATAACTGTTTCCAAAACCAGTTTTGGTAATGATGGAAAAGGAGGTGTTGTAGAGACAATGTAGAGGGGAAAGTCATCATGGGACATCCTAATGGGAACGACAGTTAACTAGTAAAAATCAATTAAAAATTTAACTGTGATTTGTCGTTATGAACTTAGAAGTAATTGGGAGAGGCCGCTTTAGATAGGGTGGTCCAGGAAGCCCCTATGGCTGAAAGGATAAAAATGCATCATGGCAGTGTTAGGGGAAGGGAGGGGAGCGGAGCATTTCAGTGCCAAAAGGTAGAGATGTGAAGGAAAATTGAAGCTTTGGGAGAATGGGGAGCTAATTGGACAAGGAGGGAGAGTGAGGATGACGAGAAGATGTAGGTTTGGGGGAAGCCTAATTTTGTGTTGTCATCATAGAAAGATAACAAGAATGGATGTAACTAGTCAAATTGAAGTTTGTCAGAGGATACTATGTATATGTGTGTGTGTGTGTGTGTGTATAATTTCTTTCTTTCTTTTTTTCTTCATGCATGGTACTTGCGGCTCTCATCTATCTCATTTTAACTGAATGTTTAAATGTCTTGAGTCTTGGTGACACCTAGAAATGTCAGGGCACAGAAGAATTTCAGAAGGAAAGTACTTTTGTAATCTGTCTTTTCTACGAGTTTTCCTCTTGCCTAAAATTTTTCTCAAAATATATTTTTTGGACTAATAAATAAGAAAGATGTTTCTGTGATGACTGATATAATAGGAAGCACATTGGATTGAGAGCTAGTTGGGTCCTGATTGTGACTCTTCCACTTATTTGCTAATAACCTTGAGCAAACTGTGCCTGTGGAATTTAGTTTTCTGGCCTTTATCACCTTGTAATGCTTTATACAAACAGTAGACTAGAAAGTTTATAGACAGCTCTTCACAATATTTGCCACAATATTTTTGTCACTTTTTTTTTTCAATAGCCAAGATAAAATCAATTCAGGGTGTCCTTGTTCATAATTTTATGATGAAGGAGGAACAATGTCACCATTCAAATTTGGTTGAATAGCTCCTGGTTTCACATTTGAAAGGCAGAATAAGATTTATTCATTCCTTCACTGTGGTGTGCCTGACATTGCACTATGTGTTGGCGACAGGAACATGCCCTCTAGAAGTACTTAATATGTAAAGATAAGTAACCTGACTTGTGTTCTCTCAGATACTTAACTGACACAAAATATTTTCATCAGGTGTTCAGGTTTTTTTTTTTTTTTTTTTTTTCCTTTTTAAATATTTTATTTATTTATTTGAGAGAGAGAGCACAAGCAGGTGGAAGGACAGAGGGAGAAACACACTCCCCTCTGATCAGGGAGCCAGACTTGGGGCTTGATCCCAAAACCCCAGCATCATGACCTGAGCCAAAGGCAGATGCTTAATCAGCTGAGCCAACCAGGTGCCCCATCAGGTATTTAGTTTAGAAGTGTTCCAGAGACTTAGGTTGTACCAAGTAGATTCCTCCTGCAACAGGCTGGGACCATATTCTCTCCAGCTCTTGCAGTATGGCTCTATCTTTGGAATTGCACCAAATCAAGAAATAAACCAACATATGAAAGGATAGAGAGCTTGTCTCATTCTGGGCATGTTTTCAATTTTCAGAAGTTTGTGAAGATGATAAAAATGAAACTTCAGAAGTAATAGTTACTAAGAAAATGATACTTAGATCAACTTGTATTCAGTGAATATTTGTATTCAATGACTATGGGATGTGGCTTTTCCCTCCTTTCCCTTAATTCCTTTTCTGAAAACATTGTCTTCCAAGCGAGGTGGATAAGATTAACTCCAGAAAAAAGCCTTTCTCTGTTTTGTTGAAAAATTGATAATATCCTCTCAAGTTTTTGCTTTTTTGGGGCGGGGGCATCATGATTCCTGAAGTTATACAACTGGTAGTTTTTTTTGTAATATGTATTTTGAAGGCTTTTTAAGTAACCTTAACAAACTTGAAATTATTGAGTGAATGATTATACTATGAGAGTACCAAAGTAGTTTTAGCAAGAGGGGGAAGCAGGCTCCCCGCTGAGCAGAAGGCCCGATGCGGGGCTCGATCCCAGGACCCTGGGATCATGATCTGAGCTGAAGGCAGAGGCCCCAACCTACTGAGCCAGCCAGGCGCCCCAACTTTATAGATTTTTAAATGTTAAAATAAGTAAGGCATATATTTAAGTTTCTCCTAGGTTAGTAATTGAGTTCAAAGGGTCTAAAGCAGATAGGCATACAGGCTTCACCATTTAAACTAGAGAGGTACCTTGGTATGTTATTTTCTTTAACCCTTAGTTTTCTCATTGACAGATAGAATAATCATAGTACTTAGTGTTATCCAATTAAATGTATTGTTTTAAGGACTAAATAAGATAACCTGTAAACTACAGTGTTCCTGAAATTGTCTGAGTTTTCCAGATTTCTTAGCCTTAGAATAAAAAGTCTTCACCGCCTTACTCCCGGTTTACTTATCAGCTCTTAGCCTAGCCAATCCCATCATCATAATGCTGTTCTTATTTAGCGGTACTGAACTTGGAGTTCTTGGACCAAAATGCCATTTCAGTTACTCCTGTTATTAAAATTTTGCCTGTAAATTTCCAAGTGCATTACTTTGGGAAGGGTGATCTTAATTTTCATCTGATTCTTCAAGATCCCTCTTAGGCTTTCAGTAAATATTTACCAACTGCTTGATCTCCAAAAGGATAGAATTACTACTTTTACAAGATCTCAGGTCATTAAGCATTCTGTCTTCCCCTCCCACGGTGCTGTTCTGTCCTCTGTCCTTTACTTTCATTTTCTGTATAGCAAATTTTCCTTGTTTAGGGCCCACCGGCACATACCACCTCCTATGAAGCTTTCTCTGATTTCACTGGATAGATTTCCTCTTAGATGTTTGTGTTTTTTGACACTTTGTACATACCTATGCTTTTAACTCTTGCTTTTCATTCTGTCACTGTCTTAGTTCAGGCTTCATGATGTCCTATTGGAGCAGTCTGTTCATTAATCTCTCTTGCTTTCTGACTGGCTTCATCTACAGTCCATTTTGGTGTTCTTTCTAAATTGTAAATATAATCTCATTAGGCACTTTATTCCCTAAAATTCTAAAATGGTTTCTTACTCAAAGACAAGATAAAAGTCTGACTTAATAGCCTAGCCTGGCAGACAAAGCCTTTTAGAATCTGGCCACTGCCTCCCCCTTTCCCAGCTCCCATCTCCAACCTTTCCAGCTTCCTTTTGGGTGGGTGGGAGGGAGTCTACCTTCACTACAGTATCTCTCTCAGTTGGCCTCATTAACCTTAAGGTTCTTCCTTCCCCATCTGCCTATTTATCCTTTAAGACCAGGTTTAGATATTAAGTCTTTCAGAAGTGTTTTCTGATTTCAGCAGACAGAATGAGGTGATTATTTCACTTAATATACTCCAGTAGCATCTTTTATGTAAGTGTGGTACCTGAATAGTTGTTTCTTTGTCTGTTGTATTGACTAGTAAACCAACCTGAGTAGGGATCTTGTTTAGTCTTTTTTGTATACTTGGTACCTAGCAATTAATACAGTGCCTGGCACAGAAAACTAATTTGTTGAATGAATTCCATTGTAGAACCTAATGACATACTCAAGAGGTGAGTACTTCAAAAGGAACACTTGATGTAAAATCTGATATGTTAAAAAGCAACTTTATCGTAAGAAATTACTGTAATGGAACAGGAGAGGACACTTTGCGCGTTTCTTGGAAACATACCTTGTCAACTTAGTCTCCGTTCATATAAAAATGTACACATTTACATGTGTGGAATGAGGAGTAGTGTTGTTGGAGGGAGAAAATTGGAGGCATTATAGTATTGAGGAAGAGTTAGCAGCTGAATAAGGCAACAGTTCGAAGATGTTGAGATGGAGATCAGTCTTCCTAACTCCTTGAGATTGGTGGCCATGAAAACTTTAAAGCTCTTGAACTCTTTATTTTAAAGGATTTTTTAATACTTTATCTTTTCTTTTTGTGCTGCCTTCTCTTGGGAGATTTCTAAATAGAGACTGGATGACAGGTAGTTATAATAGCAGA
Source organism: Enhydra lutris kenyoni (assembly GCF_002288905.1). NCBI lineage: Eukaryota > Metazoa > Chordata > Mammalia > Carnivora > Mustelidae > Enhydra > Enhydra lutris. The sequence goes on from NW_019154093.1 coordinate 10,792,588, forward strand.
AGCTAACATTGTACCGCATATGACCAAAACGTAATTATAAATGCGACTTGTGAAGCAGTGGGAACTTTGATGCTATCGGTTACTTGGTACCACCCAGTCTCTTTTATAGTAGTGATTTCTGTATCTACCTGTGGATCGTGCTCTTCTGAACAATGTTAATAAAAAGTCTAGTAGAAAGCACCACTTATTTCAAGCCTGCGAAGGCATCGGTAAACTAAAGTATGCTTTGTTTTCACTTAGTTCTAGACACTGTCACCTCTCCCAGAGGCCTTTCTTGACTACCTTATCTAAAACAAAGCTTTTTCATCTTCTTCCAACTCCTTAACATTGCTTTCTATTTCTTTAAATTACCAACTACTATCTGATATCTTATGACAAATGTGTCTATTTGTCTGTCTCTGCATTTCGAATGTAAGCGTCATGAAGGTGTTGACTGTTTATTTACCCAGTGCCTAGAATTGTCCCTGGCACTTAATGGGTATTCAGTCAAGATTTGTTCATCTTTTATCTTCTTCCTTCCTTAAATCCCTGACTAGACTTCTTGAGAGTAACAAGTCTTACACCTGTCTTTATTAAGAAATAGGGACATTTTTGGTTAGCCAGTTTATGTTGCTTCCCAGCAGGGATCCATTCTTATTCTTTATCTTCATTACTGAAGAGTAGAAATTAATTTTATTTATGTTTCTTAAGAATTTCCCATGGTTGGGGCGTCTGGGTGGCTCAGTGGGTTAAGCGTCTGCCTTTGGCTTGGGTCATGGTCTCAGGGTCCTGGGATCCAGCATCGGGCTCTCTGCTCAGCGGGGAGCCTGTTCCCCCCTCTCCCTCTGCCTGCCTCTCTGCCTACTTATGATTTCTCTCTCTGTCAAATAAATAAATAAGATCTTAAAAAAAAATTTCGCATGGTTGTCTATATTCCACAAATATTTAAAGACTTTTTTTAAACAGGGTTTGCTTAGCCAGATTGAAACATTTATTTTGGATATGATTGACATCAAACTGGAAAACTGGAACATAGATATGGGATTGAGCAAGATGGTATAAAAAAATAGATTCCTCATACTTGGATTGCTCACTAAAGCCAACATATAAAACATTACATGAAAAATTAGAGGGACTATTTATTTACTTATCAGTCAATCATCTTTTTTGTGCCAAGCACTCAGGTAAATGGTGTTATTTTCATTTTGCAGATAGAAAACTGAGGCTCAGGGAGGTTAAGTAACTTTCCCAGACACAGACTTTGCTGTGGCAGAGTCTTCAGACTCCTAAGACCATGCTCTCTTTCCTATATCAGCATTTCCTAAACTGTGTTTTGTTCCATGAGTTCTTTGTATTAGTTAGTACTTCTTGAACTAAGGATTCTGTGTTCATATAAGTTGGGATACATATTTTTTAATGTGTCATATATGTTAAGATGCATTATAGTCCCCCAGAGAGCATTAAGTGTTGTGCAGCATTTGCCAAACTTAGCAGGTCCAGAACGTTTAACATTTTGCCATGTTCTAAACCTGATATCACCCCCAAATTCCATGTTTTTCTTTCATTATAGCAAAGTAAATCACTGGGGAAGAGTGGATTGCTGTATGTATACATACCACTGAATTTTGATTCCCCAGTTTCAGCTTAAAACATGATAATGATCTTTTTTATGAAAAAAGTTTCCCTTTAAAGTTTTTGCAGGTTTTGAATTATACATACTGTCCCATATGAAAAATATTTCAGTGTATTGTAATTTTTTTTGAAATTGAGATTGAATTCTATTTCAGACATATCTTGATTTCAAGGTTATTCTTTTAGTTTTACCTGAATTTCTGCAGTGTAGCTAGCTGGGGAACTATGAATGTATTTGTCTCTTTCTTCTCATTTTTGTGCTGTGTCTGAATTCTTTAATGTGTTTTTTTAATGCCTTGCTTGTCCTTTTTGGGGTTATCTGTTAGGTTTTTGTGCTGACACTTGATTACATAGTATTTTTACTCCCAAGGAAATAGCCTGAATGTGTCACATTAGCCAGTACAGTAATGCTTTATTAATATGAACATATGTAGGAATTATTACCAGATATGATTGAATGACCTAGTTTGGAAATCGCATTTTTATGATATATGGTTGTATAAAATAGGCATATTTTTAATTGTGCTTTCATTTTCTTAAATTTGCTTTTTAAATATGTATGCTTAAAATACGTAAGATATATCTTAAAGTAATAAAATTAAATATGGGGGCCACTAGGTGGCTCAGTTGGTTAAGTGTCTCCCTTTGGCTCAGGTCATGATCTCGGGGTCCTGGGATTGAGCCCTATATCAGGCTCCCTGCTCAGCCTGGAGTCTCCTTCCTCCTCTCCCTCTGCTCCCCCCCCTCTGCTCCCCCCTACCCCGCCCCACTTGGACATGCACACATTCTTATGTGAATGTGAGGATGAGTCCTCTCTCAAATAAATAAATTCTAAAATCTTTAAAAAAAACTAAATATCTACATTTAAAAAATTTTGTGACTCTCATACATGCTCATTCTAAAAGCTTAAGACAAGATGTGTAAATGCAGAAAGTGAAACCACCATGTAATCTCATTATTAATAGCTTGGTCTATTAGTCTGATTTTTGGGAAAATATGTATACAGTATGTGTGTGTATGTAAGTATTAAAAAAGAAATTTTGAGTATAGTTGACACAGTGTTACATTAGTTTCAGGTGTACAATGTAGTGATTCAGCTTCTCTATATGTTATGCTATGCTCACAAGTGTAGCTACCATCCGTCAGCCATACAACGTTTTTACAGTGTCATTGAGTATATTCCCTATGCTGTACCTTTTATTCCCATGACTTACCCATTCTATAGCCAAAAGCCTGTATCTCCCACTCCCCCCAACTTTTTTTTCCCATTGTCCTACCCCCCCCTTCCCCTGGCAACCTTCTGTTCTTATTTATAGGTCTGATTCTCCTTTTTTTTTTTTTTTGTTTATTCATTTGTTTTGTTTTTTTAGAATCCACATGAGAATGAAATCCTTTGTTATTTGTCTTTCTCAGTCTGCCCTGCTTCACTTAGCACAGTACCCTCTAGGTCCAACCATGTTGTTGCAGATAGCAAGATCTTATCCCTTTTTTATTGCTGTGTAATATTCTATTATATGTATGTATATGCATTTGTCTGTTGATGCACTTAACATTGCTGCCATATCTTGGTTATTGTAAATAGTGCTATAGTAAGCACAGGGATGTATTTATCTTTTTGAGTTAGTGTTTTTGTTCTCCTTGGGTAAATTCCCAGAAGTGGAATTATTGGGTCATATGTACTTCTGGGGTTGGTTTTTTTTTTTTGTTTGTTTGTTTGTTTGTTTTTGGTACTTCTATTTTTACTGCCCCCCCATTTTTACTTTTTGAGGAGCCTCCATACTGTTTTCCACATCCTCACCAACACTTGTCATTTCTTGTCTTTTTGATTCTAGCCATTCTGGTAGATGTAAGGTGATATCTCCTTGTGGCTTTGATTTACATTTCCATGATAATTAGAGCTGTTGAGCAATTTTTCATGTGTCTATTGACTAGATATCTATATGGTTTTTTGGGGAGAAATTTGGTTCAGGTCCTCTACCCATTTTTTAATAGGATTGTTTGGTTTTTTTGGTGTTGGGTTGTTTAAGTTCTTTATATATTTGGGATATTAACCCCCTAGCAGATACATCATTTGCAAATATCTTCTCCCATTCAGTAGGTTGTCTTTTTGTTCTGTTGATTGTTTCCTTTGTGGTGCAAAAGGATATATTCCCAGGAGTTGATTTTTGCTTTGTTTCCCTTGCCTTGTGATATATATCAGAAAAATGTTGGTAGGGCTGGTGTTAGGGAAATTGATACCTATAGTCTTTTCTGGGTTTTTATGGTTTCAGGCCTCACATTTAGGTCCTTAATCCATTTTGAGTTTATTTTAGTATATGGTGTTAGAAAGTGGTCCATTTTCATTCTTTTACGTCTACCTGTCCAGTTTTCCCAGCACCATTTATTGAAGAGACTGTCTTTTCCCTATTTTATATTCTTGCTCCCTTCATCATATATTAGTTGACCACATAAGCGTGACTTTATTTCTGGGCTCTTTTTTCTGTTCCGTTGATCTGTATGTCTGTATTTGTGCCAGTATTGTACTTTTTGATCACTACAGCTTTGTAGTATATCTTGAAATCTGGAATTATGATATCTGCAGCTTTGTTTTTCTTTCTTAAGATTGCTTAAAGATTGGAATTTTTAATTGTTCCAACAATTCATGAATAGAATCTAATTGTAAAAAACTAGAACAGTGTAAAAGAAGAGCCAGTAAAGGATGACAGTTGTCACATAGCCTTATAGTTCAGTACTGTGTTTTTCTAGATTAATAGTTTTCTTTGGTTAACAGTTTGGGAATGTATACTTAGAGAATTTTTTTGTGAACAGTTTGGGAATGTATACTTACAGAATTTTTTTGTGTGTATACACACACACACACACACACACACACTTTTAGAAAAATAGTGTTGAGGTTATTTATTAAAACGTAATACAGACATCTTTCTCGTGGAATATACACATTTACTATTTAAAAAAAGAAAACATAGTATTCCATTGAAAAACACCCTTGATTTTAAATTCTGCAGGTAGCAAAGCCTTCTGTGCTCTTTTTAAAATTAATTAATTAAATATATTTTTTAAAATTTATTTATTTATTTATTTGACAGATAGAGATCATAGTAGGCAGAGAGGCAGGCAGAGAGAGAGAAGAGGAAGCAGGCTTCCCCGCGGAGCAGAGAGCCTGATGCTGGGCTCGATCCCAGGACCCTGGAATCATGACCCGAGCTGAAGGCAGAGGCTTAACCAACTGAGCCGCCCAGGCGCCCCTAATTAAATATTTTTATTTTAGAGAGTTTGAGAGAGAGAACACGAGTGGAGGGATGGGGAGAGGGAGAAGCGAGGGAGAAGCAGGCTTAGCAGGGCGCCTGCTTCAGGGCTCTATCCCAGACCCTGGGATCATGACCTGAGCTGAAGGCAGCTGCATAACTGACTGAGCCACCCAGGTACCCCTCAACACTTTTTAACTAAAAAAAAAAAAGTTTAACTATAAAAGCAGTGCTTTTATATAAAAAATACATAGTGCTACAGGAAGGCTTAAGGAAAAAGTAAAAGCCATCTTTTGCCTTCAGTCCCTCTAGTCACTCCCAGAAGAGTTAAATCTCTTGTGTATTCTTAAAAACTCAAATCTGCAATTTAGATTTTAATTTAGTATATTGAAAACAATTTTCTATATCAACACATGTTGAGCATGTACCATAATTAAATCATTGTTCTTCTTTATTATCATAAATAAGGTTGCAGTGAACATCCTTAAACATTAAGCAGTGGTTGTTAATACCTGTAGTATAAACTCTTTTTTTTTTTTTTAAGATTTTATTTGTTTATTTGACAGAGATCACAAGTAGGCAGAGAGGCAGGCAGAGAGAGAGGGGAGAAGCAGAGAGCCCGATGCGGGGCTTGATCCCAGGACCCTGAGATCATGACCTGAGCCAAAGGCAGAGTCTTTAACCCATTGAGCCACCCAGGCGCCCCCCTATAGCATAAATTCTTGGAATTGAAATTACTGTATTAAAGAGAATGTTTATTTTAAATTTTATTGAATATTAGCCTACAAAAAGCAGAATATGTACTTCGGTCAGTAGTGTTTGGGAGTCCCTGTTTGACTATATCCTTGCTAACACTGGTGTTATTGAACTTTTTAATATTGGCCAGTCTGATAGTGGCAAGTAATTGCTCTCATACCATTTTACTGATTTTCATCTTAACAGCATTTGCATGCTTTTTCATGTGTATTAGATACTTGAAATTTGTCTTTACTTTTTTTTTTTTTGCATACCTGTATTTTAAAGTGTTATTAGTTAAAAAAAATAAAATGTTACTAGTTGAAAGTCATTAAAATCTGCTTGTCTTGGGGCGCCTGGGTGGTTCAGTGGGTTAAAGCCTCTGCCTTCGGCTCAGGTCATGATCCCAGGGTCCTGGGATCGAGCCCCGAGTCAGGCTCTCTGCTCAGTGGGGAGCCTGCTTCCCCCCCCCCCCCCCGCCTCTCTGCCTACTTGTGATCTCTGTCAAATAAATAAATAAAATAGTAAAAAAAAAAAATCTGCTTGTCTAGGGATGCCTGGGTGCCTCAGTCAGTTAAGCCGCTGCCTTTGGCTCAGGTCATGATCCCGCAGTTCTGGGATCAAGTCCCGCACGGGGCTCCTTGCTTGGCGGGGAGCCTGCTTCTCCCTCTGCCTACTCTGCCTGCTGCTCCCCTGCTTGTGTTCTTTCTCTCTCTCTGACAAATAAATCTTTAAAAATAAATAAAAATGGGCCAAAGACATTAAAAAAATTTTTGATTGTCTAGTCTTGGAGAGTGATGATGTAATTTAAGATTCCATGCTGCTTTGAAAAGGCTCTAAAGAAGCATAGTTAGTTGCAGCCTAACCTGAAGCCGTTGGAATATATGATACCAATTAGTGATTGCTTGTTGCTGTGAGAAATGCCCATGTAGTCATTTTCCAACAAACGTTTATTGATGTTATATACCAGTGCTACTAGTGTCTAGGAAGACTTAAGTCATAGCTGAATAACTGGAAAGACCCTAGTGCTTTCCATTAGCTAACTTTTTCTTACATTGTTATTTTTATGTGTTTTAAGTAAGGTGCTACTGAATGGATGTATGAATTGGGCCAAATCAGTTTGTTTTGTGGGTTTCAGATTGCTGTTTAAATGAGATAATTTTTAAGCTTTGATTTTCCTTCAAAATTACATAATTTTTCTGTTGAAAAACATTTGCCAAGGATTATTTTCTAACTCTCCAAACATTTGTTATCCTTATTGAAATAAATGAATAATAAATCTTTTATTAATGCAGTGCCTATATTATAAGCAATCACAGAAAAATATTAATGTGATGAAATTTGGGGGGTTAAGTGGTTAAGCATGTGCCTTTGGCTCAGGTCATGATCTCATGGTCCTGGGGTTGAGCCCCACATCAGGCTTCCTGCTCAGTGGGAGATTGCTTCTCCCTCTGCCCCTCACCCCTCTTGTGCGTGTGTGCGAGCTCTAATAAAATCTTAAAAAAAAGAAAAGATGAAATATTTGAAAATCATTTAACATGTTAATACTGTATTTCTGCCCTTAGTAGGTTATTGCTTACCCCTGTAGTATAAATGCCCACCACAGTGGAAACCACTGTACTAATTTGAACTGAAGTTATTTGTTTACATTAGTTATGTTCATTGTCTTTATTTGGCTTTTTCCTTCAGAGTGAAATCTTTATTTCATTGTGTAAAGGACTTGATAACTGAATATGTTAAATACAGAAGAAATTATCCCACAAAGTTCTAACAGTAAATGTGGATACATCAACTTTGGTCTGTCTTATATTTTATTGTCTTATGAAATGGATAGCATATCCAATAGAAGTTAGGAGATTTCACTCTAAATATGCTTTCTAACATTCTTGTGACCTTAAACCTTGCCTTGGATCTTTTTCTTGAATATAAAATTGAAGGTAAGAGAAAGCTCCCTGATAGGTGATTGTGAATATTAAGTGGGACAGTATAACATTGCCATTAGCATAACTTTTGGTAGCAGATAGGTACCCAGTTTGTCAACTTCTTTATTTCCTTTCCATCCTGAGTAATGTTTTAAAGTATATCCTGTAGGGCAGCTTTCCACCATTTTCCTGTCGATATACAGCTCATTAAAAGAAAAAAGTTTCCTAGATGTTTATAGAGCATTTGCAATGTGGTTTTAGATTCAGAGAGCCGGTGATGAGCTTTGCAGACTGGAAGTGTAATTTACAGTAATTTTTTTTTTATGTTGAAACAATATGGATGCCCTTTAGGATCCATATCTAGTGGAAATAATGAGTTTGACCTGTTTAATAGATCATTCTGTATACAATTTTTTTTATTCCCTTGATTATTGGTTTTAATCTGGTTTACTGTTTGGCATTTAAATTATGTATCTCATTTTATTGAAATCCATACATACTAAAAGTGATTTGAATTTGTAACACATTGAATTTGAGTTCCTGGGTAAAAGGTGGCCATGTTTTCATAATCATATGTTTGAGGGAAGAACTTTAGAAGTTACCTAGTTCACTGCCTTTCCAGCCTAAAACTTTTTTTTTTTTTAAAGATTTTATTTATTTATTTGACAGAGAGATCACAAGCAGGCAGAGAGGCAGGCAGAGAGAGAGGAGGAAGCAGGCTCCCCTAGAGAGCAGAGAGCCCGATGCGGGGCTCGATCCCAGGACTCTGAGATGAGATCATGACCTGAGCCGAAGGCAGTGGCTTAACCCACTGAGCCACCCAGGCGCCCCTCCAGCTTAAAACTTTTAAGGGGGAAACTCCTCACTGTAGGATGTGGGCTGAGGATTCAAATAGGTGGTAGTATCAAAAAAATTCTGAACATTAACATACTTATTTACCACCAAACAAAATTCATGACTAGCATATCATTAATCTGTTAACACCCATCTAAAAAATAGGATCTAACCATTTCCTTGTAAAAATTCTCATTAGTGCAGTTTGGTCAATATTCTGCTGCTCTCCTTTGTAGGATTTGAATGAAGCAGTGAGAATCTGGAACCAAATCTACTTAGTTGAATTTGTTTTATTTATTTACATATTTATTTAGAATTTTTAAAAAAGATTTTATTAGAATGCACAAATGGGGGGAGGGGCAGAGGGAGAAGGAGAGAAGCAGACTCCCTGCTGAGTGGGGAACCCGACACAGGGCTCAATCCCAGGATCCCCGGGATCATGACCTGAGCTGAAGGCAGATGCTTCACCTACACTGAGCCACCCAGGCACCCCTGAATTTGTTTTAGTATACAGTCATATTTTACTCTCATCAAAGATGTGTATCTGAAAAACTTTTTTTTTTTTTTAAAGATTTCATTTATTTATTTGACAGAGAGAGAGGGGGACAGAGCAAGAGGCAGAGGGAGAGGGAGAAGGAGGCTCTCCACTGAGCAGGGAGCCATCAGAGGGCTCAATACCAGCACCCTGGAATCATGACCTGAGCCGAAGGCTGATGCTTAACCTACTGAGCCACCCAGGCGTCCCTCAAAAACTGTTTTAGTCAAACTTCAAAAATAAGTTAGCAAATCCTTTAAAAATACTACCAAGCATCAGAAGCAAGTCATTACAGAATACCTGCTATATACTACTCAGTATGCTGGGTTCTGGTCTACAGTGATGAGAAAACGGATATGGTTCTTGCCCTCCTAGTTTATTGTGTAGTGGAGAAGAGAAACATTAAACAATTTTTATGTTACATTTGCTTATTGCTACAATAGAGCTGTAGTCAGTGTTTGATGATCATATGTATTTTTCCATCTTCCATTAGTTTGCCCTTAGGTAAGAGGAGTATAAGTGAAACAATTCCATGTTTAATTATTGCTTAATAATTTTTTCTTTTTTTTTATTTAAAGATTTTTATTTATTTATTTGACAGAGAGAGATCACAAGTAGGCAGAGAGGCAGGCAGATAGAGAGGAAGGGAAGCAGGCTCCCTGCCAAGCAGAGAGCCTGATGGGGGGCTCGATCCCAGGACCCCAGGATCATGACCTGAGCCAAAGGCAGAGGCTTAACCCACTGAGCCACCCAGGCGCCCCTATTGCTTAATAATTTTGAGGTCGAATATAAATGGGTTTGAATAAACAACATTGTTCTTTTCCAGTTTGTATAGATTATAAATAAATGATTTTCCTTGCCACTTTTCTGTAGTCCACTTTGTTGGCCTTGGTTCCAAGCTAAAACATTGAAGCAAGTATATGGTTAAGAAGGGAAGATCTTACTAATTTAAGGGAGAGTAGGAATGCAGAAATCTTTTATATTTTAGGCTTGGAAATGCCAAAAAATTAAGTACCCTTTGAACATCACAAAACCAATAAGACATTTGAACCCAGGAGATTATTACAAAGAACTTGGAAAGCTTTTGTTTATGTACCTAAGGCATTTGTACCAAAATATTTTTAGGGTGTATTTGGAGGTTGGAAATTGGGAGTGGAATTAGATGGAATACAAGTGTGATTTTTCACTTCTTTTTTGCATACAAAATTTTAAAGTGGTGGGATTGTAGGTGAATTTTACGTTTTTGTTGTATTTCAGTATTTTTTTAAGTGAAATTTAAACAGATAAGGTAGTGCTATAGGTATTAGTATGAAAGGATATCCAAGATAAAAAGCAGTGATGTATAGAAAAAGTTTTGAAAGAATTACTAAAGTGTTATAGGTTACATGAGTTAGTGGGGCATTCATTTTGTTTCTTGGGTTTTTATATGGTTTGTACTTAACCTTTTACCTTTTTATTTTTATTTTATTTTAAGAAATATTTTATCTTAAAGTAATCTCTACACCCAGTGTGGGGCTCAAACTTAAAACCCCAAGATCAAGAGAATATAAGAGTTGTATTCTTGATCTGAGCCACTGACTGAGCCAGCCAGATGCCCCACCTGTTACTCTTTTAAATACGTTTTCATTTTATCAATTGTTGTTTTAGAACATCTTTTCTTCTCTCCCTCTTCTCTGTTTCCTACCTCCTGTGTCCTTTTCTCCTTTTACTCCCTTACTTTGGGTCTGAAGGAATACCCTCTAGTAGCTTTCTGAGATCTCTCCTATCTCTTGTTTGTGTTAGACTGGGTGAAAGAATCTAGGTTGAAAATCAGTTTTGCTCAGAACTTTGAAGCATATGTTAAATGTCAAATATCTCCAACATAGAAAACAGTAAAGAGAGTATAAAATGAACCTGACCTAAGAAATGGAATGATTGAAGCTACCTATGTACCCTTTCACAGATTCTTTTATCTCCCACCACCATCCTGATTTTGGTATTTATTTATTCTGCTGCATCTCTTGACTTAATATTTGTGCATTTTAATACAGTCTGTAGTATTATTCTATGTGTTTTTCAGCTTTACTTAAATGCTGTACTATATCTATTCTTCAGCTTTTTAATTCAGCATAATGGAAAAATAAAATAAATTCAACATACTGTATCTAAGATTTATCTGTATTTGTTTTATAGCTTTGGCACATTCATTTTTCAGTGGCATGTAGTGTCTTATTATGTAAGTATATTATAATTCATTTGTCCATTCTTCTATTAATGGATTTAGAGGCATTTATTTACATTAACTGTTGAGGTGGACATCTTTCCAGTATATCTTGAGATGCATGGGTACAAGAATTTCTTTAGAGTATATGCTTAAAGTGGGGTTGCTGGGTTCATATATAGGTCTGCCTTCAGCTATAATAAATACTGCCAAGTTATGCCACTTATCAGTGTGTGAAACTGAACATTGCCCCATGTTCTTGCCAATACTTGGTATACTTAAATTTTAGCCATTTGCATGGGTGGACTGTGATATCTCATTGTGGTTTTAATTTTTTTTTCCTGCTTACTTGTAAGGGGTTACAGGTTTAGTTATATTTATTGCTATTCATATTTTCTCTTCTGTGAATTTCTTTTTCTTATTTTTTAGTTGGGTTAATTGCCATTTTATTTTATCTTAGATTTTAAGTAGTCTCCACACCCAGCGTGGGGCTTGAACTAAGAACCAAAGATCAAGATTTGCATGCACTACTGATAAGAGCCAACCAGGCGTCCCTTATTTGTCTTTTTCTTTACTTTTTTTTTTTTTTTTAAAGATCTGATTTATTTATTTGAAAGCAGGTGAGAGAGAGCAAGCGTGCAGAAAAGTGCAGGGAGGGAGAGGGATAAGCAGACTCCACACTAAGCGGGGAGCCTGCTGTGGGGCTCAGTCTCACAACTCTGAGATCATGACCTGAGCCGAAATCAAGAGTTGGCCACTTAAACCAACTGAGTCACCTAGGCTCCCCGACTTTTTCTTTTTTTTAACCCCAACTTTTTCTTTACAGTTTTTATGAAATTATGTATGTTAAACATGAATCTTTTACTGGTCATATACCTTAGAATTATCTTCTCTTCAGTTTATCTTTTCATTTTTTACATTATATTTATGCACAGGAGTGTTATATTTTTTACAGTAAAAATTATAAGTCTGATCTGACAATTGAAACAATTTATTTAAATTCCTTTTATGATTTTTGTGTACTTTTGGCCCATGTCTTCTTTTTTTAAATTTTATTTTTGGTGCACCTGTTTGGCTTAGTCAGTTAAGTGTCCCGCTCTTGATTTCAGCTTAGGTCTTGATCTCAGGGTCATGAGTTCAAGACCCATATTGGGTGTGGAGCCTACTTTAAAAAAAATTTTTTTTTTATTTTTAAGTAATCTGTATGCCCATCGTGGGGCTCAAACTTAAAACTCTGAGATCAAGAGTCACACATTCCACTAACTGAGCCAGCCAGGCACCCTATAGCCTGTATGTCTTTAAAAACAGCTTTATTGAAGTATAATTGACATACAGTGAACTGCTCCTAGTTAAAATGTGCAATTTGATAAGCTTTGGCATATCCAGACACCCATGAAATAATCAAGATAATGAATATATCCATTACCCCTAGAAGTTCTTTCTCACTCCATTGCGTTTCCTCTTTCTTTCCCTACCATCTTTCCACCGTCACTCAACTATTGAGCTGCTTTCTGTCTTTATAGATTAGATTGCATTTTTAAGAATTTCATATAAATTAAACTCTACAATGTCTTTGACTTCTTTCACTTAGTATAATTATTTTGAAATTCACTCAAGTTGTTTGTATTACTAGTTAATACATTTTATTTTATGGTTCTGTCATGATTTGCTCATTCATCTGTTGTTGATAGACATTTGGCTTATTTCTCGTTTTTGGCTACTACAGTTAAAGTTGTTGTGAACATTAGTGTATAAGTCTTTGTGTGGACAGATGCTTTCTCTTGGATAAATACCTAAAGTGGAATGGCTGGATCACATGACATGTCTTTCAGAGTAGTTGTATCATTTAACATTCCTACCAACAATGTACGAGGGTTCTAATTTTCCACCTTCTGATCAACACTTGGTGTGGCCAGTCTTTGCTTAAGCCATTCTGAAATTAATAGTAGCTCTTTGTGGTTCTAATTTACATTTCCCTAATGACTTTATTTTATTTAATGACTGATTTATTCATTTGAGAGAGAGAGAGCACGCAGGGGATGGGCGAGGCAGAGGGAGAGGGAGATGCTTAACCACCCAGGCGCTCCTAATTTTTTTTTTTTAAGATTTATTTATTTTTGAGAGAGAGACAGAGAGAGGGAGCTATCCATGCATGCATGCGTGAATGGGGAGAAGGGCAAAGGGAGAAGGAATGGGAGAGAGAGAATCTTCAGCAGATGCCCCACTGAGTATGGAGCCTGACACAGCTTGATCTCACCTGATGAGAGCAAGACCTGAGCAGAAGTCAAGAGTTGGGCGCTTAACTGGCTTAGCCACCCAGGTGCCCCACTAATGAGTTACTATATTGAATATTTTTTTTTATGTGCTTATTTGCCATCCTTTTATCTTAATTGGTGAAGTACCTTTTGAGATCTTTTGGCCATTTAAAAATTGGGTTGTTTGTGTTCTTATTGTTGAGGTTTGAGAGGGGTGTGTGTGGGAGTCTGTTTCTGGACATAAACCATCAAATACCTATCTGTGTGTGTGTATGTGTATACACACAAAATATATATATTTTTTCATGTTGAGGCTTGATGGCAAAGAGTGGGCAGAATGGGGATGGTGATTTGTATCACTTCTAAGTTATACACATTCTGACTGTGGTTCACTTGGGACTCTGGAGGGAATACCCTTGGACTTGACACAGATTGCATTGTGGTGATGTGGCCAATGGTGGAAAGCCTGAGGTGCTCTCTACCTGCTCGTAGGGAGCAGATCACAAGGATAAGTTGAGGTGGATGTCACACATTCTGGACTGAACTGTTGGTGAACTCATGTGAGATACCGTGAAGAACTACTAGGAAATACTGGGTAAGACAGGAGGGAAAAGTCCTACATAACTAGGTGGCACACAAGCAGCCAAGCCATGGTTAATTTCTATTAAATTGATCCCTTCTATAACCATAGAGTTGCCGGGGTCAGGGGAAAAATGGAATTGAATATATTCTTTGCAAAAATACTCTCCTGGGCTGTGGCTTTTTTGTTGTTGTTGTTGTTGTTGTTTTTGTTGTTGTTCTCTTAACAGTGTATCTTGAGGGGTGCCTGGGTGGCTTATTGGGTTAAGCCTCTGCCTTTGGCTCAGGTCATGATCTCAGGGTCCTGGGATCATGCCCCACATCAGGCTTCTGTTCAGCAGGGAGCCTGCTTCCCCTTCTCTCTCTCTGCCTGCTTCTCTGCCTACTTGTGATTTCTGTCTGTCAAATAAATAAATAAAATCTTTAAAAAAATAAAAAACAACAAGTGTATCTTGAAGAATACAAGTGCTCGATTATGATAAAGTTCAGTCTATCAGCTTTCTCTTTTATGAATTATGTTTTTCATGTTCTATATGTAAGAAATCTGTCTGTCTCAAGACCATAAAGATTTTCTTCTATGTTTTTGCCCAGAAATTTGTTTGAGGTTTTACATTTAGATCTATGATCCACTTGAAGCTAATTTTTGTATATTGTATGGGGGGTGTTGGAAGTTTTTTGTGTTTTTAAAATAAATATCTAAATACTGCATTCCTTTGTTGAAAAGACTGCTTTCTCATTGAATTTAAGAAATTGCCTTTGCACCTTGTTAAAAATCAATTAGCCATATGTATGTAGGTGTACTTCTGGACTCTATTCTGTTCACTGATCTATTTGTCTACCCTGATGCCATTTATCATATTCTTGTACATTTCTTCACACAGAAAATATAATATGAAAGCTATATTGCACATAGACACAGAAAGTAGAATGGTGGTTGCCAGAGGGCTGAAGGGAGGGAGTAATAGGGAGTTACTGTTTAGGTGAAAATTCCTTTTTTTTTTTTTTTTTTTTTTTAAAGATTCTTTTTTTTTTATTTATTTGACAGATCACAAGTAGGCAGAGAGGCAGGCAGAGAGAGAGAGAGAGAGGAGGAGGAGGCAGGCTCCCTGCTGAGCAGGGAGCCCTATGCGGGACTCAATCCCAGGACCCTGAGATCATGACCTGAGCCAAAGGCAGAGGCTTTAACCACTGAGCCACCCAGGCGCCCCTAGGTGAAAATTCTATGGATGGATGTTCGTAGTGGTAGCATGACAATATAAATATACTTAATGCCACAGAACTGTACTTTGAAAAATGGTTAAGAAGGGTTTTTTTTGTTTTGTTTTTGTTTTGTTTTTTTCTTTTTTACTGAGCTCTTAATTATTAAAAGCTATATTGTATAATGTCTGGGGAAAAATGAATACTCAGTTTCAGGTGACAGATTTTAAAGTAATCAAGACCCAGAGAGGTCAGCTGGCAAATGATGAGGTAAGAGGTTTGAATGCACAACTACAGGACATAGCATTTCACTGTATTACATGGCTACGTCCAAATTGTAATACTTTTCCCCAATGTGATAAGGCTTGGATTTTAAAATCTCCAAACTTAAAAAGTATTCTAGATCAGTCCTTTTAGTAATAATGACTCACTAAAGCAGAAATGGAGGGTATTTGAATTTATCCTTTTCTCCTCCCCATCTTCCTGTTGTATGCTCGCTCACTCATGTTTCTTGAAAGTTGCCAATCGAAAATGACATGAAGTTGACTCTTTTTTGTTTTTGTTTTAAAGATTTTATTTATTTATTTGACAGAGAGAGAGAGAGACCACAAGCAGGGGGAGTAGCAGAGGGAGAGGGAGAAGCAGGCTCCCTGATCAGCACGGAACCTGATGTGGGGCTCAATTCCAGGACTCCGGGATCATAACCTGAGCTGAAGGCAGACACTTAACCAACTGAGCCACCCAGGCACCCCTTTTGGGGTGTTTTTTAAATTGTAGTAAATATAAAATTGTGCATAATATAAAATTTACCATTTTAAGCATTTTTAAGTGTATATTCATTGGTGTTAAATATATTGCATTGATAGGAAACCATCACCACCATTTATATCCCGAATATTTTCATCTTCCCAAACCAAAACTCTGCACCCATTAGATACTCATTCCCCATTCCTCCCTCTCTCCAGCCTCTGACAACCATACTTCCTTCTGTCTCTAAGAATTTGACTATGGTGCAACATAGGAGTGGAAACCATTATTTATCTCTTTGTGATTTGCTAATTTTACTTAGCATAATGTCTTCAGGATTCATCCATGTTGTAGTATTTTCAAATTTCCTTTTTTTTTTTTTTTTTAAAGATTTTATTTATTTGTTAGAGAGAGAGAGTACAAACAGGGTAAGCGGCAGGTAGAGCAGGCAGAGGGAGAAGCAGGCTCCCCGCTAGTAAGGAGCCCAGTGTGGGACTCAGCCACAGGACCCTGGGATTGTGACCTGAGCTGAAGACAAATGCTTAAGCAACTGAGTCACCCACAGATGTCCTTCACATTTCCTTTTTTTTTTTTTTTTTTTTTTTTAATTTATTTGACAGACAGATCACGAGTAGGCAGAGAGGCAGGCAGAGAGAGAGGAGGAGGCAGGCTCCCTGCTGAGCAGAGAGCCCGATGCGGGACTCGATCCCAGGACCCCGAGATCATGACCTGAGCCGAAGGCAGAGGCTTTAACCACTGAGCCACCCAGGCGCCCCCACATTTCCTTTTTAAAAAAAGATTTATTTGTTTGTTTGTTTTAGAGAGAGAGTGAGTGGGGGTGGGGGCAGAAGCAGAGGGAGAGAGACACTCAAGCAGATTTTGCAGAGCCTGACACGGGGTTCAGTCTCACAACCCTGAGATCATAACCTGAGCCAAAACCAAGAGTCAGACACTTAATTGAGAGAGCCGCCCAGGTGCCCCAAGTTTCCTTTAATTTTTAAGGCTGAATAATAGTCCATAGTGTGGGGTGCCTGGGTGGCTCAGTGGGTTAAAGCCTCTGCCTTCAGCTCGGGTCATGGTCTCAGGGTCCTGGGATCGAGCCCCACGTTGGGCTCTCCACTCAGCAGGGAGCCTGCTTCCCTTCCTCTCTCTCTGCCTGCTTCTCTGCCTGCTTGTGATCTCTGTCTGTCAAATAAATAAATAAAAATCTTTAAAAAAAATAGTCCATAGTGTGTTCATACTACAGTTTATTCATTCACACATTGGTGGATTCTTGGGTTGCTCCACCTTTTGGCTATTACAGATAGTGCTACTGTGAACATGGGTACAAGTACCTAATCAAGTCCTTGCTTTTGATTGTTTTGGGTGTATATCCAGAAGTGGATACTGGATCATATGACAGTTGTTAAATTTTGGGGGGAACTACCATGATATTTTTTGCAATGGCTGCACCATTCCTACTGACAACACCAGGGTTTCCACATTCTCCATTTCCTTGCCAGTACTTGTTATTTTTTGTTTTTTATTTGTGTTGTTTGGTAATAGCCATCCTAATGTATAAAGTGGTTATCTCATTGTGATTTTGATTTGCATTTTTAAAAGAATTAATTTTCAAAGAGAGAGCACGGGTGTGGGGAGGGGCAGAGGGAGAGGGTGAAAGAGCATCTCAAGGAGACTTAGCACTGAGTATGGAGCCCAATGGAGGGCTCGATCTCATAACCCTAAGATCATGACCTGAGCCAAAACCAAACCAACTGAGCTGCCCCAGGTGTCCCTGATTTTCATTTCTTCTTCTTCCTCCTCCTCCTCCTCTTCTTCCTTTTTTAAAGATTTATTTATTTATTTATTTATTTATTTATTTATTTATTTATTTGAGAGAGCACACATGTGCATGAGCCGGGGGAGGGGCAGAGAGAGAGAGGGAGAGAGAATCTCAAGCAGACTGCCCCACTGAGTATGGAGCCCAATGCAGGACTGGATCTCTTGACCTGTGAGATCATGACTGAGATGAAGTCATGAGTCAGGCACTCAACTAACTGAGCCACCCAGGCATGCCACTCCCTGATTTGCATTTCTTAATAGGTAATGTTAAGCATGTTTTTATGTGCTTTTTGGCCATTTGTGTATCTTCTTTAGAGAAATGCCTGTTCGAATCCTTTGCTTATTTTTAGTTGGGTTGTTTGTTTTTCTGTTGAATTTTAAGGCTTTTTAAAAAAAAGAGAAAGTGGCAAGGCAAGAGAGGGAACTCAAGCAGGGGGAGTGGGACGGAGAAGCAGGCTTCCCCCTGAGCAGGGAGCCTGATGCGGGGCTTGATCCAGGGACCCTGGGATCGTGACCTGAGCCGAAGGCAGATGCTTAATGACTGAGCCACCCAGGTGCCCCAAGACTGCTATATATATATATCACTTAGCAGATACATGATATACAAATATTTTCTTCTGTTCTTTGGGTTGCCTTTTTACCATGTTGATAGTGCCCTTGGGTGTATACAAGTTTTAAGTTTTGATATAATCCAATTTGTTTGTTTTTACTTTTGTCCTCCATGCTTTTGGTGTCTTACTTAAGAAATCATTTTAAAATCCAATGTCATGAAGCTTTTCCCCCTGTGTTTTCTTCTAAGAATTTTTAGCTCTTAGATCTGTATTAATTTTTGTGGATGGTATAGGGTAAGAGTCTAATTAATTCTTTTGTGTATGGATACCTAGTTTTCTAAACACTGTTTGTTGAGAAGACTGCCCTTTCTCTCATTGAATGGTCTTGGCACCCTTGGGGAAGCTCATTGACCATACATGTAAGGGTTTATTTCTGGACTCTCTGTTCCATTGGTCTCTGTGTCTGTCTTCTTGCTAGTATACAATGCTTTGATTACTCTGGCTTTGTAGTAAATTTTGAAATCAGGAAACGTGAGATCTATAACTTTGTTCTTCTTTTCAAGATTGTTTTGGCAATTCAGGGTCCCTTGGGATTCCATAACAATTTTAGGACAGATTTTTCTGTTTCTGCAAAAAAAAAAAAAAAAAAAAAAAAAAAGTATTTGAGATTTTGATAGGGATTGCATTGAATCTGTAGATTGCTTTGGGTAGTATTGGCATCTTAACATTATTAAGTTTCCTAGTCTGTGAACATTTCCATGTCATGTCTTTCCGTTTATTTGTGTCTTCTTTGATTTCTTTCAGCAAAGTTTTGTAGTTTTTGGTGTGCAAGTCTCTTTAGTTAAATTTATTCTTAACTATATTTTTGATGTTACTATAAATGAAATAACTTTTCAGATTATTCATTGTTATTGTATAAAAATCAGCTGATTTTTGTGTGTTAATTTTGTATCCTGCAAATTTTCTGAATTTGTTTATTCTCACTGTTTATTTTTAATGTGGAATCTTTATCATTTTCTACATATACAATCATGTAATTTGTAGACAGTGTGTTTCTACTCTCTCAGATTTGGGTGCCTTTTATTTCTTTTTCTTGGCCGAATTGCTCTCACTAGGACTTTAGTACTGTGTTAAATAGAATTGGTGAAAGTGGGCTTTTTAAAAATTTTTATTTTATTTATTTATTTATTTATTTATTTTTAAAGGCTGAAATTTTCTTTTTTTTTTTTTTAATTTTATTTATTTGACAGAGAGAGAGATCACAAGTAGGCGGAGAGTCAGGCGGGGGGAGGGGGGAGAGGAGAAGCAGGCTCTCTGCTGAGCAGAGAGCCCAATGCGGGGCTTGATCCCAGCACCCTGAGATCATGACCTGAGCCGAAGGCAGCGGCTTAATCCACTGAACCACCCAGGTGCCCCGAAAGTGGGCATTTTTTTTTTTAAAGATTTAATTTATTTATTTGTCAGAGAGAGTGAGCATAAGCAGAGGGAGTGGCAGACAGAGGGTGCAGCAGGCCCCCAACTGAGCAAGGAGCCCAATACCGGACTCCATCCCAGGACCCTGAGATAATGACTTGAGCAGGAGGCAGATGCTCAACTGACTGAGCCACCCAGGCATCCCTTTTTTTCTCAATCTTAAAGGAAAAGCTTTCAGTCTCACTATTGAGTTTAATGTTAGCTGTGGGTTTATAATTTATGATTATATTTTATGTTGAGATAGTTTCCATCTATTCCTTGTTTGTTGACTGTTTTTTATCTTCAAAAGTTGTTGAATTTTTCAGATGCCCTTTCTGCACTAGTTGAAGTAATCTTGAGGGTTTTCCCCTTTATTCTGTTAATTAATCATTATTACATTGATTGATTTTCATACAGTGAACCATCCTTGCATTCCAGGAATAAATCCCACTTGGTCATGGTATCTAATGCATTTTAAAATATCCTTGATTTTAGTTTACTAGTATTTTGTTGATTTTTTTAAAAAATCATGCTTATAAGGGATATTGATGTGTAGTTTTCTTTAGTCTTTGTCTGGTTTTGGTATCAGAATAATGCTGGCCTCATAGAATGAATTAGAGAATGTTTCTTCCTCTTTGGAAGATTAAAGTTAACTATTGGAGCTGTCCTCATCCAAGCTTTCTTCCTTACTGTTATTAATAACTCAGATGAAGACACTGTACAGATGCTATGGTGATTTTTTTTTTAAAGATTTTATTATTTGGTGAGAGATAGAGAGCACAGGAGCAAAGAGAGCATGGAGACATAGGCAGAGCAGCAGGCAGAGGGAGAGGGAGAAGCAGGCTCTCTGCTGAGCAGGGAGCCTGTTGTGGGGCTCGATCCCAGGACCCCAGGATCATGACCCGAGGCGAAGGCAGCCGCTTAACCTACTGAGCCACCCAGGCACTCTGCTATGGTGATTTTTTAAAATGATTTCATAAAAGAAATATATGAAAATTTTATATAACTTCACCATGACCCCAGGATCATGACCCGAGGCGAAGGCAGCCACTTAACCTACTGAGCCACCCAGGCACTCTGCTATGGTGATTTTTTAAAATGATTTCATAAAAGAAATATATGAAAATTTTATACAACTTCACCAAGAAATGATTGTAAATTGAATAAACAAAATAATTGTATTTCT
The DNA here is from genome assembly GCF_002288905.1 of Enhydra lutris kenyoni. Taxonomy (NCBI): domain Eukaryota; kingdom Metazoa; phylum Chordata; class Mammalia; order Carnivora; family Mustelidae; genus Enhydra; species Enhydra lutris. The sequence continues at coordinate 10,813,461 of NW_019154093.1, forward strand.
CCTATACCGTTGATACTCAAAAAATTGTATTTACATTATAATATACAATAATTTTGACAGCTTCCAACTTGTCACTGTCTTAACACTAATAATAGGAATGTAAATTGGAACAAATTTTCTGGAGCACAATTTGGCATTATGTGAAGCCTTAAAAAATAATGCATCCTTTGACCCAGGAATTCCATTTATAGGATATTATCTTGAGAAAATTGTCATGGATACATGGAAGAAGTTGGAACAGTGCTTTCAACATTATAATAATGCAAAATTCAAACCATAATGTCCAGAAACAGAGAATTCGGTAATTGTGGTACACAACACAGGCCATGCAGCAATAACATACTGATGTTGGAGAAAATTTTATAAAACAATGTGTAGTACAATGCCACTAAAATGCTTCTATTTAGGCATTATTAAAAAAAAAACAACCTTTCAAACTTAGTGTTACTTCTTAACAGTGGTGTATTACTGAATGAGAGTAAGGATTCTTGATATTTTTATTTCTACTTCTCCATCTCTCTCTTTTTTAAAAGATTTTATTTATTTATTTGACAGAGAGAAATCACAAGCAGGCAGAGGGGCAGGCAGAGGGAGAGGGGGAAACAGGCTCCCACTGAGCAGAGAGCTCAACGCAGAGCTTGATCCCAGGACCCTGAAATCATGACCTGAGCCGAAGTCAGAGGCTTAACCCACTGTGTCACCCAGGTGCCCCTCCATCTTTCTATTTTTTAAACAGTAAATGATACTAGTTTTATGACAAAACAATAAAAGGTATTAGAATTCAAAATGGAAAGATTCAAGAAGTGTAGTTAAATCTTATGGCAGAATCATTATCTAAAAATAATCTTGGTAGGCTGGGATGATGGATTGAATCCAGTGAAGTTTAATCAGGATGGTTGAATTAGGTAGATACGATAGAGTAATAAGTCATACTTTTCTGGACTTAAAAAACCAACTATAACCAGTGCAGAAAGTATGAGGTGGGGCTCAGTAGCAACATATGTGAAAGACTTAAAGGTTTTAGTTGACTTAGCCACCTTCTGTGTGTGAGCAGCCAACCATTTTCCTCCCCTTCTATTTCATCTCACACCCAGTTTAGTTTCTTCATGGGAAGCCTCCATTGTTTCCTCACCGAGTGTTATTAAGTCTTGTTACCATTTGACCCCACTTGTTTTTTTTTTTTTTTTAATTTTATTTTTGATAAACATATAATATATTTTTATCCCCAGGGGTACAGGTCTGTGAATCGCCAGGTTTACACACTTCACAGCACTCACCATAGCACATACCCTCCCCAATGTCCATAATCCCACCCCCCCCACTCCCCTCCCCCCATTAACCCTCAGTTTGTTTTGTGAGATTAAGAGTCACTTATGGTTTGTCTCCCTCCCAATCCCATCTTGTTTCATTTACTCTTCTCCTACCCCCTTAACCCCCCATGTTGCATCTCCTCTCCCTCATATCAGGGAGATCATATGATAGTTGTCTTTCTCCGATTGACTTATTTTGCTAAGCATGATACCCTCTAGTTCCATCCACGTCGTCGCAAATGGCAAGATTTCATTTCTTTTGATGGCTGCATAGTATTCCCTTGTATATATATACCACATCTTCTTTATCCATTCGTCTGTTGATGGACATCTAGGTTCTTTCCATAGTTTGGCTATTGTAGACATTGCTGCTATAAACATTCGGGTGCACGTGCCCCTTCGGATCACTACGTTTGTATCTTTAGGGTAAATACCCAGCAGTGCAATTGCTGTGACCCCACTTGTTTTAGTCATTTCTGACTTTGTTCAACATTGCTGTCTCGTTGGAGTCCTCCTGTTCCTCTTACTTTTGCTTTTTCAAACTTGACCCATACTGCCGAAACCAAACTTTGTCTTGCTGGAAGCCTGTTTGTCATGGTGCAGTCACATTTTACTCAAATTTATTTAATTGTGGAAATTCTGATATGTTGAAAATTAAAATCTGTAAGATTTCTCACTTCATGTGCGAAATTTGAAATAATGTAAATCCTCTTCTATTATTAAAAGTGACGATTTCTGGGGCGCCTGGATGGCTCAGTCATTAAGCGTCTGCATTCTGCTAAGGTAATGGTCCCAGGGTCCTGGGATTGAGCCCCGTGTCAGGCTCCCTGCTCAGTGGGGAATCCGCTTCTCCCTTTCCCACTCCCCTGCTTGTGTTCCTCTCTCTCTCTTTGTCTTTCTCTGTCAAATAAATAATTAAAATCTTAAAAAAAAAAAAAGTGATGATTTCCTTTTGCCATAGGACATGTAGCTTTAATGATAAATACCAGATACCTCTTTTTCATTTCTTTGTGAACCACCAGCATGTCAGTCAGCTCCATTGCTGCAAAACCTTACCAGAAGCAGTCACTTCCATGATACTGCTTGCTGCTAAATATTAAAGATAGTGTGTGGGGGGAAGAAAGCAGAATTTAAAAGCACACTTAAAATAGTCATAGAATTGTGCTTTCTGAGAAGACCTAAAGCAAAGCCTAAAGTATGGGCTCTGGAGCCAGATGACCCTGAATTCAAATTTACATCCTGAATCCAGCAATTACTTACTGGGTGGCTTTGGACAAATAATCTGTCTGTGTTTTTGTTTTTTCATTTAAAAAAAAAAAAAAGATTTTAAAGTAATGTCTGCACCCAATGTGGGGATTAGCTTAAAACCCCGAGATCAAGACTTGCATGCTCTAACAACTGAGCCAGCCAGGTGCCTCTCTATTTCCTCATTTTTTTTTTTTTTTAAGATTTTATTTGTTTATTTGACAGAGAGAGATCACAAGTAGGCAAAGAGGCAGGCAGAGAGAGAGAGAGAGAGGGAGGGAAGCAGGCTCCCTGATGAGCAGAGAGCCTGATGCGGGACTCGATCCCAGGACCCTGAGATCATGACCTGAGCTGAAGGCAGAGGCTTTAACCCACTGAGCCACCCAGGCGCCCTCTATTTCCTCATTTTTAAAATGGGCTGGTGATAAATCACCGAGTTCACAGGGTTGTTGTAAATTGTGTTAGTAGCATGTAAAGCTCCTAGGAGAATGCCTAGCTTATACTATGTATTCAAAAATACTAGGAGTATTCCATTGGGAATACTCATCTTGAACCATTTGAGTTTTATTTATTATTTTATTATTTTTAATGACATTTTTGAAAAGGATTGATTTATTTGAAAGAGAGCATGCACACACATGCAGGAGAGCATGGAGAGGGAGAGAATCTCAAACAGATTCCCTGCTGAGTGTGGAGGCCTACCTGGGACTCAGCCCCAAGACCCTGAGATCAACAACCTGAACTGAAATCAAGAGTTGGATGCTTCACTTAACTGAATGAGCCACCAAGGTGCCCCACCATTTGAGTTTTAAATTGCAGTATATCTCTACATAAAATTTGACCATTCTGTAAAATGCTCCCTCTTCTGGGGCTCCTGGCTGGCTCAGGTGGAAGAGCATGCGACTCATAATCTTGGGGTCGTGAGTTTGAGCATGCTGGGTGTAGAGGTTACTTTAAATAAATAAATAGGGGCACCTGGGTGGCTCGGCGGTTTAAAGCCTCTGCCTTCAGCTCAGGTCATGATCCCGGGCTCCTGGGATCCAGCCCCGAATCGGTCTCTCTGCTTGGCAGGGAGCCTGCTTCCTCCTCTCTCTCTGCCTGCTTCTCTGCCTACTTGTGATCTCTGTCAAATAAATAAATAAAATCTTTATAAATAAATAAGTAAACTTAAGAAGAAAGAAATGCTCCCTCTTTGATATTTTTAGAAAATAGTAAGGATGCTGCCAATCTCTTTGAAACCATGTAGTGAGGAATATAGATAGAATTCGGATGAGGGGAGGGGCACTGGAGTGAGCCACCCAGGCGCCCCAGAGTGGTATTTATTATTTACCTTCCCTTTCTCTTTCAGTTTTGTTGGTGTCTAAAATTTAAATTTCTAAGAAGAAATAAGACCTCTGTTTTTCTCTACTGCTTCTGATGGAATGTCACGGATGGCTATAATTCATTTAACTTAATCCTGAATTTTTTTTAAAAAGGTTATAGTGAGGAAAATTGTTCCAGTAATTCTTTAAATGCTCACAATATGTCATAATGGATATATTAAAGGAGACCTGTTTAATTGGACTAATACATGAGGGTGAAAAGATTCAGGAATATAAGAATGTATAAGTCAATATAGGGCAAGCTATAAACATAAATACCCATGGGGTATTGGATCTTTGAAATTGTGTAACTTGTAGAAGAAGTCTTAATGGAATGATTGGGTCAGAAGATACTAGAATAGTGTCAGGAGAATTCTGAGTGGGAAGGTGGACTGGAAAGACCCACCTCATCTGTATGCACTGTACCCTTCTCTTTGTATACTTCAGGCACCAGTTGGTTAATTTGCATGTGTGGTTTCAACTGTCAGTCTGTGTTGACTCATTCTGAAAGCTCCATGAGGATAGGCCCCCCATGTCTTTTTCCCCAGCACTTAGCAGTGTAGGATTAGAGTAGGCTCTCCGTAAATATTTGTCCAATGAATGAAATGGTGGATGGATCAGCAAACATTTAGTGAGACTTGAGAATATTCTGTGGTGGTAGAAGTGGGCGGAGAATTGTTAGGCTTGTGAAGATTGATAACACATAATATCTGACCTCAGGGAACATAAAATCTGGTATTATGTATAAATTTGTCAAGTTCTTTGGTTTTAGATTAACCAGTGCAGACAATAAGTAATTTGGTGACTTGAAATGGGCTTTGTTTCTAAGAAAGATTTTAATAAATTTCTTAACAGATTATATAAACTTTTATTTATATAACAGATAAGCACATATTCTGTGTTCCTTCTCTGTACTCATTTAGCTGCAAAAAGGATTGTTATGGGGTGAGTTTTATGATCCTCTGTTATTAAGGGTGGTTTTTTTTTTATTAAAATTTGGGATTTGATCAAATGAGGACATAATGCTCTTCTGAAAATACGGAAGGAGCTCACATCTCTAAAATGTGGTAGGGTAGCAAGATAATTAATTGAATTGCTATACTAAAATAAATGGCTTGATCATTGAGGTATGCAAAGACCAGCTAATCTAGTATTATAATCAGATAATCCAGCTAAGCGTTTTTATCGTGTATGGTATAATTGTTTATCATGTATTTCCTTTAAGGTTCTTTTTTTTCTTTTTTTTTAAAAAGTAATCAAGGCTATTCTTAATTATTGGAACTGAGATAGGGACTGTTACTTTGGAAACTAAAATTGCAGAGAATCCAGTGGAATCCTGCAATGCTACCACCGCTATTTGTAGTTCTTTGGGCAAAAAAATTAAAGACAGGAAGTTAGAATTTTTTGAAGAAATTATTCTCAGAGTGGGGGTGAGTGGTAATGAATTCAAATCACATGTAATTCACTTAAGATAAAGCTACCTCTGAAAATAAGACTTTCCTGCAGAAGTAGCCCCAGTCAAAGAGTTAGGATTAGCCCAGTCAAAATGTGTTTCTAAATTTTAAAAATTTTTTAAAAATTAATTTTTAAAAATAAAAGTAGTTAAAAATACAAATAAACATCATTTTTTAATAAATTGGTTAGTGTAAATTAAGCCTAATCAATTCTCTGTATGTAGGAAAAAAAATGGATTTTACAGAGTTACACAGCTGAGGGTCAGGAATAAGTGTCTTTTTGTAGAAGGCAGGGATCATAGTTTTATTCTCGGATACCCAGTGCTTGGCACATGGTTGGGGCTCAATTTAATGTATAAGTGAAACTCATTATTGAATTTCAGAGATCGAAACTCCCAGACCTCTAGTGAGAACAGCCTTAGATATTTTATGGCTTTACTCTTAGATTTAGTCTCGTGTCAGAAGAGCAGTTCTGGCTTTTCTTTAACTCAGTAGAATCAGTTCATGAAGTGATGAAAATAGAATCTTCTAAACAAATCAGAGCCTAAAAAGTTGTATGCATTTATTAGAAAAAAAGGGGAGCAACCATGCATTTGAGAACAAAGACTGTTTCATTGTTTTTATTGTTTAATTAATACTTTAATTTTATTTTTTAGACCTTATTGCAATATGCAAGCAACAAGAATGCCTCAGAACATATGGTGTATCTTCTGGAGGTATATCGACTTGCCATCCAAAGCTTTGCCAGTGCACGCCCATATTTAACTACTGAATGTGAAGATGTCCTCTTAGTTCTTGGCAGATTAGTACTGTAAGTTGAAGTACTTAAGTCACTGTTAAAATTGAGTACTTAGGTTGTAATGTTTGCCTGACTTCTCTTTACTGTGAAATCCCATTATTCAGAGCACCAAAAGTCATACCTTCGGATGAAATTTCCTCTGCTCTGAGTCTGCATACTCTGGTTCCCAGGAGATTAAGTACAAGTGAAGCTCCAGCCAAACAACATAATCAACATAATCTTTAATTGCCTCCAGAGTCTCTTCTCACTCAGGCTTAGCATCCAAGAATGATACAGTTTCTTTCTTTAGGTATAGATCAGTATAACTAACAAGAGTATCTGGAAACTGTAGTGGTCTTTGAGGATCACTTTGAGGGGAAATACTATGAAATTCTGCAGTTCAGTTAGATTATTGGAACTAAGGACAATTTTACTAGCAGAAAATATCAGGATATATATAAGATTACCAGCCTGAGTCAATAATAATTTAGCTGCTGTTTTAATATTTGGCTGCCTAGTAGCAAATAAAATTACACCTTTCACGTAATTTTCATCTGCAAACTGAAGAGGTATAACAGCTATTCAATTTCTAGATTTGTTTAGCTTACAGATTGTTTGGGAGGATGATTTCTAGTCTGGGTGGCCTTGATATGTTAGAAGTAGAGAAATGATCTTGCCAATCTTTCTGTTCCTTTGCAAGTGACAAGAGCCTACACACATGATAGTTACATATATTTATCTCCTTATCAGCTGAATTGACAGTAGCATGAGCTCTTATTTTTGTCTTCTGGAATCAGAATGGTTCCTATTTGAGTACCCTCCTGTATCCTAATAAACTAAATAAAACTGCTTGGAATATGATTTCTAAAGGGAATATATTATTTTCCAAATGTTTTAAAGCCACAGTGTCCTTATAATGCCTCCTGGTTTTTCTTCTTTTCTCTTTTTTAAAGTTGAAAGCCAATATAACTACGTTGAAGAAAATTTTAAAGAATAAGAAGCAAATTTCAAATAAATGTGAAACGTATATACAGTATCATTGTCATACTGTATTTGATATGTGTATAGCCACATTTATATACTGACTTCATTATTTTACATTATAGGAGTTGTTTTGAATTACTGCTTTCAGTGTCTGAAAGTGAACTGCCATGTGAAGTCTGGGTACTCTTCCTTCAGTCTCTACAGGTGAGTTGATTTGGGCTGAAAAATGGTCTTTGTTTAGATATCCAAGACACCTACTTAATTTCTCCCAGCAAACTCAAATGGGAAATTTTGAAGAAAAACAAGTACATTGTATATTGGTATTCAGTTCATGAAATTTTGAGAAAGAGGTCTTCCAAATGAAGTGATGTGTTAAAAATTGTTTTTGTCTTTCATTTTGTCTTTCATTTGTTAGCCTTTGTATAGCTTAGCTTAGGAATCAACACAAGTTTTCATTACTCAGAAACAAAGTTTAAAAACAAAAGCAAAGTTTTTAGACAGAATAAAGCTATTAAAAATATAAAATTGTATGTGGTTATAAGGTAACAGTATTTGGATCATTCTGAGTACACTTATCTAGTAATTTTCCCCTAACACTTCAGAGATTGTGTCTAGCATAATGAGTCCCTCAGACAACCAAAATAGTCATCATAGATTCTATTCATGCATTTTACTTACAGAAGAGCTACATTGGCTCTCATATTGGCTTGATTATCAGCTTCCTTAATAGGTAAGTACATCAGAAAGCAGCAAGTTATGGAGGGTAGAATAGGATAGAAGGAAAATACTACAGGAGGCAAATTTGCATGTTACTGATAGAGACAGAAAAACTGTTCTAAAAAATACACATAATAGTAATAGCTGTCATCGTTATCACTGTATACTAAATACTGCTCTATTCGATGTGTTTTGTGTCTTGTAATCAAATTACAAACCTTATAATGTAGGGATCATTTGAATCTCCATTTACAAACAGGGAGACAGGCATAGAGAATATTAATTAGCTTGCCCAAAGGATTTATACCCAGAGCTTGCTTTTTGCCAGCTACTTCTTGGGACACAAACTCTAGTAGTCTGTACCTGTCTGATGTAGGCACAAGTAAAGATTTGCATATTAACATACATACTTCATTATCTGGACATTTCTTCCCTTTGGGATATATAACCCAAAATGAAATGATAATAATGTTAATCATCTTGTTTTGGGGAAAAGAGGATTTTTTTTTGGTCCTGTCCTTGGCCTGTTTTAATCCCTATAATGTGATCCTAATTCCTCACATACTCATAACAGCTGGTAAAATCACCATGCATACATAACACACCGATTTTTGTCACACTGTGTTTTGAGGCCTGCTAGTAGTTTTGTCCTGGCATACAATGGTCTAGAAGGGCAAATCTTACTATTCTTGTTTGGATTGTTACTGTTTACTTATAATAGTATTCTTTGCAGAGAGAATACTGTCTTATTTCTTTATTACTTTCTTAGATCTTATGCCTACATAAAATACTTGCCTTTTCCCTCTGTGTAACTTTTTCCACTATTTATCATATAGGATATATTTTTGAATATGTGTTCAATAAAATGAATGCAGTAGAGGTACAGATAAATGTAAGACATGGTCCCTATTGAAATCTAAAAGGTAAAAGCCCTGAAGTTTTCTTATTTTAGTGATAAAGGAACGAGGCAGCAGATAGTTGTTTTTTTTTTAAGTTTCAATTTTTATTTTATTTTATTTTTTATAAACATATATTTTTATCCCCAGGGGTACAGGTCTGTGAATTGCCATGTTTACACACTTCACAGCACTCACCATAGCACATACCCTCCCCAATGTCCATAACCCCACCCCCCCAACCCCCCTCCCCCCATCAACGCTCAGTTTGTTTTGTGAGATTAAGAATCACTTATGGTTTGTCTCTCTCCCAATCCCATCTTGTTTCGTTTACTCTTCTCCTACCCCCGTAACCCCCCATGTTGCATCTCCTCTCCCTCATATCAGGGAGATCATACGATAGTTGTCTTTCTCTGATTGACTTATTTCGCTAAGCATGATACCCTCTAGTTCCATCCACGTCGTCGCAAATGGCAAGGTTTCATTTCTTTTGATGGCTGCATAGTATTCCATTGTGTATATATACCACATCTTCTTTATCCATTCGTCTGTTGATGGACATCTAGGTTCTTTCCATAGTTTGGCTATTGTAGACATTGCTGCTATAAACAGCAGATAGTTTTGAGGAAAGTTTTGGTAAGAGAATAGTTTTATCAGAGCAGGCTGCAGAGAGAACACTCTCATTCACTACGTTCAGTTTATGTAACCCTCCCAGATCTTTTGCCTATGGATATGAAAATAAACCCTGAAATGGATTTTCTAATAAACAAAAATGAGGTCCTATTTTTTGCAACTTTTTTAAACCTAATTTTATCATGGGTGTGTGTCTAAGTTTGTATCTATAGTTCTCCCTTATTTGATGATTGCCTGCGCTTCTGTTATGTGGTTGCACCATAAGTTATTTGGCCACATCTCTGTAATTTATTGTAAATAGTACTAGGGTAAACTTCTTGTGCTAGTATTTCTTTATTACGGATTTCAAGATGTGGACTCGCATATTTTTTACCTTAAAAAAGAAACAAGTTTAAGTTTTAAAATGATTCTTAAAATTCTACCATAGTTTTTAAAGATTTTAATATTACCCTTTAATATTCTTAATATTATTTAATATTAATTAAATATTAATATTATTTAATATTCTTATTTAATATACTTCGCTATGACATATACCTGTTGGTAACAAGGATTATACACATCATTCTTATGCAGAATACACTATATTTTGAACAGATGAAAAACAGAAAGCTGTTTTTATTTTTAACCCAGACTGTGGTCTTTCATTTTAGTTTCTGTGTATCATGGTGGATGGTATTATTTTCTGCCAAAGTGAGATGATACGGGTCTATTAAATATTACATATAATTTACATATAAGGTAATCAGACACTGCAAATTCTGAAATTTTTACATGGAATCCTCATCTTCATTGTAGAATAAATGCTTGTCATCTTAAGTTAAGGAGAAAGAAGCCTGAAGAGAGTTCAAGCCCTTAAAGGAAAAATTGCAACATTGGTTGAATACTGCTTTTAGTAAACTGTTAATTGGAAATACCACTTTCTGTGTCAGTTCTAAATTTTAAAACCTTTCTCTTGAGAAGGTAACAGCATATTGGGAGTGCATGTGTTAAAAACCTACAATTTTGACACTAAAATTATGGGAAAAATGAATTTTATTTCTTATATTTTACTTAAGTGAATATAAGATTATATTCTTTGGTCTGTGAACATCGTTAACTTATATTTTCCAAAGAATATTGCTATAAATGGAAGCTTAATGTTTCATGAGAATTTCAGCATTCTAAAATAAGAAAAAAAAACATTAAAATTTTAGAATATGGGAACAACCAGTAATCCTCACTAGTAATAGAGGACAGTGGAGACATACACTTAATCATTTATGTCAAGTTAAATTTCTGATCCCTTTCTCCTGACCCTTTGTGTACATAAATATTTGAAGAACAAACTATTGGCAATTATATTTGTTTTCTGAGGAGATTGAATGAGCTAATAACCTAGGCTTTCCATGATATTTTAGATCCACTTTTCATTTAAAAAGTCATTTGATAGAAGAATTTAAACAATGAAAAAATATATCACTTGGCCTCATTAAGTAATACTTCTATTAGAAGGAATTGCCTTTGTGAGTACTGTAGAATCCTTTAAAAGAAAGCTGTACAGTGGCCTTAAAATAATTTAGTATTGTGAGGTTGTAAATTCAGTTGTGGTTATAATTTTACCTAAGGAGAATTTAGGAAAACATTTTAAAGGTGCCCTTCAGTTTAGTGAATACATCGTAGTTTCTTTCTTTCTTTCTTCTTTCTTTCTTTCTTTTTTTTTTTTTTTTAAAGAAAATAGTAATAGAATTCACAAAGCTTTGAGGAGTTTTTTTCCCTGCTTATTTCTTTTTAGGAAATGCAAGATAGTAGTTCCTTTTGTAGATGTTCAGATACATTGAAAAGGCAAAACTATTTTTCACATTGCTTATTAGCCTATTTTCTGGTTATGCTGTTTTTGTTTTAGGAGTCACATGATGCATTATTGGAATTTGGGAATAATAACCTACAAATACTGGTTCATGTTACCAAGGAAGGGGTGTGGAAAAACCCAATTCTTCTTAAAATTCTGTCTCAGCAGCCAGTAGAAACAGAAGAAGGTAAGCCTTAAAACTTTACTGACTATATTGAAGGAAGATTTAGATCTAAGAGAATTATAATTCATTAATGGGTTAGAATTTTGTGACTTATCACCTGTTTGTCTATACCCAGTCTGTTCTCCTTTGAGTAGTAAAAACTAACCATTAGCATTTAATGTTTTGCCTAAATATTCTTGTTTTAGGTAGTGTTTTAAATATTCCTTGTACTTACTTTAAAATGTTGCATTGAGTAACAGTGTTCATATAAAGTTCCTGAGATACAAATGAATAATCTGTTTCTAGTCTTTGGTATATGGTAGAGCTTTGCTCATATGTTCTTCACTGGTTACTACAGCTAAGAACCATGAAGAAAAATTGCTTTTTTATTTTAAACTTATAAAATATTGGAATTTAGCATTTTGTAGAGAAATGCAAAGAATGAAAATTTTTATTTGCAGAATCATTAGTTTAAGAACAGATGATTTGTGGATTTGAATTCGTATTTGCATGTTAAGCACAAAAAATTATCTCATTTGATACCACCAGTTGTGATTTCATTTGCTTTAAGTTATTAGAAAATTAAAAGGATCACATTTTGTTAATTAAGTATGTTTCTGTAACAAAAATGAAGTTCAGAAGAGTTTTTATACTTCTGGTATGTCTTTAATTTAGGTCTTAAACAGACCATTTGAATATTGATGCCTTAACATATGCCAGTTAATTTATTCATTCATCAAGTTTGACAACCTACTATACACATGCTGTTATAGTGAGAAGATTGGCGATGGGAGTTCTCAGAGTTTTCTCTTGGTTCTTTTTCTCTGCTAATTCTTTCGCTCATTAGGGAAAAAAAGAATAAGAGAAAGAGCTGTTAAGTAGAAAAAGGTTGATTTTATTGTTTTCTGTTGAGGTTCCCCATAAATCTCATCCCTTTGTAGATATAGGCAGATGGAGGCTAAAATATCACTTTTCTTATTAATAAAAGTTGCTTAGAGGACAGAACCAAGTAGTTTCAGAATAATCCCAGAATTAGGCAGATCCCAGTCCACATGAGGCTTGACTAGGGCCTAGAAGAATGCTTACTCTCTTACTCTCTATAGGCAGACCTAAGCCCAAGAGGAAGAAGGGTGGAGTGGTTATTAAATGTCCCCACTTTATTAAATATTCTCTTGATGTGCTAATCAAATACATCACCCTGTCTCAGAAATTAACAGTACTTAATTTCTTTTCATATAGAAAAAATCAAGAAATAGGGAGAAGCACTGCTCTCCTAACGTCTTGTCTCCTCTCTATTCAATAAAGATTAAATACCCGCTATCTTAAGACTCTGAATGAGTACACAACACCTGTATATCTAAGGAATCATTCTGTGAACAGCATATAAGTGGTGGGCAGCCTATATCGTCTTCCTGCTTTCTCATTTGGCTCTTAACCTAATTTTAGGTCAGGAGATGAGGAAGATTCTTTTATGGCTTCATTGCTCTTGTAGCCCAGGTATTAACATTCATTTCAAACTAGAAAGCAGTGATCATCATCTCATTAATTGTCCTCTGTTCAATAAAAGTACACATTTTTTAGCCTCCAAGGAACTCAATAAATGCTTTTGTTTATTTTTTTTTTTTGGATTTAAAAAAAAATATATTTTTCCTGTGGTGCCTGGGTAGCGCAGTTGGTTAAGGGTCCAACTCTTGGTTTTGGCTCAGATTGTGATCTTCCAGTGGTGGGATCGAGCCCTGCATTGGGCTCCATGCTCAGAGTGGAGTCTGCTTGAGATTCCTCCCCCTGCCCAACCCCCCACCCCCCGCATTCTCTCTCTCCCCCCCTCACTCCCCGCCTCCCTCTCTGAAATAAACAAATAAAATATTTTTATTTATCTTGCTTTGAATTCTTGAATTTTGTGTCCTCCCCGTCCCCTAAAAAAACAGTTTATTACTGAAAGTATGTAATAAATACCAGTTGTTGATGCTTCTATCTGGAATAGTCAGCAGAGAAATAATGGGTTCTCCCACCTAGATTTTAGCCCAGGTACTGAAGATCTTTCCATCCCCAGTGGCCTCCCATAGAAGGTGGGATGGTGAGACCAAGCCCACCTAAGGCTGCATTGATGGTTCCCATTCTGAGCGTCAGCTCACGGAACTGTCCCTCCTCGCAGCAGTGATGGCAACAGCTTCCTAGATCCAGGTAGCCCACTGACCAGGAGACCTCAGCCCACTGTGAACAGTGGGGACCCCTACCACCATAATGGAGTGATTCCAACTCCCAACTCAAAGGACACCCAGAGCTACCATCTGGTATCTGCTAGTTTTTCCAGTTGACTTCTACCCTACCTGGCACCCTCCTCCCCCTATTTCCCCATATCTTATGACATCAAAACAATGGCTTTTCCCCTTTTTCCTTGAGGCTCAGAGCCAGAGCTACAGTCTTTTTTTTTTTTTTTTCTCTCTCTCTCCCCTACTAAGAGTTAAAGGAAGGGTTTCATCCCTGCTCAGATTCACCAACTCCTTTCCCTAAATCAAGCTGACAAGGAACCAGCTCCTACACCATTTCCTTTCTTCCCCACCCTAGTTTATTTTTTGTGACCCCTCTACCCCTGACCTCTGAAGCCATTTCATGAATTGTCATGTGCCACTTGAGCCTCCAGTAAATAAAATGGGCTTTCCTGTTAAAAAAGAAGACTGCCTTCGGCTCAGGTCATGTTCCTAGAGTCCCGGGATCGAGTGCCACATCGGGCTCCCTGCTTAGCAGGGAGTCGTCTTCTCCCACTGACCTCTCTCCTTTCATTCTCTCTCTCTCTCCCTCTCAAATAAATAAAATCTTAAAAGAAAAAAAAGAAAAAGGCTGTTTTTAATGACCTTTACCATTTTTTACGTGTTGAAGTATACACAAGGTAAACTGTCACGATGTTTACAATTTATTTTTAAATGGCTCAGGAAAAGAAAAACTAAGGAAAGATTGCGAAACAGTTCGATTGTTGAATCTAGATGGAAGAAGGGATATATGATTAAAAATTATTTTGTACTAGGGGTGTCTGGGTGGCACAGTTGGTTGAGTATCCGACTTGATTTTGGCTCAGAATGTGATCTTGGGGTTGGGTTGAGCCCCGCATAGGGTTCTGTACTCAGCGGGTAGTCTGCTTGGGTTCTCTCTCTCCCTCCCGCTTGTACTCTCTCTCTCTCAAATAAATAAATGAAAATTTAAAAAATTTATTTTGTACTAAAATGACAAAAATACAGAAAGGATGAGACTTGTTGGTGTATACTTTATTTTCATTTTAAATATAGAAATGTATAGTTGAATTTCCTTTTTAAAAACAAAGTTAATGGACGCCTGGGTGGCATAGTCAGGTAAGTGTCTTACTCTTGGTTTTTGCTCAGATTGTGATCCCAGGGTTATGAGATGAGCCCCTTATCAGGCTTCCTGCTCAGTGGGGAGTATGTTTGAGATTTTCTCTCCCTCATCCTCTGCTGCTTCCACTTGTGCTGTTTCTTTCTCTCTCTCTAAAATAAAACTTTCAAAAAAATAAATGAAAAACAAAGTTAAGATGTATAATTTGAATTTTAAAACGCAAGATTAGGAGCACCTGGTGGCATAGCTGGTTAAGCAACTGACTCTTGGCTTCAGCTCAGGTTGTGATCTCAGGGTCATGAGCTCAAGCCCAGTGCTGGGCTTTATGCTCAGGGTGGAGTCTGCTTGAGACTCTCTCTTCCTCTGCCCTTTCCCCCATGTGTATTCTCTGGCCGTCTCTCAAATAAATAAATAAATCTTAAAAAATATAATGTAAGGGGCACCTGGGTGGCTCAGTGGGTTAAAACCTCTGCCTTCAGCTTGGGTCTTAATCTCAGGGTCCTGGGATCGAGCCCTGCATTGGGCGCTCTGCTCAGCGGGGAGCCTGCTTCCCCCTCTCTCTCTGCCTGCCTCTCTGCCTACTTGTGATCTCTGTCTCTGTCAAATAAATAAATAAAATCTTAAAAAAAAATAATTAAAATGTAAGATTGGTTTTTGTGTTAAAAGTTGTTATAGTGGTGTAATTGGTTGTAATATATTGAGTAAGGTAGTTTTGCCTCATAGAAATAATAGCTACAGTTTAGAGTGTTTGTTATGTGGTAAGCACCATGTTAATGCTTTCCATATCTCATTTAGTCCATAAACCAGGTAAGAGATTACACATGCCCAAGACCACGTAATTAAAATTGGAGGTCAGAATTTGAACCCAGGTGAGGAGATACTAAAAGTTTATGATTGAAGAGTGATAACCACTCAGTTGCTAAATACATGGTTTTATTAAACTCCTCTAAAAATGTAATCATGCTTAGTGCGATAGGGAATACAAAAGTTAACGAGACATGGTATTTGTTTACAAATTGCTGATGGTGTAAGAAGGGAGATGACAAACATAATAGCAGCTGGTGTCGAGCGTTTACCCTTTGCCTGGCCCTGTGCTAAGTATCTTATCTGCATTACTGGTATTTCACTTATGATTTGTTCCACTTGAGGCTCAGAGAGGTCAGTTAATTTGTCCAAGGGTCTCACAGCTTTGTATGTGCCAGAGTCATGATTCAGCTTCACATTGATGATTCCAGAACCTGAGATACTAACTTCTTTACACTGTAATCCTTTCTACCTGTACTTAAAGAGAAGAGTAAGTATAGTGAAAGAAGTAAAATGCTGTGAAGATTTATAGACGAGGGTAGCTTGTATAGATAACGTGCCTGTATTCATGGTGGGATTTGTGAATATGCTTACAACATATAAACAGCAGATAAACAGCAGAATGTGAAGTTAGGCAGAATAGTATATTGGTAGGACAGATAAACAGCAGAATCTGATGTTAGGCAGAACAGGATATTGGGTTGGCAGATGTGGCAGGCAATATATGGAAGAAATAGGTTGGAGACTTTAAGAAAGAATTGCTAGGATACAATGAGAATGTAATAATAATTGAGGGACAGAGTTGGTAAGGAAGGATCATGCCAAAATTTCATTTCTGTATGATTGAGAGAATACCATTACTGAAAATAGAAGTGAGGAATGAGGAGCCGTTTGAGTGGGAGATAGGATTTTGAGTTCAATTTAGTGCCTGTGGGACTAAAATGGAAAAATCCAAGTGGAAGTGATCTGTTTTCCATTCATATTTTTTGACCTTGACTACATATTAGAGCATCTACGGAATTTAAAACCAACACACACAGTCTCCCTCTCTCTCTCTGTCCCTCCCCTACTCCCCCTCTGTCTCTCCTTTCTTTCCTTTCTCTCCCCCTCCTCCCACTCCAGGTCTAGGCTTCACCTGCTAAATCAAAATCTGCAGAGTTGGAGCTCTAGAATCTAGACCTTTTCGAAGTACCACAGGAAGTAGGAGCCTTCCACCTATATAGAAGGAACTATGTGATATATTTTAGTGGGAAAAGAAATAGGTCCTCTGTACTCAGAATATTTCTGGAATGATAAACAAGAAATTGGGGAGGGAGACTAGAGTACTGGAGTTAGGGCAGAAAGGAGACAACTTTTATTGTACACCTTCTTTGTGCCTTTTGAATTTTGTGTCATGTGCATATACGGTATTACCTGTTTCTGGAAAGAATTTTTAATACTATAAACAATAGCCAAACTATGGAAAGACCCTGGTTATCCACTGACTGATGAATGGATAAAGAAGATGTGGTGTGTATGTATATACACAATAGAATGTTACTCAGCCATCGAAAAGATTAACATCTTGCCATTTGCAACAACGTGGATAGAGCTAGAGTGTATTATGCTAAACAAAATAAGTCAGAGAGACAAATACAATATGATTTCATTCATATGTGGAATTTAAGAAATAAAACATACGAATCTGGGGGGTGGGAAGAGGGAAACAAACCATGAGACTTAGCCGTGGAGAACAAAATGAGGGTTGATGGAGGGATGTGGGTCAGGGGTGGGCTAGATGGGTGATGGGTTTTAAGGAGGGCATTGTGATGAACACTGGGTGTTGCATGTAATTGATGAATTACACTGAATTCTCTTGAAACCAATAATTGCACTGTATATAAACTAACTAGAATTTTTGTTTATTTATTTATTGCTGTGAAAGAGGATAGGCAAGGGGCAGCGCTCAGAGATGAAGACCCTTTGCGCTTCTCTGCTCCTGCTTTTATTGGTTGGTCCTTCAGGATAGTCCCAAATCCTTTTTTATTTATTCATTTGACAGGGAGAGAGGGAACACAAGCCAGGGGAGAGGTAGAAGAAGATGCAGGCTTCCCGCTGAGCAGGGAGCCTAATGTGGGGCTTGATCCGAGGACCCTGGAACCACCACGGAGCTGAAGGCAGCTGCCTAATAACTGAGCCACCCAGGCACACAAAATCACAAATCCTCATCACTGTTTCTCAAGCACGTGATGTGTGGCGAGGAGTCTTATAGGAATTAAGAAGATCCCTTTATGGGAAAGATATGAAATGCTAATCTTTGTGTTCTTTGAGTTCTGCTAACATAGCCTAAGGGACAATGTATACATATCTTAGATCACAGAGTGACTGTTCTGGGCTAAGAAAGCTTGGGGGTGGGGCAGGGGACAGGCAGCTCCTCCTGGCATTCCAAAGGCCTAAACCCTTCTCCAAAACCTTCTGCCCTCAGGGACTCTGTGTTACCTTCTAGCAAGCCAGGTGTTAATGGCTGATTTCATGCTCTACATTAACCCCAACATCTCCCCCTTTTTGTTTTTTTAAAGTGGCAGCACGTAGTTCTTGAGACATTGCTCTGTGTACATATGCTTCACATCTCTGACGGCGGATAGGGCATTTATTCCAATTTTGCAGACTATGATGAGAAGAAAAATAGTAATTATTATTACAATAGCAAAGAATCCCCATTTTGTGTAAGAGAACCATGTGGCCAGGTTAAGCCACTCCGGATTGTTAGAAAGAGATCGCTGAGCTTCTCTATGAAGCTTACGATTTCCCACCACCATCAATGTGGTGAGGATTTGATCCTTTAGCTGCTGAATGTCAGAAGTTAAATTACCATGGAGCAATCCATGCATTTGCTTCTTTATCTGTTCCCAATCATGTATGGTCTGGTTCTGGGGCATGGGGGTAACACAGATGGATCTTGAGGCCTTGCCTGTAGGCTAAGACTTCTTGTTTTTCCCCAAGATAATCAATAGCAGCTCCCATTGGTTGAAGACGTCCTAATATTTTTGATCAATAGTTTGTTGAAGTTGAAATTCCCTTGTGGTCTTAATAGTCAGCTGATCCACAAAGGCATCAGTCTGAACTGAGTGAGGAAGAAAGGCAACTTACACGCTAGTGGGGGTAGTAATTGAGTTAGCCACGTTAATGGCACAATGAGTAGACCTAAGAAGCACTTGGGTCTACTGATGTCAGATAATGCCTCATTCAGAAAGCTAATGGATTTGGATTCTTCCCAACCTCTCGGTAAGATTAACAGGGATAGTGGCATGGTTGAAAATAGGAAAAGGTGGGGTGCCTGGGTGGCTCAGTGGGTTAAAGCCTCTCCTTCGGCTCAGGTCATGATCCCAGCGTCCTGGGATCGAGCCCCACATTGGGCTCGCTGCTCAGCAGGGAGCCTGCTTCCCTTCCTCTCTCTCTTCCTGGCTCTCTGCCTACTTGTGATCTCTTTCTGTCAAATAAATAAATAAAATCTTTAAAAAAAAAATAGGAAAAGTGGTATCTGCCCAAGTAACAGGTTTCCAGCGGGAGATTTACTGGTCCATAAAAGGACATGAAGCACCTAAGTGGCAGCAGAAAGACAAGAATACATACCATGGTAGAACTGGTGTTAAGCACAGATACCATAGCCAAGAATAGGTTTTCAGGAATAGAGGGTTTACTAGTCTGTTGTAGAATCTGGGTCATTTTCTTAAGGTCTCCCCAGGTCATGAATTTGGCCTTGCAGGTACTGGGGAGGCACCTGATAGCCAGCTGTTTTGTTTCTAGATTCAGGTGACTCTCTGAGGGCCTGGATTCTGGCTGTGCCAGGCCATGGTAATGTTCAACATTTCTAGCATGGATAACCTTGCCCACATATGAGGCTTAGGGTTATGAGTTCTACTGGTCCCTGCCAAATGCCCATGTTTGGGTCCTTCCAGAGTACTTGGGCTGGCATTTTTGGTGGGGAGTAAGGTTTAAAATGTTTTTCTTTGTCTGGAGTTTCAAAATTAGAATTTAAATTAAAAAGATTTAGAATAAGCAGTGCTTTCTGATCCATATCTCTCCCTTTGTGTTTTGTATTGTGCATTTAAGGGTAGAATGTGCTCTCTGAATAATAGCCTGATTATGACTGATTTGTCTCCCAATAATTTGCTGTAATTTATTGATGAATTCAATAAACGATTCTTGGAGGCCCTGCTTAATAGAGGCGAAAGAGCCTTGATGAGTGCCCTGATCAGGGATTCATTCCCAAGCTCAGTATGCGCAAAGAGCATTGTTCAAAGACTAGAGGGTCCTAAGAAGTTGTCCTCTATCTATGAATGGACTTCTCCCCTTAGGCATATTGTCGACTCTAAGAACTCCTGCTAAGTGATGGAGCAGCTTGTTGTTCACATAAATCGTCATACTCAGTATGTCAGATGGAATACTGAGGGTCCCCAAATACTGCTTTACATAAATGCTTTTGTTTACAAATGAATATTTTATCACATTTCTGTAAATCATTGATTTTTTTTTTAAAGATTTTATTTATTTATTTGATGGAGAGAGAAACACAGTGAGAGAGGAAACACAAGCAGGAGGGAGTGGGAGAGGGAGAAGCAGGCTTTCTGCTGAGCAGGGAGCCCGATGCAGGCCTGGATCCCAGGACCTTAATGACTGAGCCACTCAGGCACCCCAAATCATTGATATCTTAAGAGAAAGTTCCCTTAATCCTGGAAGAGCAAACCTTAGGAGAGTCAGCAATGATTTAAATAAGAGTCACAAAACTGTAGTAATCTCTTAGTTCATTTAGTCCCATGTTACTAATTCTTGCTTAATTTGAATGCACCTTTGGTTAGTTCTGGAAGTTTTTACCCATTTCAGTTTTTTAGGTTTTAAAGATATCAAATACCTTTATTTGTCCTAAGTCCTTTATATGAATTTCCTTAAAGACAAAGCTCATTTTGTAAGAGAATAAGGTTATAAATGATGAAAACCCAGAAACGGACATTGTTAATGATCTGATATGAGAATTCTTTATGATGCTGTTGACAAGGAAACTCAGTTATTTCTGTAACACATGAAACAATTCAGTAGCCAGAATATTGAGTGTTGATGACCTCATACCAGAAGGTAACATACCAAACAAGCCTAATTAGTCAACAAGACTTTGTTCATGATTTAAGTCTTGGGGAAGTTTGTTAAAAACTTGGAAAGTTTTAAAGGACATGCCTAAATGGGATTACGGATCGTCAAAGACTTAATAAAGGCAAAACATAGAAACTTTTTTCTGGAGATAGCAGATTTTCAGTCTTATAATACACCAGTCTGCTTACAAAATCCCTTTATTTTAATCTTAGTCTGTCCTGACCACACCTAAAATTCCTTTCCAAAAATTTTTCCTTCACACACTTTCTACACCTTCCTTTTGCATTCAGATTTTGTCCCAGACAATCTCTTTCCAAACAACCAATCTCATCTAGGACAAAATTATCTTCTTTTTGCCTTCAGCAAAAATGTATTTCCATTCCTTATCTTTCTTACATATCTCCTCCTTTTCTACAGAGTTGCCAAATTTTGCACTCTTAGAAATCTTAGTCTCCAGTGAAGACTAAATAGTAACCAGTTCTGAACCGTTACACCAAAACTTTATAGACAGCAAATTTGTGAATCAGTTAAGTGCAAAGCATGTTTACCAGCCGACTTAAATATCCTTAGTTTCTTTGCAGTAAGTAGTGAAAAGCAGAAACCTACGTCCAGTAATCAATGATTTAGGACCTTATCCTCTTTGGAAAAAACCTAGATGTCCAGTGAATTTAATCCCATTTGCCATCCTAGCAAAACTTTAAAGTTTCAGGTTACTAAAGACTTTGAAAGCTATTTTAACAATTATCCATGAAAACTTTGAGACAGGCAATTAACCATCATTTTAAGTTACGTTTTTGTTAAAAATTGCAGCAGAGAAAACACAAACTTATTTGGCCTTCAATAGATTTTGGTGGAATAGATGTTTCATATTCAGCACTGGTAACTTTAAATACATGTCTATCTTAATTAAACTGACAACTTTAACTTAACTACTTTAACTTAACTTTAAATACTGAATGGTGTTCCACCTGGATACTCCCCATTGTCAGTTTTTACCTGAGACACGGGTGGGGAATTCTAGAGTGAGTGGTGTTAGGTCCAGGGGGTACTCTTCTTGCTCCTTGATAGTGAAGGGAGAATCTTGGAGCCATGGTGCTTGAGGCACCAAGGATGGTCTGGAAGCCAGTAATGCAGACTGCATCCAAAGTGGTGCAGAAAGAGAAAAGGGAGGAGGGGGAAACAAAAGAGGCAAAGCGCTGCCAGAAGGCCGAGAAGAAAGGATTCCTGGTTCTAGAGCTCATCAGCTCCAACAGAGGCACAAGCGCCATGTTTTCCTGCCAACAAGGCGGAATAGATGGTCCATGTCAGGCTACAGAAGACAGAGAATTTCCCCCAAAAGAAAGGGAGTTTCAGCAGCTGCTTGGAAATATTCCTTAGAGTCCCCGTCCTCAGGTAGACTAACCACAGTTGGCTCTAGTTATAGCCATTAACTTGGGAAATAAGTGAGGGAGAAGCCCCCACATCTGTTAAAAACAGTGAGAGAGAGAGTCAAGAGTCCCCTTTGTCTGGGATAGCCTGTGTTTCCTCCAGTAACGTGGGTTTACTCAGAGGAGGCCGATTTAGATAATTATCATGCAGTATGTCAGGAGGGAGTTTACTAGCCAAACACGTTCTGCAAAAGGCTGTTAGAGTGCTGGTATAGAGCAATGAAGATACCCTGGGTAACCTAGGTCTCTTTGCCCTAGAAGAGATCTAACTGATAGATCCCAGATCAGTCGTTTCCTAAATTTGGCAATCCAAATCGTTTCCAGTGGGTTAAAAGGCACCCCAAAGGATAGTCTTTAGGAACAGAACAGAAGGTCCATCACCTAGAAAATCTACCTGACGCCCAGGTAGCATCCCACACAGGATGTCTGAGGTTCCTGATGTCAGACCAACCCAAGGTGTCCCCAGAACAAAATCCTATGACCACCGCCACTGATACAGGTCCCTATAGGAGGGAGGCCTGCCCTCCTCCCTGCTAGACTACCGTGGGTACCAGTGTATGGACCTAAATACTATGCCATGAAGGTCATGCCTTATTTTACCTTGCCTTGAAGAACCTGCTGTTTTTAATCCATGGAAAACCCTAGAAGTTTTACAAAGGGGAAACTGTCCAATTTTATAGGTTAAGTAGTTAGTAGAGGACATTGATGGAAAACAATAAAGATAGCCCATCATGGTCTAAGTAACATTCCAACACATGTAATCTTTACAGCCAACTTCTAGCCTAGGAAACAGTCCCATGAAGTATTGCTTGCTAGATGTAGCCCCCAGTAAGAATCGACTAAGTGGAGGGCAAAGGGGGCAAGGTGGTGGAATTTCCTAGTCGGGGTAAGAGGGAGCTCTTCCTCTTTGTTGTGTCCAACTTGAGAAGTTAAACGGCAAATTTGTGGAGCCAGAGGAGTTGTAGTTCCCCTTCTTTTTCTTTTTTTTTTTTTCTTTTTTTAAAGATTTTATTTTATTTTATTTGACACACACAGAGAGAAATCACAAGTAGTCAGAGAGGCAGGCAGAGAGAGGGGGAAGCAGGCTTTCCGATGAGCAGAGAGCCCGATGCGGGACTCGATCCCAGGACCCCGAGACCATGACCTGAGCCGAAGGCAGAGGCTTAACCCACTGAGCCACCCAGGCGCGCCCCCCTTCTTTTTCTTTAAAGACGTTTGAATTGTTCTCAGTATGTAAAGGGACCAGAGCAGACCTGACTAGACCTCAGATAGTAAGAAGCAAGGCATACCTTTTTACCTTGTTTATGGCAGTGTTTCACATTCTTTCCAGTTCTCTTCCATACTTATAAATCTAACATTCCTCAGTCAGGGAACCATGGTTTCAGTTTAGTAACAACCTGTAACAAACCCCAAGTTGGTCCTCCATTACAGAGGCCGTGCTCAGCTTAAGGAGCTGTTTCTCATTTATAGTAGCCCCGTTAACCTTTAAAAGTTGCTTTAAAACATGTATTGTCGCTGTTCAAGAAAGAGGCTTTGCCCGATATCTGGAGTTCTTAGAGAACTTTTAATTCCATAAAAATACCTAAGCCTAAAACTTCCCCACACTCGGCCATGACCCGATGCCAACTTATTGCGCACAGACTTTTCATTTTCGGGGCTGGGGGTGGGGTCTGTACGGTGTCCATTGCAAGCTGGTCATGTTGGGGTCACCACATGCTGGGAATGGTCAGCAATCCCTATACCTAGGGATGAAAGATTACTCCACACTTCACTGTGAAAGAGGAGAAGGCAAGGGGGTCAACGCTCAAGAGACGAAGATCAACTAGTTAGAATTTAAATAAAACTGAAAAAAAAAAAAAAACAACTGTACAGTTCGTTTTGATGTAGCTAAGACTGGGCCAGTGGTTTATCCCTCTCCCTGGAGTGGCTTATCATTAATATTAATGATTTCTACTCCATATATGGCCTGTGGGCAAGGCAGCATGGGTATCATCTGAGAGGCTTGTTAGAAAAGCAAAATCTCGGGACGCCTGGGTGGCTCAGTTGGTTAAGCAGCTGCCTTCGGCTCAGGTCATGATCCCAGCGTCCTGGGATCTAGTCCCACATCGGGCTCCTTGCTTGTCAGGGAACCTGCTTCTCCCTTTGCCTCTGCCTGCCATTCTGTCTGCCTGTGCTTGCTCTCTCTCCCTCTCTCTCTCTGACAGATAAATAAATAAAATCTTTAAAAAAAAAAAAGAAAGAAAGAAAAGCAAAATCTCGGGTCGCATTCCAGACCTACTAAATTAGAATCTGCATTTTAACAAATAACCCCTGGTTATTCAGAAGGCACTTTCAAGTTTGAGAAGGACTATTTTAGATGAAACACCTAAAGCAGTTTGTTCGCTCCTGACTTGTCTTGACATACAATACTCTTACCTCTATTCTTTAAATAATGGTGTGTAATGATGTCATATGCTCGTTGAGTATCTGCTTTTCATAAATTGAGGGATTGTCTGGAATACGGTAAAAGTCAGTGTTCAAATGCCTAGTACCGCTCAGAGCAGCGTTTTTCAAAGTGTGTACTGAACCAGGAACATATATTTTACATTGTACTAATAATATGTGTAAAAGGGTTCTCTGGTCAAATCAGTTTGGGAGACATTGGGTTAAATAAAAGTGAACAGTTTTCTTTATTGCAGGACTGTTCAGAGATTTGACCAAGGAATCCTTTTTTTTTCTAGGACTATCTCTCAGGTCTTTTGGTCGGTGGAACACACTTTGAGAAATTCCTGGTTTAGAGGAAAGAACACCACTGGCTTTGGAATCCTTGGCAAGTTACCTAATTTCTCTGAATATTAATTTTCCTAACCTTAAAGTGGGGATAATAATACTTGCCTTGGTGGTGGTGTGAAGAATAAATGAAAGGTATATAGAAACATTCAGCCTAAAGCTTGGTACCTCATAAAAGTGTTCACATGGTAGTTGTTAATGTTCCATGGGTTACTTCTTTTTCTTGCACTTGTGCTTACAGATCATTTCCGTATTCCTTAATATCCTGATCAGAAGAGAGGGAGGAGAAAGTCAAATAATTAATTTTGATAAAATGTTAGTAGTTTTATTAAGAGGTTTGGTGTTCAGAATAAAACTACTCAGTAATGTGGGAATCATTAGCAAATTTAATTTATTTTGCTCTATGCTCTATTAGATGAGTATTGAGATCAGAATAAATTTCCCAAGTTATATCAGCTGAACTTTTATTCAGCTGATATAACTAACCAGCAACAGAAGGTATCAAACTTTGATCACTTTGAACTTAACCTTGATGTGTTATGAGGTAATGTTATCAAATTCTTACTTTTCCTTTTTTCTAGTCAATAAATTGATTGCACAAGAAGGACCTTCCTTTCTGCAGATGCGAATAAAACATTTGTTGAAATCTAACTGCATCCCTCAGGCCACTGCTTTATCAAAACTGTGTGCAGAATCTAAAGAAATTTCAAATGTGTCATCTTTTCAGCAAGCCTATATCACATGCTTATGTTCCATTCTCCCTAATGAAGATGCCATCAAGGAGGTGAGTAAAGCAAGTAACCACTCTTGTCGTTCACAGTTACTAAGTAGATTTTGATAAATGTTGCAGGGCAGGATGAAAACCAAGACTCATGTTTTTTCTGACTACTGAAAAGTGCCGTTTTTAATTGCATATAACTGTTCAACGGTTCGAATATAAAGTTTGTCTTGTAGGTGGATTCGAAAAGTAGGGAATATGCAGATGGGTATTTATGTGTTTGGGCAATGGTTAGCTCTGAAATCTTTAAATGTGAAAGTTATTTTTTTAAATTGATTTCTCTGTGTTTGGGGAATGTAGAAATTATTACTGACATCAAAAGATAAACTAAACAGAATGGCGCTTCGCTGTAGTTTAAGTTACTTCATACATGTAAGCAGAGAAGTGTAGGACTTTAGAACCCATGAATACATTTTGAGCTATTACTAAGTGGATAAGCTGGTTACCATGGAAAATAAGAACAGTTGAGTCTTTTTAAAAACCTATTTTATCAGTCAGATTGCATTTTTTTAACCTGAATCATTGTCTTTAAAAAAGTTGGAATTTGCTTTCTCTAATAGTTTTTGATAAATTATATGGAGAAAGATGAGGAATTCCTAGCTATGTTCCATCATCTACCTATAATTCTCTTAGATCTGATACATGGATTCTCATTTTACCTGTACACTGAACTTTTCTTATTAAAGGTAAGAATCCCAAAGGTCTGGCTTTATGACATAGTAATTCTTAAACTTTAATGACAATTTCAGCTTACAGTTTTATATATAATTTCCTACTCCAAATGCAGCTCTCTTTCTACCTCCCTCATTCCCCAGGACCAAAAATCTGTTGATCCTTCACCTGTGTCACTCTCCCTCATCCTTCTCATGTACTTACTTCCCTCCTTACTCTGCTTTTCCATAGTCAGTCAAAATTATCACTCCCTCACTTTCTCTACTGGTTTCTCCCTTAATTGTACTTAATTTGACTAACCAGCATCCTGATTATCCCTAAATCTTTACTGCCTCTGTGTCTTTACCTGTACCAGTCAGTCACACTAAATTTTTTAAAGCCATTCTCTTTCCACTTCATAGATTACTATTTCATACTTTGTCATTTTTCTTCAAACCAATACTGGAATGCCTTCTGCCCCATTGCACTTTCCATTGATGAACTTTCTCCCTATTTTCTCTGAGGAAATTGAGGCAGTTCAAAGAGAATTTCCATAAGCTGCTTCCATGACATCTGTTCCGGTACCTGTATCTATGCATGCACACCTTTGCTTTCATTACCAAAGATAACTATCTGTTCTTCTACACAAGGCAGTCCCCTTGACTTCAGTATCACATCCCATCTGCTCTCACCCCCTCAAGAATAATGCTACCGTACTTCTTTTCTCTCCTGCATCATCAGTTAGACCCCACTGCTGAAACCATCCTGTCAGAATTTATGCTGTTCTTTCTTTCATCTTTAAAAAGATTCCACTTCCCCTTCCAGAGACCACCCGAATTTTCTCCTGGCCTTTCAGCATAATTTCTTGAACAAATTGTGTGAGTTTACTATTCTATAACATTTTTCTCTTTGAACACATTATTTGTTTTATAAGCTTTTATTTATTTAGAGCTCAAGATAGGGAGAAGCAGAGGAAGAGAGAGAGACAATCTCAAGCAGACTCTGTGCTGAGCCACCCAGGTGCCCCTCTCCTTGAACACATTGTACTATGGCATTCACCCCTGCCAGTCCACCACATCGCAGTGGTGATGATTTCTCATGTATTCATGATGATTTCTCAGTATTCATCTTACCTCGTCTGACTTGTTTGTCTTTTAAACTTTTAACAGTTTTCTCACTTAGATTCTAGGATATCACATTCTCTTGGTTTTCTATGCACTTGACGGGTTAGTCTTTCTCAGTTCTACCTCGTTCTTCCTCCTCATCTCTCTGATGAGTAAATATTGGAGTACTCTAAGACTCTCCTTGTGTGTCCTCTGTTTTTACCTATACATACTCTGTTAGTAATCTCTTTTAGACTCATGACTTTAAATACCAACTATGGTCAGAATGTGAAATCTCCAGCCTAGCCCTGTGCTCTGAATTCAGACTCCTATCCAGCTGCCTAATCACTGTCTCTACTGGCATGGCTAATAGCATCTCAGACTTCACATGTCTGTAATTAAGCTCCTGATTTTCCTGATATTAGGGCTTTGTTTTAATGAGCTTTATTCTGAATGAAGTCTGTAGCTGTCTAGTCTCTGTTAAGAAGTGGAGGTAGGCAGGTAGTGAATAACCGGCTTTCATTTTTTTTGAGTCCTTAGTGTATGTTAAGCACTATGCTAAATGCTTTATCTAGATTGTCACATTCAGTTCTCACAACTCCATTTTATTAGTGAGGAAAGTGAGGCTCAGTTCAAGTAATAAGTTTGTGCTTACATGAAAGTGATTAAGCTGAGATTCAAACCTGACTTTGGTATATGATTGCTAATATTATATAACAGATACAGAATAAATATTATCCTAGGTGATAAATACCTAAGGGTTTATATGCCAAATGGTATCTTAGGCATTGGGGTTACAAAGATGAATCCACAAGCCTCTGAACTGGCCTACTTGTTTTCACTCTTGCCCTCTACATTTTATCTTCCCAAAAGTAACTAGAATAATCTCTTTAAAATTTAAGTGGGGCCATGTCATTCCCTTGATCAGAACCACTCAGCAGCTTTCCATCTTCTTCAGAATAAATCCAGAAGCCTTTATTCTGTGTGTGATGGCCTCTGGCTACTTCTATAAATATCTCTGACAGTATCTTGTACAACTTAATGCTCACTGCTCTCTAGCTCCCTGTCTTTGCTGCTGTTTAAACAAACCAAGCACATTCCTGCCTTAGAGCTTTATAATTGCCATTTCTTCTGCCTGGAATGCCCTTCCGTAAGATTATTTGGATGGCTTGTTCCTTTAACATCATTCACATTCCTCCTCAATGTTGCCATACCAGAGAGACCATCCTCACTGTTCCATCTAAAATAGTATGCTGTCCCCCCTACACTGCGCTGTTTTTCAAGTAATACCTGTTGTCCTTATTAAAAATAAATACCGATACATCTAAAATGGTCCCTTTCATTCTCTGTTCCCTTACCTGCCTGTTTCTTCTTTGCGTTTGTATTACTGCTTCCACTAGACTTCATATTTGCTGCTTCTCTCTTTCCTCCCACTAGATTGAAAACTGTAAGGATGGGAACATAGGTTGGTTCACTGCTGTATCTCTACATTCGAGAAGAATACTTAGCATAATAGGCATTCATGAGGGACTAACTATAAACCTGTATGCTAATTTATTTATTTGCATTGTTGGGAAGGGTAAGGAGATAAGAGACTGCTTACCTCTAATAACAGCTGCAATATTTTGTGTTTGGGAAACTTAATCAGGTTAAATTACAGTAATGGTTAGCGCTTGGTATATGCCAGAAGAATTCAGAAGAAGTGAAAATGCTAGACATGAATTGATTCCTGTTCATTCTGTAATAATAACAACTTTTCCTTTAATGTCTCAGCCTTTGTTTATTTAAACCTTACATTGTTTGTAGCATTGTATGAGACATTGGCAAAAACAGAAGAATATGTATTACCTAGTTTGGTTGCCAGAAACAATTCTAGAAATAAATACTAAGCTATATGCTACTGCCCCTAAATTCAGGAGAAGTGTAGAATCTTTGCAGACTGGCATATAAAGTTTTATAAAAATCTATCCTTTAGTTGGACCTTGAAATGATGGTAGGGTTTGGATAAGTAAAGAATGGTTTTGGGATAACTGCCTGTGATAGTAAAGGCAGAGAAATGAATGTGTACATTACAGGGGCCCAGTAGAGCACAGCTGGCCATGGCAGAGTATACGTGTTGAGGTCTTATGAGAAATAAGACCTTTTGGGTGGGGAGAAGGGAAGTCCCTTGGGACTCTAGATTTGAGGGGCATTTCCTGGCTCAGTCAGTTGAGCATCCAGCTCTTGGTTTCAGCTCAGGTCATGATCTCAGGGTCATGGGATCAAGCCCCACACCAGGCTCTGTACTCAGCATGGAGTCTGCTTGAGATTCTCTCTCCCTCCCCTCAACCCTTTCTTCTGCTTACATGTACTCTCTCTCTCAAATAAATACACATTGGGGTGCTTGGGTGGCTCTCAGTTAAGTATCTGCCTTCCACTAAGGTCGTGATCCTTGGGTCCTGGAATCGAGCCCTGCATTGGGCTCCCTGCTCAGTGGGTAGTCTGCTGCTCCCTCTTCCTCTGCTCCTCCCCACCGCTAGTGTGCACACACTCTCTCACTCAAATAAAGTCATTTTAAAAAAATAAATAATAAATAATTTTTTCTTTAAAGAAAGATTTTTGCAGTAGAACGTAGGAAGGTTTTGAAGGTAGGAAGTAAAAATGACTCAAACTGTGTTTTAGGAAGCTTAGGGTATATTGGGTTTAGAAGAGGTTGCATTTAGCAAGAGGAGAAAGAACAGGATTTGCAGACAGGACCGAATTAAGAGGATAATGTGCAGAGACGCTGTCAAGAGGCTCATAGGGCCTGGGAGACCGGAAGAATGGCAGTGTTCTGCTAACTGACTAGAGTGGCAGAGGTGTGGACAACAGGGAGGACTTGGGAGAATAATTGGCTTTGTTTTATTCATGACCTGTCCCTGTTTATTGATAACAAGACAACAAAACAGGATTTTCCCCCTGAAGTTACATAATTAATTCCTTTTAGCAAATTTGTTGAGTTTGTAGGGAACAGGGTTAGAGGAAATGTGATTTGATCTTTCCACAACAGAGATTGGAAAACTATGGCCTATGGGCCAAATCCACCCCAGCTGCATGCTTTTGTAAATAAAGTTTTACTGGAACACAGTCATGCCTATTTGTTTATCATTTGGGGCTGTTTTTACTCTACAGTGGCAGAGTTGAGTAGCTGTAACAGAAACTACCAGGCCCACAAAGCTGTAAATATTTTATATCTGATACTTTATAAAAAATGTTGGCTGGCCTCTAGTCTACAAGAATCAGATTTTCCAGTGTATAGCAGACATTAAATATCATTTAGTGTAACCCTTCATGTTTTACTGGTGAAACTGAGGCCAAGATGATAATGTTTCCAAGGCCCTACCTGCATTAAACTAATTAGAGAGTTCAAACTCAGGTTATAACATAGATCTCCTTGCTTCCTGGCTGTACAGTACAACTTATTTCCAGTTGGTAAACATGGTGAGCCATGTTAAAATAGGAAATATCTTAGTGGTATATCGTTCTTTTTGTATTTATATATTTATGTATAGATGTGATTTAAAACAGTTTTATAATGTTTGGGATTAATTAGTTAACTATATCAATGTAAAAACATTTAACACACATCATAAAATTATTTCACTGCTACCGTCATAATTAGTCTCTTCTCCAGGGATGTTTTCTTTTGCAATTCTGACACAGAATTAAAGAGAATTTTAAAAATTTGCTTTGGAAAAGTACTATTGAATCACTAGATGTTCATTAATTGGAGTTTAAAATCAGCATATGTTCTAAGGTAACGGAGTTCTATACACATTTGCCATCTACTTCAACTGAGTTCAGGAGAAGAGTCAAATTAACTTGAGCAACAGCTGGGAATAAAAGTACTTGTATGTTGGCTCCTGTGGGTATCACTGTAATGGGTGTGTGTAATCGGAAACCTCTGCTGGGGAAGATTTAGCCAGACACATACAATTAAGATTAATTGAGGGGATCACCTTGAAAGCCAGAATTCAGAACCCCAAATTCAGAACTCAGTGGAATCCTCAAATTCTAGTTTCATTTAGAGTTGAATGAGATGATATTGCTATTAATTTTACAGATGAAAGGTTTTTAATTAAAGTTATAGACTTGGGGACGCCTGGGTGGCTCAGTTGGTTAAGCAGCTGCCTTCGGCTCGGGTCATGATCCCAGTGTCCTGGGATCGAGTCCCACATCGGGCTCCTTGCTCGTCAGGGAGCCTGCTTCTCCCTCTGCCTCTGCCTGCCATTCTGTCTGCCTGTGCTCGCTCTCTCTCAAAAAATAAATAAATAAAATCTTTAAAAAAAAAAAAAAAAAAAAAGTTATAGACTTGGCTGTGGCCTAGTGTCCCATGTGAATGTTTCCTATGTTTTTTTCATTACTAAAAGAGGAAATCTTTTCAGAGATCAAGTTTTCCACATGCAATATAAGGATAATGATGTTTTAAATATGGAACATTTCTTTTATATATGAAAAGCCAAGGAATTTGTCAGTAAAACTCCTGGCATAGTTAAAATAGGAGTCCATTTCAGTTTTAATCCCTGAATGAACTGTATCTTCAGTGTCTGATGTTAATAGACACAGCAGGAGAGGTTTGTTTCTTCTGGTGATGGGGAAATGAAAAGACAAACAGGACTTAATTTACTCACTAGTCTAACACTTGGGAATTGACACAATCACTAGGTATAGATGATAAACAGAGCAAATACATATAAACAGGACCCATTGAGAATTCAGTTTGGGAGTAGAAGAAAAAGTAAACAGGATCATAGAAATTTCAGGTGTAGCTTAAATAAGATGATTAAGATGGATCCTAAATAAGGAATAATAGTGTATAATTAAAATTAAAATCTATATAATTTAATTTTATTATATGGGAAATGAGTGGTACACTCAAAAAATACATTAAAGGTCAGAAGGCTATATGAAGAAATTGAAGATTTGCCTACTTAAATATTTTCTCTCCTAAGGCAGAGTTCTTTTAAATAGGTCTGAAGAGATATCTTCCCAGGTGCCCCAGTTCTAAAAGTCTGTTATGAGTAACAAATTCTTTGCATTATGTCTCAGAACTGATCAGAAAAATACTAAATTGAAAACCGCTAGAGAAAGATAAATGATAAAATATTTCAGTAATGGCACTGGCCAGAATACTAGTTTACCTTGGTAGCCTAATCATGAAAACAAGAAGGCAGATATCCTGCCTGTGCTCACCTTCTCTTGTATGCCACTTGGCTACCTGTTATACCATTGGTGTTCAATTGACTGATTATTATGAAAGTCTTCTAATTGCATCTGTTCTTGTCCCCAAGGTTCATTTTCTACAATATCCAAGGTTATCTTTTTTCTTTTCTTCTTAAAATGAAAGTGGGAAAAAAAAATGAAAGTAGACATTGGGATGCCTGGGTGGCACAGTTGGTTAAGCATCCAGCTCCTGGTTTTGGCTCAGGTTGCAGTCTCAGGGTCATGAGCTGAGCCTTGTGATGGGCTATGCCCTCAGCACAGAGTCTGCTTAAGATTTTCTGTCCCTGTGGCACCCCCACATGGCCTTGCATGCTCTCTCTCTTAAATAAATAAATTTTTTTTAAAAAGTTACTTTGTTTTGAGATCATTTTACATTTACATATTATTGTAAGAAATAGTATAGATCTGCTTTCCAGTCACTTAACATATATTCATTGGAGTACTCTGTTAGACACTAGGGGTATAACAATGAACAAGACGAAAGGGAGAAGAAAGGAGACAGTATTCACGTACTGTGAGACTAAGAGGGAGAGGTCTGAGTTGGAAATGAAAAGATCCAAGTCATCAGCATTTGAAACCAGAAAGCGAATAAGATTAACTTTTTCAGAACCCCAGAAATTAGCTAAAGCTTCACCGCAAGGATGTTTTATTCAAGGAAAACAGAGGAATCTCACTGAGAACAGTGAAATTGGTGGCATTTTAACTTGCCCTACTTCTCACGTCCTCCCCAGCTTCACAGTAACCTTGAAAACAAACACCTTTGAAACTACAGTAGTTATGAAAACCAGCAGCCTAGCAGCCAACTGAGGAAGCAGAATGGATTTTGGAACTCTCCTGTCCCCAGAGAATTACCAGTATTTTATCTTTCTGGCATCTTTCTGAAAAACTCCATTCTCCAGAGTTGTCTTTATTTGACTCACAGCTCACCATGCCAAAAGCTCTGTCCTGAGTGTATTTGTCAGAAACCATCAGTGGTAATTGTTTAACATGACAGTTTTCCTCAGACAGTTGTCTGAGGAGTCATTACCAGTCAGGCTTAATGACACTGGCCGAAAGATTGAAAAGAAAAGCTGGGATATGGGATGTCCATAGGGGATTTTGAAAACCTCTCATATATTCCTAGAATTCTGTAAGGTATCATGCATGTACAGAGCTATGTGTCTGGTGAGGAATGGCCCAGTATGGCCCTAATGCCTCACCTCTTATATACCTTGAGGCTCTCTGCACAGGTAGGGAATGAAAAGGCAAAAATTTAAACTGCCTACTGAAATATTGAAAGTATGCCTCAGCAGACAGAGCCGCTTGGCAAAAGCGGGAACTTATTCATGCATTTAAGTAAATCTCTTGAATATGTTGAACATGTAGCTGACCATTAAGCTAACCAGGTGGAGACTCTAGTGGCCATACATATGACAAAGAATACAGACTTTACAGAATTATAAATAGGGAAGTCACTAAACAAATAGTAACAACAGAAAACCCTAAAGAGGTGGGGGAATCTGATTTCCACAGTTGCCACAGTATGTTACTTAAAATACCACTTACCATGTAAAGAAACATGATAGTCCATACACAGGGAAAACAGCAGCTAGTAGAAACTTTTCCTAAGAACACCAAGATATTTGGACTTACTAGACAAAGAATTATAACTCAGCTACTACAAATACAGGCAGTTCTTGTCATTTGTGGTAGTTATGGTCTATATGGTGACTGCAAACACTGAATTACCAAATACTGAAACCATTGCTCCTAGGGGAAATATGTGGTTAGGTTCCTGCAGGAAACATTATCTGCCTTAGGTCATGACATTTTTGTCAGCTGATCAATACATAATTTTGTTCTATGTGTGCTTCTGTTAAAGACACCTTATTTAATATATATTGTTGATTCCTTAACATTGAACTCATAGCCCGCAGCATGGTAGCACAAGCCTGAGGGAAGCTTATCTAACACATGCATTTTCTCCCTGAGGCATATCAAAGCTATTGTTAAGATGAAGGTGGTGTGCAAATTGATCAACAGATTTAGTGCTATCTCTGTCAAAATTATGCCTTCCTCTTTTGCAGAAACTAAGAGGCTGATCTTGAAAATCATGTGGAAAATAGAGGGACCCAAGATAGCCAAAACAGTCTTGTAAAAGAACAAGTTAGAGGGGCACCTGGATGGCTCAGTCAGTTGAGCTTCTGACTCTTGATTTTGGCTTAGGTCATGATCTCGGGGTCTTGAGATCAAGCCTGGCATTGGGCTCCATGCTAGAAGCTGCTTAAGATTCTCTCTCTCCCTCTCCATCTGCCAGCCACCCCCCCACTCATGAGCCTTCTCTGTCTTTAAAAGAACAAAACAAACAAAGTTGGAGGACTCACACTTCACTAAAAAGTTACAGTAATAAAGTCAGTGTGGTACTGGCAAAATATAGAAAGATCAGTGGACTAGAATCTAGGAATAAGCCTTCACATTTACAGACAAATGATTATTTATATGAATACCAAGACAGTTCAGTGAGGGAAAGAATAATCTTTTCAGTGAATGAGTCTTTGACAACTGGATATCCACTTGCAGAAGACAAAGTTTGACTGTTAACACCATATATAAAAATTAACTCTAAATACATAATAAACTTAAATATAATAGCTAAAAATATAACATTTTAGAAGAAAATACAGGAATAAATATTTAAGGCCTTGGATTAGGTAATTTTTTCTTACATTTGACATCAAAAATATAAGTAACAAAAGAAAAATAAGATTTCATCCAACTCCATCCAAAGAACAACTTAAAGAATGGGAGAAAATATTTGCAAACCAAAAATCTTATAAAGGACTTGAATCTAGGCTATATGAAAAACTCCTACAAGTCAACAATAAAGAGACAATCCAGTTTTTAAAAATGCTAAAGGCCTTTTTGTTAAATTAATAGACTTTTTTAAAAAGCAGAAATGGTTTAAGAAAAATTGGACAGTACAGAGCTCCCAGGTGTATCTCCCAAATCCCCAGTTTTACCTGTTAACATCTTGCCATTAGTCTGTCATATACTAGGAATTATGTAGTATGTAGATTTTTCATATTGGTTTCTTTAACTTAGCAATATGCATTTAAGGTTCCTTTATACCTCCTTACCTCCTTCCTTCCCTACCTCCCTTCATCACTCCTATTGCTCTCTGCCTTTTTTTTTTTTTTTTTGAGAGAGAGTGAGCAGAAGCCTGTAAGCTAGGAGATGGGGCAGAGGGAGAGAGAGAATTCCAAGCAGGCTCCATGCCCAGTGCAGAGCCCAAAGTGGTGCTTGGTCCCATGACCCTGAGATCATGATCTGAGCTGAAATCAAGAGTTGCACAGTTAACTAACAGAGGCACCCTGTCGTCCCTCTGCTTTTTTTTTTTCCTTTCCTTTCCTTTTCTTTTTTTTTTTTTTTAACAAACCAAAGTCCATGGTTAGCGTTCAGTCTTTGTGTTGTACATTCTGTTATCTGATGTTGTTGGAAGTCTCATTCTGCTGCTTATTGTGTATGCTGCATTTTCTGAAATGACTGGTGTATTTGTGCTTTTTATAGTTTGGGATTTTGAAGTCAGTTTTGGTGGGGTGGGGTGGGTGGGAATAAGGAGTGCTTTATTTCTGAGAATTCTAACAGGCCTTAGTTAGCATATGTCTCTATAAATCAGTTTTATCTTAGCTTCTCCCAGGTGATTCAGAGATGTTACCAGCCAGAACCTTCTTTTTAATTTCTTTGTTCCTCATTTTGCAGTTTTTAGACAACAGCGTAGTAGTGTTAATGGCAAATTCCAAGTTTGAAAGACAGGTTATAAATTCTCAAATATTTTTTTATCCCAGCAGAACCCAGGATGAGATTGCCATCACTCTTTCTCTGAGTTTTTAGCTCTTTAGGAGTTCTAATTTTATGCAGAAGATCTCACTGCCTGCCAACTTCCTGTCCCTCAGTCCAAGCTAAATTAACTCCCAACCAGTTGTAAAACACAAGCCTCTTAGTGAAATTAACAATGATCTAGCAAGTTAGGGCAGTTGTCCATTCACACTTAAACATTCCTCCCCCAGTGATTTATTTTCTTAAGATTTTATTTATTTATTTGTCAGTAAGAGAAAGCACAAGCAGAGGGGAGGGGCAAACAGAAGGAGAAACAGGCTCCCCGATGAGCAAGGAGCCTGATGTGGGGCTTGATCCCAGGACTCTGGGATCATGAACTGAACTGAAGGCAGATGTGTAACTGACTGAGCCACCCAGGCATCCTGATTTTATTTTTTCAGTGTTCGGCTGTGTATTCTGTAAAAGGCATTTCTGTTTTACCCAGGATTTCTAAGTGCTTTGCCACAGGAGAACTTACTGACTTACTCTTGTCAGGTCCAACTCTTTATTCCTTATTTAGTGCCAGGGTTGGCAGGAAGGTATGTAACTCTCTCTCTGTATATAGTTACATATATATATATTTACACACACACACACACACACACATATATATATGCACACACACACACACCCCACAGATGTATATGGTTTTCATATATATAAAATTCATAGGGTAAGGTGGTACATTTTCATCTTTGCTACCAGAGTTTCCAGCATTTGCCACTTTATTCCTTTTTTTTCTTTAAAGATTTTATTTATTTACTTGAGAGAGAGTGGAGAGGAAGAGGGAGAAGCAGGCCCCCGCTGAGCAAGAAGGCCAGTGCGGGTCTTGATCCCAGGACTTGGGATCATGACCTGAGCCAAAGGCAGATGCTTAACCGAGTGAGCTACCCAGCATCCCTGAGTCAGAGACAGCACTTGATTCCTTATGCTGAAAGTTTTGATTCTTCTAAATACAAATGCCATTGATAGTGCTTATGCATGATTTATATTTTTGTATCATTAAGTTTATCAGACTTTATTATGAAGTAGATTTTGGTAAGGAAAAAATCTGAGGGAACTAGTTAGGATTTTGAGAAGGCTTAAGGTGTCTTAAGTTAAGGAGTGAATGTCCCTGGCTAGTCTTTCAGGTGCTTTGAAGCTCTTGGCTGGTTCTGCTCACTGTCCTTCCATTTCAATTCAGTAAATGTTTATTGACTACCCTTAGAAACAAAACAGTCACTTGTCCTCCAGTGTCCCATTATTGTTAGTCTATATGGGACCTTTATGGATATTGGCAGAAAGTACCTCTGTTTTCACATGGTTGCCTTCCAAAGGTCTCCCTTCTGTGAGGAAGAGCCTCATGTCAAAACTTAGGACTTGACAAGCTGACTGAATTTCAGCCTCCATTAACCTCCTTAGCTGGTTATCTTTGTGTAGGATGAAACTACAGAACTCTAGGGCATGACCTTATTTAAATCCAAAGGCTCTAACCTTATTTAATCCAGCCTTTTATTCACTGAATAGCTTTAGTGGTAAATATAATTCTTTACAATTATTACATCACATAACCTTTCCCCTCCTCCTTTGCCATGATTACCCTCACATTTATCAATTTGCATTTCTGGCATCGTTTTTTTGTTTATTAAGGCCATCCCTGCCCACATGCATCTAGACCCTCATATTCCCCCAAGAGCTATTTTCCTCAAACCCTTCTTTGCTTACTCTAGTTCACATTAATTTTGTCTTCATTCTGTCCCACTTATTTATCCTGTGGCCACTATGTTATTTATCTCGTGGTTATCTTTTATTCCTACAAATATTTATTGATGTTCCCTCAGGTGCCTAGTACCATTATAGGCACTGAAGATACAGTGGTGAATAAAAACAAATGTTTGCCCTGACAGAACATATATTCTACTAGGCAAGATAGACAGTATACAAAGACTTCATTATTTGATGCATGTGTCATACTTGTCTTAATAACTACAGAATGTAAACCACAGAGATATGAATAATATTTAAGAACAAAAAAATTCTTTCAGTACCTATGCAATATTTCCTAGATACTTATTAAAATTCTCAGAAGCTTGTCAGTGACCTTATTTTATTTTATTTTAAAGATTTTATTTATTTATTTGACAGATCACAAGTAGGCAGAGAGGCAGGCAGAGAGAGGAGGAAGCAGGCTCCCTGCTGAGCAGAGAGCCCCATGCGGCTCTATCCCAGGACCCTGAGATCATGACCTGAGCCGAAGGCAGAGGCTTAACACACTGAGCCACCCAGGCGCCCCAGTGACCTTATTTTAATTTACAGTAGCTGAAAAGTATTTTATGGCATAAATTTGGTTTTCAGTGTGTGGTTATAAGGTATTTATTAGAAAAGGTTGAGGACCAGTATTATAACCATACTTATTAGTAAAGTGTTAAAAGTATGTCATTTTAATTTACTGGGGTTTTCTATTTTTTATTTTCCTGTTTATTTACTTTTGTTTCTTTAACTCTTTTTCCTCTATATTCAAGAAAATACAGGTTTTGGAAGCAAAATACTGATATTCTTTTTAACCGAAAGTGTTAACTGAATGCCTGCTTTTCACATAAAGATTCTGAGGCAGACACTAAGTGGGATAAAAGCATGAGATAAGATATGGTACCAGCTTTCAGAGGAGTTAGAATCAGGGAGAGTAGGTAACAGATTGAAGGATTCAGTTTCTTCATTAGTAAGAATGATCAGATTTTTCTCATTACTTAAATGAAAGTGAAAAAGAAGTCTAGAAGTATTGGCTTTGTGTTGGTAGCATCGATAAATATGTGTGAGGCAAATGAGTTCTTGAATTGAAAGGTTGTATAAAAACCCTACTATAAACTAGTCCTATTTTCTTTCTTTCTTTTTTTTTTTTTTAAGATTTTATTTATTGAGAGAGAGCGAGCTGGCACGCCCACATGAGCAGGGGGAGGGGCAGAAGGAAAGGGAGAAGCA
Organism: Enhydra lutris kenyoni; assembly: GCF_002288905.1. NCBI lineage: Eukaryota > Metazoa > Chordata > Mammalia > Carnivora > Mustelidae > Enhydra > Enhydra lutris. Next base: position 10,852,894 of record NW_019154093.1, read on the forward strand.
GGCTCCCAGCTGAGCAGGGAGCCCCACATGGGGCTTGATCATGACCTGAGCGGAAGGCAGATGTTTAACCAACTAAGCCACCCGGGCACCCCCAAAGGTAGTTTTAAAATACTATACATTCCCATTGTGGCAGTTAACATACATTGTAATTTCAGCAATTGCCTGTTGACTCATTTATTATCTGTGATTCAAATGTGAGTTCCATGAAGGCAAAAATCAAGCTGACTTGTATCCCCACTACTTTGTAAATAACACTGCTTTGAAAGACGTATACATTTTAATTTTAACATGGCTGTTTTTTTCCTGTGGATTTTGTGCACAGAGGATTTTGGGTATCATTTATAAGACTGTGCTCTTGTCTTCAAGGAATTCATAGCTCAAAACAGGAAAATAATAAAAAGGCCAGTATGAGTCACTAGTTCAAAAGCTGGCCCAAAGTGGAATAAAAAATAGCCTAAATAAAAATGTTGATGGGGCGCCTGGGTGGCTCAGTGGGTTAAAGCCTCTGCCTTCGGCTCAGGTCATGATCCCGGGGTCCTGGGATCGAGCCCCGCATCATCGGGCTCTCTGCTCAGCAGGGAGCCTGCTTCCCTTCCTCTCTCTGCCTGCCTCTCTGCCTACCTGTGATCTCTGTCAAATAAATAAAATCTTAAAAAAAAAAATATTGATAAGATGCTGTGAATTCACAGCAGGGCAAGAGATCTTGGACACTAGAGTAATCTGTAAGGAAAACTTCATGGTAAAAAAGTTTTCACTGAGTGTTGAAGGATGGGGAGGATCAGCTTGTCATGTCAGAGGAGGAGAGCTGTTTGTTTAGGCTTATTATACCCTATCGGGTAGTGTTTATCTGTAGAGTATTTGTGTAATAAATGGAAATAATAGAACTATCTATGCCTTCTAAACTACTAATCTGGGGGCACCTGGGTGGCTCAGAGGGTTAAAGCCTCTGCCCTCGGGCTGGGGTCATGATCCCAGAGTCCTGGGATTGAGCCCCTCATCGGGCTCTCTGCTCGGCGGGAAGCCTGCTTCCCTTCCTCTCTCTCTGCCTGCTTGTGATCTCTCTCTGTCAAATAAATAAATAATAAAATCTTTTTTAAAAAATAAACTAATCTGGGTTTTTCATATTATTTCCTCCTCCCCCATCATTTAAGGTTAGTGAATTTTTTTTTAAGGTTAGTGAATTTTGACTTGATACCTGTATTTCTAGCTTACTTCACTTTTGTCCCATTTTTCTTAACACTTTGGTTCCAAGGTGAAAATTCTATCTCTCTGAATTGTACTCCTTTAAAATGTAAGCGCTTCCCTGTAGGAATAAAATGACATGAGATTCATTTTTCATTTTGTTTATTCTTCTGATTGTTAGCCACAGTTCTTTAGGCTCATCTTTTATTTGTGAAGTAGAAATAATTTTATGTATTTATCGTGCTAATAAAATGAGAGAATAAAATTATCTCATTCAAGTTATTTGAAATGGATGAAAAATGTTCTAGAAATGCAAGTTGTATGTTCATTCTATTCTAATTTATATGTCTGACTTAGAGAGTTTTTCATGCTATTTCTCAGTGTAGAGATGTTGCTGTTACATTGCAAAATCAAATTTTAGAATTCTTGGTTTTGGACAGGAGCTTGAACACGGCCTGGACAGTAGATGGTTGCTCTGGAATAGCTGTTTTCATTTGCTGTGGAATTCTCATTTTGGTCCCTCAGTCACTTTAGTTTTAAAACGCCCTGTGGTGGACCTTTGTCTCTAGATGACCCTTCTGATACATTTAGCTGTGAATGCGGTTATGGTTGTTTAGGGAGGGCATCAGTGGAATTCCATCTTCACTAAGTATGATGAAGTATTTTTTTTTCTTTTTTCCTTACCTGAAAACTGAATTTAACCTGTGTTTTAGGCTTTAACAACTTAACTTTACCTCCCAGTACCCCTTAGATATAAATTTGCATCAGGTGTGATCTTGCATCTGAGAGTGATCTTTTGAAATGCTGTCTAGTATTCTTTTTTTTTTTTAATTTAATTTCTTTTCAGTGTAACAAAATTCATTGTGTATGCACCACACCCAGTGCTCCATGCAATACGTGCCCTCCATAATACCCACCACCAGGCTCCCCCAACCTCCCACCACCCCGCCCCTTCAAAACCTTCAGATTGTTTTTCAGAGTCCATAGTCTCTCATGGTTCATCTCCCCCTCCAATTTCCCTCAACTCCCTTCTCCTCTTCATCTCCCCATGTCCTCCGTGTTATTTCTTATGCTCCACAAATAAGTGAAACCATATAATTGACTCTCTCTGCTTGACTTACTTCACTCATGAAATGCTTTCTAGTATTCTTAAGGTTCACTTTTTTTTTCTTTTTCTTACATGTTTAATGAAAAAGTTTTTTTTTTTTTACGATTTTATTTTATTTTATTTGACAGATAGAGATCACAAGTAGGCAGAGAGGCAGGCAGAGAGAGAGAGAGGAGGAAGCAAGCTCCCTGCCGAGCAGAGAGCCCGATGCGGTGCTCGATCCCAGGATTCTGGGATCATGACCTGAGCCGAAGGCAGAGGTCTCAATCCACTGAGCCACCCAGGCGCCCCTAATGAAAAAGTTTTTAACAGCTCTTTAACATGCTCCCTATTAGCCAATTCCTTTTAGAACATATTTTTTAAGACTTAGCTGTAACTTTAATAGGCACAGATACCACATTTTTATTGAAGTATAATTGACATAGGTGTACAACATAATATTCAATATCTGTGTTAGTTGTGAAATGGTAACGAAAATAACTCTAGTTGATGTCTGTCACCAAATATAGTCACAATTTTTTCCTTGTGGTAAGAACTTTTACAGTCTGTTCTCCTGACAGCTTTCAGATATGCAACACAATATTAGCTATAGTCACCATGCTTTACTAAAACATATTAAATTCTTATAACTCCATGAGGCAGGTCCTGTTATTTCCATTTTACAGATGAGGAAACTGATACATAGAGTTACTGAGAAGTTTTGACTTACCCAGGGTCACACAGCCAGCAGCTATAGAGTTGAGAAGAGAATATACACCATCTGGTTTTAGAATAATTGCTTTTAGCCACTATACTATACTGCTTATTGTATCATTGCATTATCTTTGAAAACATTAGAAAAGCACAGAATTGTTTGAGGTTCACTTTGTAAACATGAACATTTTACTCCTCTACTCCATTCATCAGCATGTACTTACTCTTTTATGTGTTTCAGACAGTATTAGGTGCTGAGTTTTGAGCAAGGTATACAAGCCCCTGATCTCATTAACTTTACATTTTAGCAGAGAAGACAAATGCTAATAAGTTCTTCATCTAATGATTGAGTTGCAGTTGTGATAAATATTACAAAGGAAGAATTAAGAGTAGAGTTTTTGTATGTGGTTTTGTCCTTTTTTTAATTGAAGTGTAGTTGACTTTTGGAAGAATTGGTTTTTTGCTTTTTTAATTGATAAGAATAGAGATTTTGGTGGGGATTCTACCATGGTCTTAGAAGTGAGATGATTCTATGAGAAAATGACATTTGAGCTAAACTTTGAAAGAAGCCTTTCTGTGCCTACCTGAGGGTCTGACTAAAATTACAGACTTAAGACCACCTATTGGAACTGCATAGCACTTTGGAAGAGATGAGCTAACTCTTAAATACCTCATTTGCTCTGATAAGGCTTTATTTATCCTGAAATTTAACATTGTTTTGTACATTTGGTGTCTGGTGTAATTAACACTTTACAATACTGACACATAGACAAATGACAAATTATCCTTCATCATCTTTATTAAGATAGGGAAATGATAAAATAGAGTTGAAAAATGGTCTTTAAAAGCCTTATTCTCCTGTTTTATTAGTATGTAAAAAGAGCCCCAGAAAATTCTGATTTGCTGTCAGAGGTGGTTTTAAGATTTCTATAAATACCATAGATGAAAAAGATAGATTTCTAAGTGTTTCAGTTGTTTGAAAATTCACTTATACCAAAGATTTTTTTTCTTAACTCCATGAGAAAGTGGTATGTTACCAGCATTTGAATTTAAAACAGTTTTGCAACCAGCCTCCTTTAGCCTTACTGGCAGTAAGGATAAGCCTTGTATTTTTCTGTCTGTAACTAGAGTGACTTGAATTATATTGAAACAGAAATAGGGGCACCTGGCTGGCTTAGTTGTAGGAGTATGTGACTCTTGATCTTGGGATCGTGAGTTTGAGCCGCGCATTAGGTGTGGAGATTATTTTAAAATAAAAAAATATTTTTTAAGATTTTATTCATTTGACAGAGATAGTGAGAGAGAGGGAACACAAGCAGGGGGATGGGAGAGGGAGAAGCAGACTCCCTGCTGAGCAGGGAGCCCAGTGATGCGGGGCTCAATCCCAGGACCCTGGGACCATGACCTGAGCTGAAGCCAGAGGCTTTAACCACTGAGCCACCCAGGTGCCCCATGAATAATTTTTTTTTAAAGTAAGCTCCACACCCATTGTGGGGCTTGAACTCACAGACCAGAGATCAAGAGTTGGGTGCTGTATCGTCTGAGCCAGTCAGGCACCCCATGAATAATTTTTTTTTAACTGTACAGGAATGTTTTTATCTGCAGTCTGCTCTTTCCTCTGTAATATTTTCTTTTTTTTTTTTTTTGAAGATTTTATTATTTATTTGACAGACAGAGATCACAAGTAGGCAGAGAGGCAGGCAGAGAGAGAGGAAGGGAAGCAGAGCAGAGAGCTGCTGTGCAGAGAGCCCGATACAGAACCCTGAGATCAAGACCCGAGCCTAAGGCAGAGACTTAAACCACTGAGCCACCCAGGCACCCTCTTTAATATTTTCTAATATGAAATATTCCAGAAGACTCAGCCATGAGTTAATAGAAGAAAATTATATCCTTCTCATTGCCTCATCGATTATCAAAGATAGAAAACATTAAAAGAAGCTTCATATTGCATAACAGAATTTACAGGAAAGTCACCATTTTCTTTTCTACTTGCATCTTCTCATTTTTGATAGATTGCAAAGGTCGACTGCAAGGAGATACTAGACATCATATGTAATCTGGAATCTGAGGGTCAGGATAACACAGCATTTGTTCTTTGTACGACGTACCTTACCCAGCAGCTCCAAACTGCAAGTGTATACTGTTCTTGGTAAGTATATTTACTTTTTATTCTGTTTGTTTAGCACAGAGTATGGCATTTAGAGTTTATGTAAAACATAGGCTTGTTTCAAATCTAATGCCTAACTGATAACATGTGAATTAAATTTTGCTTAGAAGCTAAACCATTTAATTAAAAAATGTTACTGGTTTAATCTTTTCCAGAAGAGTCCAGAAGTAAAGAGAAGGTAAAAAATTTGAGCTCCTCTTGATCATCTTATAGAGGGTTGTCTGTTAAGATATGTTGTCTTTGAAGATAAAGTTATGGCAACATGAAACAAATTGGTATTAGGTCATTTTCCTTAACACTTACTATACTTTCTGATAGTCATTTTCCCCCTCATATTTGGAAACCCACTAATTATGTAGGTTTCTAGGTCAACCTTGCACTAGAGAAGGAAATCCATTTGAATAGTAATCTTGCAACTTTGGTACTAAATAGCAGAACCGCACTTAAATTTTTAGTTTTAATTTAGTTTATATGTGTTTGCCTACAAAATAGTTGCTAAAAAAGAAACAGTAAGTGTAACCCACAGTTCTTTCGTTCTAGCTGTATAGAATCTATTTAGACCAAAAGGACAGACCTGGTACACAGGAAACCTCTAGAATGTAAGACTGTAAATAAGTACCATATCAGCAGTATGGATAATGCTGTAGGATACTAGAGAAAGGTACTCTCACAGTATGTTTAAGAAAGGTGTCAAGGAGGAGGTATTATCAGCTTTAATTCAAAGAGTGGGTTGGATTTGCATGATCTTGATGGGATGAACCTTGAGCATTTTAGAACCTAAGGATGGCTTGAGGTTGAAGATGAGCATTTTGATTATAGAAAAACCCAGTAAAGCCCTTCATGTACTTTAGCCTTCATTGATCTCCTTTTGGAGCTTCTGTGTATATTTATACAATTTTATTATTATTAGCATTATTTCTTTTTATTTACTATTTTGTATAGAAATATTATTCATATACTATAAATTATCTTACCCAATCCTCATAGTTATCATTGTGCAGATGAGGCAGTGGAGGACAGAGGAATCCAAGAAGTCTTGTGATTGCCCAGGGTCTTAAGGCAGAAGTGACAGAGCTAAAATTCACATCCAGGATTTTTGACTGCTAATTCAGTGCTTTTCTTCTTTGGTTGTTTTCTTGGTACAGGGCAAGAATCCAGATTGTAATCTTCACCACTGAGTCCACCACGCCAGAGTTGTATCTCCTATGAGAAAGGAGATAGTGTAGGAATAGGAAGTTAAATATATTTTGTAATAATCATTATGGGCATTTTGTTAAGAAACTAAAAAAGTGGTGATACAAATAAAAAGAATTAAGTAGCAGTGAGGGTTTTGATTATTAATTTAAGTAGAGGAGTTTTGTTTTGTTTTTCATACATTATAGATTAGAGATCTTAGCCTCAGTTAAAACAGATGTATTTCTTAAGGAACAAACACCAATTTTTCTTGTTACAGTTAATTTCTTTGCCTGTAATGAAAAAGTATCTGCTAATGATACCTAGGTTTTCAGGGCAAAGAACTGTATTAAATCACATATGGGATGTGTTATAGGTTACGGAGGTTTTTGTGTTTTTTGTTTTTTTTTTTTTAAGTTTCAAATGTACAATATAATGATTCAGCATTCCTATACAGTACTCAGTGCTCATCACAAGTGTAGTCCCCTTCATCTGTTTCACCTGTCCCCACTCTCACTTTCCCTCTGGTAGCCACCAGTTTGTCATCTGTATTTAAGAGTGTTTTTTCATGTGCCTCTTTTTTTTCTTTGTTCATTTGTTTTGTTTCTTAAATTCCACATAGGAGTTAAGTCATATGGTATTTGTCATTCTCTGCCTGATTTGCATTGTACCTTCTAGATCCATCCGTACTGTTACAAATGGCAAAATCTCATTCTTTCTTATGAATGAGTTATATATATATAGATAGATAGATAGATATTACAATATATATATATTATATAAAATATATATCATATATTTATATATATATCTCACATCTTATACATTTGTCTGTTGATAGATACTTGGGCTGCCTCCATATCTTGGCTATGGTAAATAATGCTGTAATAAACATAGGGGTGCACATATCTTTTTGAATTAGTGTTTTTGTGTCTTTTGAGTAAATAGTAGTGGAACTGCTGGATCATATGGTAATTCTATTTTTAATTTTTTGAGGAACCTCCAAACTCTTTTCCAGAGTGGTTGCACCAGCCTACATTCCTACCAACAATGCATGAAGTTTCCTTGTTCTCTACATCCTAGCCAATACTTGTTATTTCTTCTGTTTTTTATTTTAGCCATTCTGGCAGGTATGAGGTGGTACCTCATTGTGGGTTTGTTATTACTTTATTTTTAAAAAAATTTTTAGTGAATACTCAAGCAGAGGGGAGGGGCAGAAGAAGAGAGAGAGGGAATCTTAAGCAGACTCCATGCCCAGACTGGTGCCAGTGCTGGGCTCCAGTTCATGATCCCAATATCATGACCTGAGCCAAAATCGAGAGTTGGACACTCGGCTTGACTGAGCCACCCAGGCGTCCCTCATTTGTGGTTTTGATTTGCATTTCCCTGATGATTAGTGATGTTGAACATCTTTTCAGTGTCTGTTGGTCATCTGTGTGTCTTTGGAAAAATGTCTTTTTGTATTCTCTGCCCATTTTTTTTAAAGGATTTTATTTATTTATGTGTCAGAGACACAGAGAAAGAGAGAGCTAGAGCAAGAGAGCACAAGCAGGGGGAGCAGCAGGCAGAGGGAGAAGCAGGCTCCCCACTGAGCAAGGATTCCGATGAGGGACTCATTCCCAGGACTCTGGGATCATGAACTGAGCCAAAGGCAGACACCTAACTGACTGAGCCACCGAGGCATCCCCTCTGCCCATTTTTGAATTGGGTTATTTTTGTATGTGTTCCATTGTGTAATTTCTTTAAATATCTTCTCCCATTCAGTAGCTTGTCTTTTCATTTTGTTGATGGTTTCTTTTACTGTGCAAAAGCTTTTTATTTTGGTATAGTCTCAGTAGTTTAATTTTATTTTTGTTTCCCTGGCTAAAGGAGTTTATCTAGAAAAATGTTTCTCTGGCTGGTATCAAAGAGATTGATTACTGCCTATGTTTCCTTCTAGGAATTTTATGGTTTCAGGTCTCACATTTAGGTCTTTAATCCATTTTGACTTTATTTTTGTGTATGGTCTAAGAAAGTGGTGCAGTTTCATTCTTTGCATGTAGCTGTTTGGTTTTCCCAACATCATTTGTTGAAGAGATTGTTTTTTTCCTGGTGTATATATTCTTGCCTCCTTTGTTATAGATTAATTGACCATGAAAGTGTATTTTATTTCTGGGTTCTTTATTTTGTTCCATTGAATAATATGTTGATTTTTGTGCCAATATCCTACAGTTTTGATTCCTATAGCTTTGTAATATGATTTTGAAATCTGGGATTGTGATACCTCTAGCTCTGCTCCTCTTTTTCAAGACTGCTTTAACTGTTTGGCTTCTTTTGTGGTTCCATGCAAATTTTAGGATTATTTGCTCTAGCTCTGTGAGAAATGCTATCAGTTTTTTAATAGGGATTGCACTGAATGTGTAAATTGCTTTGGGTACTATGGACTCTTTTTTTTAAGAGAGTGGGAGGGGTTGGGGAAGGGCAGAGCGAGAGGGAGAGAGAATTCCCAAGCAGGTTGCACACCCAGCATGGAGCCTGACACAGGGCTCAATCTCAGAACCCTGAGATCATGACCTGAGCCAAAATAAGAGTCATACTTAACTTGCTGAGCCACCAAGGTGCCCCAGGTAGTGTGGACATTTTAATAATAATTGGTTTTCCCAACTCATAACCATGGAATCTTTCCATTTGTTTATTTCATCTTCAATTTCTTTGATTAGTGTTCTGTAGTTTTTACAGTACAGGTCTTTTACTTCCTTGATTAAGTCTTTTCCTATGTATTTTGTTCTTTTTGGTGTAACTGTTAAATGGGATTGTTTTCTTAATTTTTCTTTCCACTATTTTATTAATGTATGGCAATGCAACAGATTTTTATATATTAATTTTATATCCTGCAACTTTACTGAACTCATTTATCAGTTCTAATAGTTTTTTAGTGGAGTCCTTAGGGTTTTCTGTATATTGTATCATGTCATTTGTAATGATTTGGATATGGATACCTTATTTCCTTTTGTTGTCTAATTGCTGTGGCTGGAACTCTCAGTACTGTATTGAATAAAAATGGTGATAGTGAATCCTTGTCATGTTCCTGATCTTAGAGGAAAACCTCTGTTTTTCACCATTGAGTATAATGTTTGCTGTGGGTTTTTCATATATTGTCTTTTTTATGTTGAAGTATGTTCTTGGCTAAATTCACCCACTTCGTTGAGAGTGTTTATCATGAATGGACATTTTGCTTTGTCACATGCTTTTTCTGCCTCTGGTGAGATGATTATATGGTTTTTATCCTTCCTCTTATTAATGTGACATATCATGTTGATTGATTTGTGAATATTGAATCACCTTGCATCCCTGGAATAAATACCACCAGATCATGGTGAGTAATTTTTTTTATGTATTGTTAGATTTGCTTGCTGATATTTTGGTGAAGATACTTGCATCCTTGTTCATTAGAGATACCATCCTGTATTTTTCTTTTTGTGTAGTGTCTTTGCCTGGTGTTGGTATTGGGGTAACACTGGCCTGCCTTATAGAATGGATTTGTAATCTTTCCATCCTCTTCTGTTTTTTAGAATAGTTTGAGAAGAATAGGGTACTAACTGTTCTTTAGATGTTTGACATTTCACCTATAAAGCCATCTGGTCTTGGACTTTCATTTGTTAGGAGTTTTTTGATTACTGATTCAGTTTCATTGCTATTGGTTGATCTGTTCACATTCTCTATTTCTTCCTGATTTGGGTTTAGAAGATTATATGTTTCTAGGAACTTACCCATTTCTTCTAGGTTATCAAATTTATTGGCATGTAACTTTTCATAATATTCTTTTGTAATCCTTTGTATTTCTGAGGTGTCAGTTATTTCTTTCATTTCTGATTTATTTTTTTGTACCCCCCCCCCTTTTCTTTTTTAAATGAGTCTAGCTAAAGGTGTGCCAATTTTGTTGATTTTTTTGTTTTGTTTTTTAAAGAACTGGCTCCTGGTTTCATTGATCTGTTCTGTTTTCTTTAGTTTCTATTTCATTTACTTCTTCTATAATCTTTTTTTATTTCCTTCTGTCTACTGGCTGTGATCTCTCTTCTTTTTGTACCTCCTTTAGGTGTAAGCTTAGGTTCTTTATTTGAGATTTTTCATGATTACAAAGTAATTTTAAAACTGTAGTCACACAGTTCTTTTAATATTCCTGATAGAGTTTCCCTTTTAGAGTGACCTATAACTTTTTTTTTCTTCCTTTCTTCACTCAGCCACATTAGCCCTTCCAAGGATGTTGGTGGCTCTAGGATTAATGCTGCTCCGCTGCAGCAGGAAGGGATTAACAGGGATTTCCCTTTTATTGGCCTCCTGAGGAGCTGTAATGAGTAGAGGAAAGAAAATATTAAGTCACTTCACACTTTGTTAAAAGTAAGCTTCTTCCAAGCATTCAAAGGAAAATAGGATCTAAAATTTTCAGATTTGGCAACATTTTTTTTAACCCTTTTGTTGTTTTCATAGGTGTTTGTTTTGCTCTTGGGATATTGGAATTAGAATAGCTATAACATAAAACGGTGAATTTTACTAAAGAAAATGAAACTCAGGAATTCTGTTCAAATAGGATAGATTCTTTTGTTGTGCTAGAAATTTCCTATATTGAAGATAGTGGGTATATGGACTAGGACTATTTGTCTAGAAAAGAAAATTTCTTTAAATTAAATGGTATTTTTTATAATAGGTATTTGTAAAAATGTGACAAAACTGGAATCTGACCAAAACAGTCACTTATTTTTATTTTTTTATTAATTTTTAAATTTTTTATAAACATATAATGTATTTTCAGCCCCAGGGGTACAGGTCTGTGAATCGCCAGGTTTACACACTTCACAGCACTCACCACAGCACATACCCTCCCCAATGTCCATAACCCCACCACCCTCTCCTGACCCCCCCTCCCCCCAGCAACCCTCAGTTTGTTTTGTGAGATTCAGAGTTTCTTATGGTTTGTCTCCCTCCCGATCCCATCTTGTTTCATTTTTTCCTTCCCTACCCCCAGAACCCCCCATGTTGCGTCTCCACTTCCTCATATCAGGGAGATCATATGATAATTGTCTTTCTCCGATTGACTTATTTCACTAAGCATGATACCCTCTAGTTCCATCCACGTTGTCGCAAATGGCAAGATTTCATTTCTTTTGATGGCTGCATTGTATTCCATTGTGTATATATATGCCACATCTTCTTTATCCATTCATCTATTGATGGACATCTAGGTTCTTTCCATAGTTTGGCTGTTGTGGACATTGCTGCTATAAACATTTGGGTGCTCGTGCCCCTTCAGATCACTACGTTTGTATCTTTAGGGTAAATACCCAGTAGTGCAATTGCTGGGTCATAGGGTAGTTCTATTTTCAACTTTTTGAGGAACCTCCTGCTGTTTTCCAGAGTGGTTGCACCAGCTTGCATTCCCACCAACAGTGTAGGAGGGTTCCCCTTTCTCTGCATCCTCGCCAGCATCTCTCATTTCCTGACTTGTTAATTTTAGCCATTCTGAACAGTCACTTATTTTTATTTTTTTTTAATTTTTTTTTAAAGATTTTATTTATTTATTTGACAGACAGAGATCACAAGTAGGCAGAGAGGCAGTCAGAGAGAGAGGAAGGGAAGCAGGCTCCCTGCTGAGCAGAGAGCCCGATGCGGGACTCGATCCCAGGACCCTGAGATCATGACCTGAGCCAAAGGCAGCGGCTTAACCCACTGAGCCACCCAGGCGCCCCAAGTCACTTATTTTTAAAAACATGTACTGGGGCACCTGGGTGGCTCAGTCAGTTAAGCATCTCCCTTCATCTTGGGTCTTGATCTCAGGGATCCTGGGATCGAGCCCCACATTGGGCTCCTTGCTCAATGGGAATCCTGCTTCTTCCTCTCCCTCTACCCCTTCCTTCACTTGTGCTCTCTTTCTCACTCACTCTCAGTAAAATCTGTAAATAAATAATTGTATGTATGTATGTTTGTCTGCCTGCCTGGCTGCTTTCGGCTCAGGTCATGATCCCAGGATCCCATTTTGGGCTCCCTGCTCAGCGGTAAGTCTGCTTCTCCCTCTCCTTCTGCCCCTCCCCTCTGCTTGTGCTGGCGCGCGCTCTCTCTCTCAGGTAAATGAATAAAATATTTTAAAAGAGAAATTTCCTTCAGAGGTATTTATAAACCACAATAAAATATATTACTTTATAGTAGTCACCACATTATTGATTTCAAAAGGTATATTGCTTAGCTTATTCATTAACCCTGGCCCCAAATGAGTTTTGGCTCTCTGCAAAAATCAAAGATGTGTTGGAGGAATGAGTTTCTTACAGCTGTTTGCAGTGGTAGTATTAGAGCAGCCATGAAAATAATAAAGATAACCATTTTTGAATGGGACAGTATGCATAAAGATGTGTAATTACTATTGCTACTTTTTTATTTTATTTAAATTCAAGTTAGTTAACATATAGTATATTATTAGTTTCAGGGTTGGAATTTAGTGATTCATCAGTTGCATATAACACCCAGTGCTTGCTTATATATTAAGTGCCTTCCTTAATAAGTCCATCATTACCCACACCCACCCCCAGTAACCCTCAGTTTGTTCCCTGTAGTTAAGAGTCTCTTGTGGTTTGCCTCCCTCTCTGTTTTTATCTTATTTTATTTTTACTACTGCTTTTAAAATAAAGTTCATACAGGTGAACCTTAAACCTCCACACAAAGCTTGCAGCAAGTATTTGATAGGTTGACCTTTGCTTGCTTGCCTTTTTTTTTTTTTTTTTTTTTTTAATTCATTTGACACAGAGGGAGAAAGAGAGAGGGGTCACAAGTAGGCAGAGTGGCAGAGACAGAGGGAGAGGGAGTGGGAGGAGCGGGCTCCCCGCTGAGCAGAGAGCCCAGTGATGCAGGGCTTGATCCCAGGACCCTGGGATCATGACCGTAGCTGAAGGCAGACTCTTAACTGACTGAGCCACCCAGGTGCCCATTTGCTTTCTTAGAACTGAGTTTAAATCTTGTATTTTGTACATTTGTGTTTTTCAGATGTAATTTTATGCCTGTTCTCTCCCAGCCTAGACTATGATGTACCAGGGTCGACATATATGTTGCCCTCAGTGCCTGTCAAAGACCAGATGTCCATATATATGTTTTATTTAACCCAGTTTTGTTGGAAATAAAGAGTAAAAAAAAGTGGTCATGAGAATCAGCTACTGTTTTTGCAGGAGCCGCCTTTAGGGATGGTCACTCCTTAATTCCAAAGTTTTCTTTGCCTTATTCCCCAAATGCCTAAATTCTGGTTATCAGTGTGACATTATTAGCTGGACTCCACGGGCTTCCTGTTGTGCCATAACACAGTGTAGCTTAAAGCTCTTGCTTGGTAGCTAGATCTCTGCCAAAATATGTTTCCCACTATTAATAGAACTAAATTTCCTTTCCAGTTTTTATGAATTTATATATAATTTATTGACTTACAGTAGGCAGGGGGCTAATCTGAGGCATTGGGTTAATAAATTATCTGAACACTAGAAGCATCCATATAGTGGAATCATTTTCAGTGTATTCTTTAACAACTATCCATTTTTAAAAATCATGTGAGTGTGGTAATTGAAGAAGTGTTTGTCCTTCCTAGTGCTGCATATACGATCCAGCAGGCTGAGTTACTATTTATTGGTGGTTTCAGTTTTCCAGTGTGCAGATTTGAATGGATGGCATCGTAGCATTTTTAGGAATAATACACTGTTTGTTTTGCTTTCATTCAGGCAAGTTTATATGTTTGGGTGGGTAATAGCATTTCTAAATTATTGAATTGTAATTGTGTAAATAATGTATAAAAACAAAATACATGATAAGAATGACCTTTTTTGGTCATAGTTATTTGGATTTAAGATAACTATAGCTTGAAATATTTAATCAAAACCACAATGAGATACCACCTCACACCAGTCAGAATGGCTAAAATTAACAAGTCAGGAGAAAATGACAGATGCTGGTGAGGATGCGGAGAAAGGGGAACCCTCCTACACAGTTGGCGGGAATGCAAGCTGGTGCAGCCGCTCTGGAAAACAGTATAGAGTTTTCTCAAAAAGTTGAAAGTAGAGCTTCTTTACGACCCAGCAATTGCACTACTCTGTATTTATCACAAAGTTACAATTGAAATGATCTGAAGGGGCACATGCACCCAAATGTTTAGAGCAGCAATGTCCACAATAGCCAAACTATGGAAAGAGCCTAGAATGTCCATCAACGGAAGAATGGATAAAGAAGTGGTTGTATATACATACGATGGAAGACTATGCAGCCATCAAAAAACCTGAAATCTTACCATTTGCAACGATGTGGATGGAACTAGAGGTTATTATGCTAAGCGAAATAAGTCAGAAAAAGACAGTTATCATATGATCTCTCTGATAAGAATTTGAGAGGCAGGGCAGGGGCTTGTGGGGGTAGGGAAGGAAAAAATGAAACAAGATGGGATTGGGAGGGAGACAAACCATAAGAAACTCTTAATCTCACAAAACAAACTGAGGGTTGCTGGGGGGTTGGAGGGAAGGAGGAGGGTGGTTGGGTTATGAACATTGGGGAGGATGTGTGCTATTGCAAGTGCTGTGAAATGTTTAAGCCTGATAATTCACAGACCTGTACCCCTGGGGCAAATAATACATTATATGTTAATAAAAATGATTTTTAAAAATATTTAATTTGGAATAAATCAAGCTCTAGACATTCTGATTTATTTTATTAAAAATATATTTATTTTTTATTTATTGGAGTTGGAGAAAGAGCACCCACAAGTGGGGATGGGGTGGGGTGCAGAGAGAGAAGAAGGCCCCCTGCTGAGCAAGGGTTCAGTCCCAGGACCTTGAGATCATGACCTGAGCTGAAGGCACACACTTGAGTGGCTCAGTTGGTTAAGCATCCAACTTTTGATTTTGGCTCACAAGTCATTTTTGGTCATGGGATCAAGCCCCGTGGTGGGCTCTTTGCTCAGCAGGGAGTCTACTTGAGATTCTTTATCTCCCTCTTCCTCTGCTTCTCCCCACTAAAATTAAAAAATCTTAAGAAAAATTATTTGAGGGGCGCCTGGGTGGCTCAATGGGTTAAAGCCTCTGCCTTCAGCTCAGGTCATGATCCCAGAATCCTGGGATCGAGCCCCGCATCGGGCCTGCTTCCTCTTTTCTCTCTCTGCCTGCCTCTCTGCCTGCTTGTGATCTCTGTCAAATAAATAAATAAAATCTTTTAAAAAAAAAGAAAGAAAGAAAGAAAAATTATTTGAAAGACTTTAATTCTCAGCTTTACTTATCAGTTTATCAGATTTGCCTAACTTTAAACCTCTAGCTGGTTGATGAATTTTAGATCATAGGTATTCCTTATTTTTTTCTCTTCATAATCAGGTTTTACTGTTTTTGGCAATTTTGTTCTTCTCAGATAGGACTTTTTTATATATATATATTTTGATCTCCTTTTTATCCCTGAGCATGTATAATTCTCTGTTTCCTTTGTTATTCTGAATTTTGCACTATTCTCAAAACTTTTTATTACTCAGGTACTTAATATCTAAAAGAAGCAATCTTGTGAGTTTAAAAGTGAACAGTCATCCAGTTACTTGCCTGGCCAGTAGCTATTTTCAAAGGAGACCTGTCTCACTTTTTACTTTCCTGGTTAGGAAAGCAACAGTAGTCACCAAAGACAAATATTTAAAGGCATTTCAAGTTAATTTTATTTATTTCAACTCAAATTTGTCACTATGAAATATTACAAGCTTTCATCATCCATCTTTTAAGGTGTATATCCATTTCAGTCTTTGAGGCAAGTTTTATATGTTTGTAAAAATTTCATCATATGAGAATCCAAGTTACCGCTTTATAAGTTCTGTTAAATATGTTTATTTCCTGTTATAAAAAGAGATACGTTCATTTGTTAAGCATTGTATTTGTGCCCAGCTTCCTAGAATAGTGTTTTAACAGCAGTAAGATATTAGTGTTCTAAAACTGGCTTGTGAAAATAATACTTTCTTAATGAAAATTATTTAACAAATATTACCCAGTAGATATTAGAGTGTACACAAAAAAAGTTCCTTTTTTTTAAGTGATAACATTCTTTCTTTGGTTTTACTAAGTAACTTACCTTGCATTCATATTTCACATTCATATTAGCATTTTTATCACAGGCATTTTTGAGTTTCTGGTGCTTTTCCTTAAGAGTATTCTCTTAACCCATTCAGTGCTTTTAATTAACTTAATCTTTCCAACCTTTTGTTTCCATAATGAATATTTGTAGGATTCTTGTATTTTAGCCATTTCCAAGAATGCAATTTTACTAACTGTATTAGTAATATTTAAACATCCCCAAGTACATGCCTAGCATCATAACATTTTAGAGCTGGAAAGGAGCAAGAGATTAGTGTGGAGAAGTGTACTGTTAGGATATTTATTAGTTGTGTATATTTTGTTAGCAGTGTAGGGATATCCGATGATCCCTGCCCATTAGGATAAGGTTTAATTCAGTCAATATAATTACCAATGTAAGGGGTAAAATCTTTTGGAACACAGTGGGATCTAAGTGTTTTAAAATGTCAACGTAAAGGGGCGCTTGCGTGGCTCAGTCAGTTGAGTTTCTGACTCTTGGTCTCAGCTCAGGTCTTGACCTCAGGATTGTAAGTTTGGGCCCCTTGTTGGGCTCCACACCTAGCCTAGTGTGGAGCCCACTTAAAAAAAAAATGTCAACATAAAGGGAGTAGTCTTTGTTGTTTTTACTTTTCCCCACCACAAAGAAGAAAGAAGTGGTGGAATTTTCAGGGAGGATTCTCAGCAATTTTACCAGTTTGAGAGGACACAGTAGGGAATATAGATAGCTCCCCCCCCTTAGTTTTTGATTGCTATTAACTTATTTTTACAAACAAACAAAACACCAAAATGGGGTGGGGAGGTGGACAGCAAATACCAGTTACTTTAAATGTTTTACCTTAATCTTTCTTTTTATAGGGAATTGACTCTCTTTTGGAGTAAACTGCAAAGAAGAATTGACCCTTCTTTAGACACTTTTTTGGAGCGCTGTCGTCAATTTGGTGTCATAGCTAAAACACAGCAGCATTTATTTTGCCTGATTAGAGTTATACAAACTGAAGTGAGTAATTTTGCTTTTTTATGTTTGTCCTGAAATGAAGAAATGAGTGGGGAGATAACTTCTCAGGCAACTCCTCTTAGATGAGGGAAAATAAGATATAATGGACTTTAATAAGATTTGGAATTGGACATATCTAGCCATTTCTGCAGATTGATCTTCTGGAATCCACAGCTGTTCTTAATGGAAAATAGTGATTTGAGGTGACAGACCATTGTAGGAAAGGAAGGTTATGTTTTGGGGCTGTCACCTCAACTACCCTATATCTACTTTTACTAGAACAGTTTTCTCTTTTTTTATGCAAGCATGTTTGCATATTAAAATAATTTTTTATAAATGAAAATACAATTGGATTTTTAATATTTTCCTTAAGAATGGAGTGATACATTTTCTAACTTATAATAGAACAGTTCCAGAATTAATTTTGTACAAATTATAAACTTTGGTTTAAATCAAAAGCAAATATTTATTTCCTGAAGAGAAATAAAGTGCCATATATAAAGCCTTGTGTTTTGAGGTCAGTCCTATATATGTATTGTATTAAGACTACCAGCCTGGAGATTCAGGATGAATCTTATCCTGTGCTCTATTTTTATGTTGTTTTTAGTATCTGCTCATGACTGAGCTCTCAGTATACCCATATCTGTAATGGCTAATGGATATGTTTTATGGATGTTTGACAACATCCAAGGATTATTTATACTAAAGTCAAGGCACAGTTACACTTTGATACATCCTGTCTTCTTTAATGTTGTAAACATCTGTATCCTATACTTTATTTGAAATATGTTGTTCTGGTCTTCTCCAGTGAAGACAGGAAAAGGTAAAACATTTTATTAAGAGCAAATTCGTGGTCAGATAAGTTAGGTGACAATTATTTCTAATCACTGTGAATGCATTTGTATCTCCTATCACAGAAACAACATGTACAAGTAATAATATTTTAAAAATTAGTTTTAGAACTGGTGTTTAAAAAGTTTTGTAATCTTTAAGTATTAGTTTTTTTATTGCTGCTTAAGAAATTACCACAAACTTAGTACTTAAGACAACACACAATTGTTAGCCGCAGTTTTGTATGACACAGTGTAGCACGGTGTGGCAAGGTTTGCTGCTCAGAGTATCACAAAGGTGAAATTAGGGTGTTGGCCAGATTGTTTTCTTACCTAGAAGCTTTGTGGAAAATCCGCTTCTAATTTCATTCTTACTGCTGACAGAATTCAGTTCCTTTTGATTGTAGGACTAAGGTCCTCACTTTTTTGCTGGCTGTCAGCCACATTGTTTTCAGCTACTAGAAGCCTCCCTGCATTTTAAGCCAGCAGACGTATAAGGAATTCTCCTAATTCGAATCTGACCTTCTCTAAATCTGACTTCCAGGCCTAGATTTAAAGACCTTAAATGTTTAGGTCAGGCCCCCCTAAGTAATGCACCTGTTTTAAAGATCAACTCACTTGGGACCTTAATTACACCTGCATGGTCCTTTTTGCCATATGACATAATTATAGGAATCCACTTAAACTTGAGATCTTTCAAAGGTGAGGGGTTACTTGGGGGTCATCTTAGAATTCTGCTTACCATGAAGAACCACAGAGAATGGGAAAGCTACTTGAGGACTAGGGAAAATGGGTTTCTGACACAGGCTAAGGAACTTGCTATCTACTTGCATAACCAGAACCCATTTCTCTTTAATGCTAGTCTTAGGGTACTTTCCACTATAATCATTCATGGTAACTAGCCTGAATGGTAGAAAAGATGTGGACTGGTAGGTGGAAGGGGAGTGAGTGTAGAATTACTTTCAAATTGAGAAACTCGCCTCTAGGTTTGTAGAGATGATCTAACCTGTTGCAATTAAGATCTAGTTCTGCAATGAATGGTAGATATCCCACAATAGTAGTGTTCTAAAGAAGATGGAAATTTCTACCCCTCTCATATAGGTAGATAATCTAGGCAGACAGGCCAGGGTTGCTTTTAATGGCTCCACATACCAGAAAGCCAGGAGTTTTTTTGTCTGTCTGCCATCAACACAGTTTCCATCTCATTCTAAGACCTATATATTCTAATCCTAGGTATCATATCTCCATTCTAGATAGCAAGGTGGCAGGGGATGAGGAGAGAGGAGTAAACCACACAAACCACACTATGATACATCTTTTCCTCACTCCCTCTAATACACACACACATGGCCATATGTAGCTGCAAGGGAGAGGAGATATGTTCATTATTTCAGATTATTTTGTAACCAGATAGAAATCAGGCATTCTGTTTTTGTAGTAAAAGAGGGGAGAGGATATTGGGAGACAACTAGTAACCAGTGACGTAGCCCTTGGAATGGAATAGGTTAATGATGCTAAAAAGGTTGTGTGGAGTTTAGGCCTCTTGGAGGAGGCAACTGTGAGTGTATAATGGCGAGGGCTTTATAATAGTACCTCTTTATTTTCTGGGCTTCCATTTTCTATAAAGAGCTTATACCAGATCATCACATAAAGGTGCTTAGAGTTGGGGCACCTGGGTGGCTCAGTTGGTTAAACATCCGACTCTTGATCTCAGCTTAGGTCTTAATCTCAAAGTCATGAGTTCAGGCCCAGAGTTGGGCTCCACACTAGGCATGGAGCCTACTTTAAAAACAAAACAAAAGGTTCTTGAAGTTGTTAGACTTTAAAAATAGTATGACAGAATGGATGTAGATGAGGTTATATTTTGAAATGAAAGTAACAAGAAGAGGGATCATCTTGAATCCAGTTTATTTGGCCATATGGCCCTTTTTGGTGGAACATGCGGTGCTTACTGTTTGCAAAACAAGACTTTGTCTAGTTTAATTCCTTCTCTTTAGTAATGAAGAGGTTGAAAATTGGAGGTGTGTGACTTGTAAGGATCATAAACCTAGTTTGTAGCATAGTGAAGACTAGCCATAGGTCTTTGGACAAACTGCATGTGATAGAAGATTATCACTTCTAAATCAGAGCACAGGGGACTTGGAGGGTCTGATAAGTTTTAAAATAACTCATAGGTTCTCAACAAATTATTATTATTTAACTCCTTTTTGGAAGACGAAGATAAACAGCAGAGAATGCCCATTCTTTCTTAAATAGCCAAATTTGTTTGAAATGGTAAAATCTATGAAATCGTTAAGCACTTTTCAAAAAACAGTCTAAAAACACTGTTATAGGGGCGCCTGGGTGGCTCAGTGGGTTAAAGCCTCTGCCTTCGGCTCAGGTCATGATCCCAGGGTCCTGGGATCGAGCCCCACATCGGGCTCTCTGCTCAGCAGGGAGCCTGCTTCCTCCTCTCTCTCTGCCTGCTTCTCTGTGATCTCCATCTGTCAAATAAATAAATAAAATCTTTAAAAAAAAAAAAAACACTGTTATACATTCTGAATAGCTATAACAAGAAGTTACTTGTTAAAAGAGTGGTGAATAAATTAGAATTAGGATATGGAATGTGGAGCTGAATTTTGAAGACATTGATGGACATGACTAAATTGATTTTAAACCAGGTAGCTGAACAAGAGTGGTGTGGCATATTATATCCAGAGCACATAGATTATAGCCATATTAGATAACCTTTAGAATTCTTACTGGCTATAAAGTGGTTAAGAACTGAGGTCATGCACAAAGATTGCTTTAAATTTAAATCCTTTTTCCTCTTCTCACTACTTGGTGATTTTGGGCAGTTAACATGATGAGCCATGATTTCTTCATCTATAAAATGGGGATAATATATGAAAAAAAGTATTTGGAATAGTACCTAGAATGTAGTAAGGGTTCTGTAAATTGATGATAGTTGTTTCTTTGTGTTCCTAGAATTTGGAATGGTGCCCAACACAGAATAATTGCTTAACAAATTGATGACCAATTTGAACAGTAGAACTTACCCTCAGTTATTTTACATGGTATTCTGATGAATACCCTCAGTTATTTTACATGGTATTCTGATGAATACTTAAGATGTGCTAACAATGTAATTATATTATCTTACTTCATTTTTAGAATAATGTTAGGAGGAAAATCTGATATTATCACTGCTGTTAGCATTTTATAGATGAGGCAGCAACAGCTTGGGAGTTAAGAACTCATCACTGCAGTGAAGCTGGGGTTCAAAGGCCTTCAAAGTCTGACTGAAAATTCTGTGCTCTCGGGGCACCTGGCTGGCTCAGTTGGTAGAGCATGCGAGTCTCGATCTCAGGGTTGTGAATTTGACCGCCACTTTAGGCATAGAGTTTCCTTTTTTATTTGTTTGTTTGTTTGTTTGTTTGAGGTTACTTTTTTAAAAACTTTGTTATGCTCCTAAGTACCGTATTTTAAGCCACTCAGCCATATAATTCCACTTGTCTTTGTTTATAATATTTTCACATTCCATTTCAGCCTCTCACATAAGTTGTTAGTATGCACTAGCGTTTTATCACATGACCAGATCTTTTTCCTGATTTTTTATTCGTTCTGAGAACCTGTTGCTATAGAGAGATTTTAAAATTTCTGTTGTTTTTCCCATGGGAAGCTGAAATACATTACACCTATAGCTAATTAGGACTAAAGTACTAATTCCTTTAGGAGAAAATGTGGAGGAACCCTTGGGTGGCTCAGTCAAACATTGGGCTCTTGATTTCAGCTCAGGTTATGATCTCAGGGTTTGTGAGACCCAGCCCCATGTTGGGCTGGATGCTGGGCATGAAACCTGCTTAAGATTCTCTCCCTCGCTGTGCTCCTTCCCCCTCTCTTAAACAAAAAAAGTGGGGGAGGAAATTGGGAGAATCATTTATTTTAGCCTTAAGATTTTGAAAATACCCAGCTGTTCATGACACATATGTTTCTTCAATCAAATTGATTCCTAAACTCACTTTTATACAGGCATTTCTTCTTATACCCATTTAAGCCCTGTCCTTCCTAACCAGCTCAAGACAGTTCTTTTTTGAATCCTTCAGTGACTTTATTTATCCTGAATTCCTTTGAGTTCGTGTACTTTATTGTTTATACATTTGAACATATATTCCTTAAGGGTTAGAGATTGCTTTGGTATGCAGTGTCTTATAAAGTTGGACATTCTATAAATGTACATTGTAACTGTTCATGGTTGTAACATTTAATCCAGTCCTTTGCATGTTGAGACAAGGAAGGATCTAAATGTAACTTGCAGGAAGAAAGATTAAAGATAAATTTAAGAATTCTAAAAGTTTTGAGATGTGTATGTCTTACCAGGGAAAGTTATGCAATATTTCCATAATGAAAAAGAATAATAACTCCCCTCTCCCCTCCCCCCGTTTTTCTTATAGGCACAAGATGCTGGTCTTGGGGTGTCCATTTTACTATGTGTCAGAGCTCTTCAACTCAGATCAAGTGAGGATGAAGAAATGAAGGCATCAGTTTGTAAAACAATTGCTTGTCTTTTACCGGAAGATTTAGAAGTCAGACGAGCCTGTCAACTTACAGAATTCTTAATTGAACCCAGTTTGGATGGATTCAATATGTTGGAAGAACTGTATTTGCAGCCAGATCAAAAATTTGATGAAGAAAATGCACCAGTTCCAAATTCTCTCCGATGTGAGCTCTTACTAGCTTTAAAGGCCCACTGGCCTTTTGATCCTGAATTTTGGGACTGGAAAACTTTAAAACGACACTGCCACCAACTGCTCGGACAAGAAGCCTCCGATTCTGATGATGATCTAAGTGGCTATGAAATATCAATTAATGACACAGATGTTTTAGAGTCATTTCTCAGTGACTATGAGGAAGGTAAAGAAGACAAACAGTATAGAAGAAGAGATTTGACAGATCAGCATAAGGAGAAAAGAGATAAAAAACCCATTGGTTCTTCTGAAAGATACCAGAGGTGGCTTCAGTATAAATTTTTTTGTTTGTTATGTAAGCGGGAATGTATAGAGGCCAGGATTCTTCATCATTCTAAGATGCATATGGAAGATGGAATTTATACCTGTCCAGTTTGTATTAAAAAATTCAAGAGAAAAGAAATATTTGTTCCTCATGTGATGGAACATGTTAAAATGCCACCAAGCAGAAGGGACCGCTCTAGAAAGAAATTACTGTTGAAAAGCTCTCAAAAAGGAATTTGTCCCAAGAGCCCCTCTGCAACCCTGGAGCAAAACCAGTCGTTAGATGAACAAGCCAAAGGAGAGTCTCATGAATATGTCACATTCAGCAAATTAGAAGATTGCCACCTGCAAGACAGAGATTTGTACCCATGTCCTGGCACAGACTGTTCCCGTGTATTTAAGCAATTTAAATACTTAAGTGTGCATCTTAAAGCTGAACACCAAAATAATGATGAAAATGCCAAGCACTACTTGGATATGAAAAACAGAAGAGAGAAGTGTACTTACTGTCGACGACATTTCATGTCTGCTTTTCACCTGCGGGAGCATGAACAAGTGCATTGTGGTCCTCAACCTTATATGTGTGTATCTATAGATTGCTATGCAAGGTTTGGATCAGTGAATGAACTACTTAACCATAAACAAAAACATGATGATCTGCGTTATAAATGTGAATTAAATGGCTGTAATATTGTTTTCAGTGACTTGGGACAGCTTTACCACCATGAAGCACAACACTTTCGGGATGCATCTTACACATGCAACTTTGTTGGCTGTAAAAAGTTCTATTATTCCAAAATTGAATACCAGGATCACCTCTCGATGCATAATGTTGAAAGTTCAAATGGAGATGTGAAGAAATCGGTGAAACTTGAGGAGGCTGCACCAGGTGAAAAGCAAGATTGTATTGATCAGCCCCATATACTTGACCAAACTGATAAATCGCATTTACCAGAGGATCTTTTCTGTGCAGGATCAGCTAGTTCTCAAATAGAAAGTACAGAAAATCTGAAAGAAAACAGTGACAGTAATTCTAGTGATCAGTTAAGTCATAGCTCTTCAGCTTCCATGAATGAAGAGTTAATTGATACACTGGATCACTCTGAAACCATGCAGGATATATTATTATCTCATGAGAAAGTCTTCATGCCCTCCAGTTTAAAAGAAAAATGTTCCAATGTGGCAGTTTGTTTTGATGGGACTAAGTTTACCTGTGGTTTTGATGGCTGTGGGTCCACGTACAAAAATGCAAGAGGGATGCAGAAGCATCTACGGAAGGTTCATCCATACCATTTCAAACCCAAAAAGATAAAGACAAAAGATCTCTTTCCCTGTTTGGGTAATGAACATAATCAAACAACTGAAAAGTTTGATGCAGAACCTAAACCCAGCTCAGATACAAATAGTGACTCTCCAGATGAAGGTCTTGATCATAATATCCATACTAAATGCAAACGAGAATATCAAGGTTATTCCTCAGAACCTTCCATTTGTGCTTCTAAAAGGCCATGTACAGAGGATACCATGTTGGAACTCTTGTTACGCTTGAAACATTTAAGCTTGAAAAACTCAATAACACATGGATCTTTCTCAGGGTCATTGCAGGGGTACCCATCCAGTGGTGCTAAGTCTCTTCAATCGGTTTCACCTACTATCTCAGATCTTAACTTTCAGAATCAAGATGAGAATATGCCAAGTCAGTACCTTGCACAGTTGGCAGCTAAGCCTTTTTTCTGTGAGCTTCAAGGATGCAAATATGAATTTGTGACCAGAGAGGCTTTGTTAATGCATTATCTTAAAAAACACAATTATTCAAAAGAAAAAGTCCTTCAGTTAACCATGTTTCAACATCGGTATTCCCCATTCCAGTGTCATATTTGCCAAAGGTCATTTACAAGAAAAACACACCTTAGGATTCATTATAAAAATAAACATCAAATTGGCAGTGACAGAGTAACTCACAAACTATTAGATAATGAAAAATGTGATCATGAAGGCCCATGCTCAGTAGATAGATTGAAAGGTGATTGCTCCACAGAACTTGGCGGTGATCCCAGCAGTAACTCTGAGAAGCCACACTGTCACTCTAAAAAGGATGAATGCAGTTCAGAAACAGATTTGGAGTCATCCTGTGAAGAAACAGAAAGTAAGACCTCTGATATTTCATCACCAATAGGTGGCCATAGAGAAGAACGAGAAGGACGAGAGGGACGAGGTAGCAGGAGAACTGTTGCTAAAGGAAATCTCTGCTATATTTTGAATAAATACCACAAACCATTCCATTGTATCCATAAAACTTGCAATTCCTCATTCACCAATCTAAAAGGCTTGATTCGTCATTACAGAACTGTACATCAGTACAACAAAGAACAATTATGTTTAGAGAAAGACAAAGCAAGAACCAAAAGGGAACTTGTCAAATGTAAAAAGATATTTGCTTGCAAATACAAGGAATGTAACAAACGTTTCCTATGTTCCAAAGCTCTTGCGAAGCACTGTAGTGACTCTCATAACCTAGACCATATCGAAGAGCCTAAAGTGCTTTCCGAAGCTGAATCTGCAGCAAGGTTTTCCTGTAACCAGCCTCAGTGCCCTGCTGTTTTTTATACGTTCAGCAAGTTGAAGCACCACTTGATGGAACAGCATAATATTGAAGGAGAAATACATTCAGATTATGAAATTCATTGTGATCTTAATGGCTGTGGTCAGATTTTCACCCATCGCAGTAATTATTCTCAACACGTATATTACCGACATAAGGACTATTATGATGATCTGTTTAGAAGCCAGAAAGTGGCAAATGAAAGGCTACTAAGGAGTGAAAAGGTGTGTCCGACGGCGCTCGCTCAAGGGCATGGACATCAGACTACCAGGAGATCATTTAATGCTAAGGCTAAAAAATGTAGTTTAATCAAAGAAAAGAAGGCACCAATTAGTTTTAAAACAAGAGCTGAAGCCCTTCATATGTGTGTGGAGCAGTCTGAGCACACACAGTATCCCTGCATGGTTCAAGGATGCTTATCTGTGGTGAAGCTGGAGAGCAGCATAGTGAGGCATTATAAACGTACCCATCAGATGAGTAGTGCCTATTTAGAGCAACAGATGGAAAATCTTGTCGTCTGTGTTAAGTATGGTACCAAAATTAAGGAGGAGCCCCCTTCTGAAGCAGAGCCCTATATAAAGAAAGAAGAAAATAGCTGTGAATCAGAGCACACAAAGCACAGCCATTCCCCAGGTGACAGTAGCGTGCCTGCCCAGAGCACGGATTCCCTTCATCCAGGTGAAAGGGAAGGAGGTCAGAAAGGATGTACAGAAAGCAAACCAGTGTTTGATGCAGGTAATCTGCTCTACAAAGGAACTTTGAAATGTAACCATAGTTCAGAAACCACTTCTTTGGAACAATGTAATATAGTTCAGTCTCCTCCTTGTAAAATAGAAAATTCCATACCTAATCCTAGTGGGACTGAAAGTGGGACTTACTTCACAAGTTTCCAGCTGCCTTTACCAAGGATCAGAGACTCTGAAACTGGGCAGCAAAGTTCAGGGCAAGAAAACACTGTAAAAAATTCAACCCATGTCCCAAAAGAGAATTTTAGGAAGCATCCACAGCCCAGGTCATTTGATTTGAAGACTTATAAACCTATGGGATTTGAATCTTCATTTCTGAAATTTATTCAGGAAAGTGAAGAGAAGGAAGACGATTTTGATGATTGGGAGCCTTCGGAGCACTTAACATTAAGTAATTCTTCACAACCCAGTAATGACTTAACAGGGAGTGTTATGGCAAATAATATGGTGAATGACAATGACCCTGAAGTTGACATACCTCATTCTTCCAGTGACTCTGCAATTCATGAGAACCTGACTGCAATCCCACCTTTGATAGTAGCTGAGACAGCAGCAGTTCCTTCCTTGGAAAACCTGAGGGTTGTATTGGACAAAGCATTAACAGACTGTGGAGAGCTTGCCTTAAAACAGCTTCATTATCTTCGGCCAGTGGTTGTCCTTGAAAGATCTAAGTTTTCCACACCAATTTTAGACTTGTTTCCAACAAAAAAGACAGATGAGCTTTGTGTAGGAAGTTCCTAAATAGCAATTTTGTTTTAGAAACAGACTGGCTCCAACACTGCAACATGGGGACAATTGCCAACTTGAACAAAGGCTGAGAACCAGCCACACCGTTGTTTAGGGTAGAATAGGCTGTGTATTTACATGAATGTATAATATCTATGTCAGCAGTATTGGCTGAGTCCATTAGCTCTCCAGTTGGTTTATTGATTGGGGTTTTTTTTGTTTGTTTGTTTATTAAAAAAATGGAACTGTACTCTTGTTTGGTGCTAATTAATACATCAAAATATATTGGGGCTTCCTTTTTCAAATTAAGTGTGCATGATTGTATATGGAACAAATACTAAGATCCCAGGGTGGGAGGGCTAGGGAAAGGGATATGGAGTTCTTACTTGACTTGAATGTGCACCTGAGGGTGCTTTGTGTAATATATTGTACACTACAGCATCTTATATTTTTTGAGTTGAGTTTCAATAAATTACAATTTTTCACCCATTTCTTGTTTACTCATAATGAGTTTTCATGCCATACATAAACTGCACTTGTATTTTCTGGAACGTGCACTAGTATTTTGCCCCACTAGTTTTTTGTTTTTATTAACCAAACCACTTAGATCAAGCTTCTTACTGAATGACTATTGTCTTAAAATTTTTTGTGCAAAGAAAATTCTGAAATTGAGGAATTAG
The DNA here is from genome assembly GCF_002288905.1 of Enhydra lutris kenyoni. Classification (NCBI taxonomy): domain Eukaryota; kingdom Metazoa; phylum Chordata; class Mammalia; order Carnivora; family Mustelidae; genus Enhydra; species Enhydra lutris. The sequence continues at coordinate 10,880,877 of NW_019154093.1, forward strand.
CTCTGAGGGTCAAGGTAACTCCCAAAAGAGGATGTCCAGGAGTTGTTCAGGTAGAAGAAAAGTTGTCTGGGTAGAAAGCATAACATGATGGACATAGATGGATGCAATCATGTTTCCAGGGAACTACAAAGAATTTGGTAGGCTGCAGTGAAAGGGGAGCACTGAGGTGATGAGGTTATTACAGAGCTAGCCCACCATGAATGCTAAGGTGTTTGGACTTGAGTCCACAGGCAGCTGAGAGCCTTTGAAGGATTTGAACAAAATAACATAATATTAACTTTAATAATGTTAAATTAATAATTTGTAGATCATGAGCATGATTTGAGGGGCTGAGAATGGAAACCGATACGAAGACTGTTGAAGTATGAGAGGCGAATGTGATGAGGCTTTTTATACTGACAGCTGCAGAACAAGAAAGAGGAGACGAAACTGAGAAATTTAAAGAAAGGGTTGCTAGGCCTTGGAAGGTGAAAAAAATATTTTGAGGAAGACAACGATTTGGTAGTGATGCATCCAATTGAGGAGGAAATTCGGAAGGTGGAAATGAATTTGGGGAAGAGGATGGAAAGCCAAGATGAGCTTGGTCTTTGGATGTGTTGAGCCTCAGTGGATTGTGAGCCATGTATGTCTGATGACAATGAAAGCAGTGTGTTCTTACAAATAACGGCAGCTTTATTCTCTGTTCTTGTGAGATTCTCAGTCACTTTCATTAGCTAGCAGTGAAGTGATTCAGACACTCCTAACATCCCTTTCCATGTCCGTGGTTAGGATTTTAAGATCTTTTCTCTGACTCTTAAACCTTGTTCTTTTGTTTTGTTGACTCTTAAGGAATTTAATTCTGCCACCTCTTACTCTAAGTCTAAAGCACACCCCTGCCCTGTAGTTTCTTGGTTCAGATTCCAGAAGGTAACAGAGGGCTCTCAAATAAGAATCTTTTGCAAGGAAAAGTGGCAGAAACCGTGGAACATCTTAGAGGCTAAGGTTACTACTGACTCCTTGGGACCTTTAGCTAATTTCTGTTGGCTTGTTTACTCATCTGTGAGGAGATAGAGGATAACCTCTTGAAAAAGTCACTCTGTGATCTGAGTATGAGAAACATCTGGTGGCTTCATTCTTAAAATTCCTTATACTAGAGATTTTGAGCCCAGAACAAGAGAAAGTTGCTAATTTGCTTAAGACTGAACTACATCCACTCAGCTGCCCCTAATTTCTATCCCCTAAAAGGACCAAGTGAGTCTGTTTGTGGTGGAACCAAACCCTATTTTTCAGAACTCTTTTGAAAGTTTGCTTCAAGTGCAAGCCAAAGTGGTTCATCATAAGATTACTTTCTGTTCCCGCTGGAGCATCTTGCTTTATTTGATTTTTATTAAAAACTGTTTTATGTCAAATGTAGCATGTGCAGTTCTATGATAATACAGAAGGTCAGAGTTAATTCTTGTAGCTTTTAGTACTCATTTTTACTTGATGTATCTTTGGGATTTGTCCCCACGCTGGTACAAATCTGGAAGCATTGGCTTCATTTTTAAAGCCTTTTTTATTTAAAGATTTTAATTTATTTATTAGAGAATGGGGGAGGAACAGAGGGAACGGAAAAACCAAACTCCACACTGAGCCCAGAGCCCATGCAGGGCCCATGACCCTGAGATAACGACGTGAGCTGAAATCGAGAGTTGGAGGCTTAATTGACTGTGTCACCCAAGTGCCCCTCAGAGCCTTAAAAAGGCTTGAATTTTAAAAATTCAAGAATGCCCCCTAAATGATAGGTATAAGTTGGGAGTGCCCAACACTTTTATTCTGTCTTTTTACCCAGAATTCCCTGTTTCAGTGTTTCCCCATGTTCATGAACACATGTGAAAGAGAGGGTGGGGAATGATAGAGAAGAAAGTTTTTGATTAGTATTCTAGAGGTTCCATCCCAAATCTATCCTCTCTTCTTTGTCCCAGGTTGCCTACTTCTGACCTGCATTGCCAACACTGGAGGATGGAATTAGTCATTAACCAAATATTTAAGTGCACCCATATTTAGAGACTGTTTCAGATGCTTTGGGTGATAAAAATACCAAAGTAAATTTGTCAAAGCATCTTCATGTGAAGCTTTCATGTGAGGGCTGGGGTGGCTTAAACATTGTTAGTCCTGGTGTGATAGTGGACCAGCAGCATGGGCATCACCTTGGAGCTTGTTAGAAATGTTGACGGTCAGGCCAGACCCCACTCCAGACCTTTTGGCCCCAAATCTGGATTTTAGTAAAATCTCTATAGATGATTCATAGGCATGGAAAAATTTGTAAAGCAATGACTAGAACAAAGTGGAAAGTACTGTGAGAATTCAGGATAATAACGATAATTATAATTACACTTTTTTTGTTGTTGTTAAGAGAGTGAGAAAGCACAAATGGTGGTGGGGGGAGGGGCAGAGAGAGAGAGGGAGAAGGAGAGCCCAGCTCAACAGGGAGCCTGATGTAGACTCAGTCCCAGGACCCCGGGATCATGACCTGAGCTGAAGGCAGATGCCTAACTGACTGAGCCATAGATTTTCTTACTGAATTTTCATAACTTCTGTATTGGTACTTTTACCCTCATTTGACAGATAAAAACTTAAGGGTGAAGTGTTTTGTCTAGCTGATAATAGCTGGGTATGGATGGAGACTTGTCTCCCAATTTCTTTCGACTGGAAGGATATCAGGGGAACTTCATGTGAAGGAAGAACATTGGAAAGTTGCAAGTGGCATTTAAAGTACAAAAAAACCCACAGTTCTTTAATTAAACTGAGCATATTGTTTACGGAAGTGAATAATGGGAGATAAAGTTTGAAGTGTAATTAAAAGCCAGGTCATGCAAATCCAGTTCCAATCACACATCTATTATTGACATTTCCTCATTTGAGGAAAGAGGAAAACTTTCATTTCTGAGAGAAACTTGTAAAAGTCAGAAAAGTTGCTCAGTCCCTTCTCCCCACCTCCCACCCCTACAACAGACTGTGATACCTCATTGCTTTATCCTGCTGACTGAGGGGCAAAGCCTTCTGTTAGGCAGAGGTGAGTCTGGAAAGAGTGCCCACACTGTAATCTGACTTGCTTCATCTACACTTGCAGGAATAGATTCTGGGACAGACTGCATTTGGAGGTCTGAACCACTTTGAGAAAGGTAACCAGGATAGGAGATTTAAAAACCTGTCAACCTGTATTTGACATGTTTAGACTGGAAAATAGAGAAGACTGGAAGTGCAGCAAAGATATATCCAAATATTCACTTAAGCCTGTGACATCTGCTAGCTCCTGGGTGTTGAACATTGACACAGTAGGTTTCCTGCATTGTGGAGGTTAGAGTCTCCTAAAGAAGATAGATAGTCATCTTCTATCTAAAGAAGATAGACAATCAAAAGTGCTGTGGCTTCGATGGGACCTCAAAAAAGGCCAGGAAAAACTTCTTGAGGAAGTGATGTTTGAACTGAAACCTGAAGAACCAGTAGGAATTAGCCACCAAGGTAATCCTATTATGCGCTAATGCTTTGTGGTGTTTCCATGACACTGAGAAGTCTGCTATAGCTAGTGTTGAGAGTAAAGATGGGAAAGAGAAAGGAGAGGAGGCTGGGTAGGTCAACAGCAACCAGGTGGTTTAGTGTCATGTAACCAGCTTCTACATTTTGAATTCTGTTTGAAAGGCAATGAAGAACCTTCTGAAGGTACGAAAGTAGGCATTGCACGAGTCATTAAGCTGCAGTGTATGCCAACAAGTCCTGAGACAGTCTGATGTGGAAGACTATTGGGTGGAAGTAAGTGACTGCTGGCTGGATGGCTGGATAGATGGATGGGTGGCTCTGACTAAAGGTGGGCTGAGATGCCTTGCATGTGGTAATTCTTCACTGGAGGTTTTCAGGTATATAAGAAGGCAGTCAAACTATAAATGGGCTTTTCGGACTAGCTTCTTTTAAGGCACTTTACACTACCGAGATTTATAATACCTTGTATTTGGTCATGGATGTCACTACAGATAATAGTTGCAACTTACCTGTATTGGTAGCTTGTTCTTTTATACAAATTACCAAATTCTCATTACAGGCCTACACGGTAGGAATTACTCCCAATTCACAAGTGAAGATATTAGGACTCAGGTTATGTATAATTTGCTTAAGGTAACAAGATTAGTGAATAGGAGAGCCAAAATTTTTAACCCAGATCCATTGCACTCCCAAAGTCCTCTCCTCTTAACAGCTACTCGATAAAGATTCTATCTGAACAAGTATACAAATACAGTAATAGGCACTTGATGAATGAACAGATTAGGCCATAACGATATTTAGAATTCTTCCAAGGGACTTTGTATTCACCGAATATTTAATGTCTGCTCTGTGCCAAGCCATAGAGTTACAGTAGTCAGTAAAAGGGACATGGTCCCTGTGTTCCTTAGGTTTACAACAGTCAGGGAAGACAGATGTTAAGCCAAAAATTGCACAAATAACTGTAATTGTGTTAAGTGCTTTAAAAGTACGAGGTGCCATGTAATAGGGAGCTCTTCTCTAGTATTGAGAGTCTCAAGTAATGATTTAATTGTCACAGCCCTATCTTTCTCCAAAGTTTCTGGTTACCATTTTTTAATGGTTCCTGACCTATGTTTAACCTGTAATAGCCAAATCCAAAGTCTTATCTGAGTCACTGTTACGCCTTCCTAGAGAGGATTCTGACTGTTGACATTCACCAGCAGTCTACGGGTTCAGCATCAGTAGCAGTCACTTGTAAATCAGTACGTTATTTCAAGCTGTCATAATTACTACATTTCCAACAGCACATTAGACTCTGTTTTCTGGATGTATCTCTAACACCCCAAGCAATTTGCCAAACCACCCCTTCCTGCAAGAACAGAACAACTAATCCTCCTAACCAAGCCCCCCTATTACTGTTATTTCGACCAGAATGAACAAATCGGAATAGCATCAGACAGTATTTTTCTAAAAATTGTCATAACTGACCCTTTCTCCTCTTCCTTTTTGCCTCTCCCCCTCCTATTGGTGCAAATCCTCATTTGGATTCTTGCTGTCTTCACAGTTGATCTCAATTTAGAATATAAATGTGTATGAACTCTTTTCTCATAAGTGTTTTGGGTGCGGACCATACATACTATGTTTTCATACCTCCTTGCTGAATGTAGATAGGTACTAGTCAGTAAATAATTGATTTGATAACATGCCATATAAGTTATTGTATAGCACACTATAGTTTCCAAAGTGTTTAGAAAATTATACCATCTGTTTCTAATACAAGCTTTGCAAAGGATGTGGAATCCCCATCTGTAAACAGATAAGCAAAATGAGGCTCAAATATATTTAAATAGTATCCCCAAAGATCACAATTTCTAAGCAATAGTGACATGTAAAAAAAGGGATACTGCAAAATAATCCAGGAATAACCTCCCTCCATATTTACTGAGTAAACTATTAACTCTTTAGGAAAGCTTTCTTTAAGCTCTCTCCTCAAATCTCCACTTAACCTGTTTTCTCATTTGCCATGTGAAAATAATGCTGTCCCTTCCGTGCATCATCAGAAATGTTCTATAACTACATTCTTCAAGAAGGTAACCACTAGCCACACTGGCTACTTGAATGTAATTAAAATTAAATAAAATGTAAAATTCAATTGCTTGGCCACACTATTTACATTCCAAGTTACTAGTGGCTACCATACTGGACAGAGCAGATACAGAATATTTCCATCATTGCAGAAAGTTCTATTGGACAGTGCTGTGCTATAGCTAGAACTTGTCAAAAATCAAGGAAAGCAATATGACAGAACTGAAAATCCAAGCCAGTGTCTGGTTGGTTTTGAGTGAGAAAGTTCACCGGGTGAGTGGGAAGCAAGCTGACCTTTAGAACAGTGACATCATAATGCACAGTTCACAATGGCTCTAGAACACCTGGGCTCCCAGGTTGCTCTCACTAACTCATATCTAGGTTCCTGAAGCCTCTGCACATGTAGTTCCTGGAGCTGCTCTCTTATTAAAATGTCGACGACATCTCCATCATCTTCAGCTGTCTGGAACAACATCGTAGATTATCTTTCTTTGAGCTCAATATGGAATTGGCTGCAAGCAAGTCTTCTGGGAGACACTAGTCCACCTCAGCAAACAAATTTGGGTCTACTAGATAATCTTGCTCCAACTGTGCAAGTTATCCTGGGGATTTTCTTTTTGCTTTTGTTGGCAATAGGAGTATATGCCTTATGGAAACGAAGTGTTCAGTCAATTCAGGTCATACTCTTTTGTTACAGAGGAATTTAAATAGTTCTAAACTGAAATTTGGTTAGCTCTCTCCTGTCTGTATTGCTGCTACCCAATTTTAAGACCATGCGGATGAGAAAAGGTGAACCCTAGTCTCTGAAATTGGTTGAAACCAGGTTAACCTTAAAAACTTTTGCCCATTAGGTTTTGAGCATAGAATGCTCTTTCTCACAGTGGTCTTTGGCTTGTTTTAGAATAAAATAGGTCAAAAAAATTCACAAACTGAGAAGACAGCCTAACCCCAAGTTTATTTGATCACATATTCATCTTTGATTTCCTACTATGTGCCAGAGACCATGAGGGGTGCCTTTTAAAAGAATAGGCATTGCAAATATAATTGGGATCTTGGGTTTGGCCTTTCTATTCTTACTGTGACATTGTTCTGTAACTGATGCCAGGGCATGTATATTCATTTAGGCATCACAATATTTTCATTATTTCCTTGTTTTAACAATAGCAGGCTCAATATATATACTGGAGTTCTTTTGAGGACTAGAAGTATAATTGGCTGGGATTGTAAGAAACATTTAGGATTTTCCATACTTCTAATCACCAATAATAGTAATAGCTTAATCACCAGCAAAATAGCTATATTTGCAATATAGTCAAAATGCTTTTAGAATTCCAACAATTCTGTGAGTTGGATAGAGGTTATTTTCATATGACAAGTAAACTGAGGTCCATTGAGTTTCAGTGGAAATCTTAAGGGGGCAGAATTTTAAAAGGACTTTCTTAAGGTTTATTTAGTAAATGCTGAGAGAAGTTATTACTGGATCATTTTGTAGCATTCACTTTTTTCATATATCACTACTGTTGAGGAATCACGGTCACATGCATTCTCTTAACCTTTCAAAACCCTGCATGGTAGGCAAGGTAGGGAGTATCATGTCTGTCTTGTGGGCGAGGGAGCTTAGTTATCACTGAACCAAGTCGACAGATGGTAAAAACTGGCAAATCTGAGATTTGAACCTAATTTTTAGGATTCCAAATTCAAATCTTCTCCAAAATCTTATTTACTATAACCCAACTAACCTAAATACCCAACAAGGATATGTGGGTATATACACATTTCAATTAGCTAATAGAAGACTATAAGGTAAAAAAAAAAAAAACACCCCACACTATTATCTATAATTCTGGGTTCTGCTCTTGTTTGGTTGATGTTCAATTCAGTTAGATGAATTTGCAGCCCTCCAGACACCTCAGCCAAGAGAGAGGTAGTATAATAAGTGGTTAAGAGCACAAGCTCTGGAGTTGGACTGCTGGGTCTCAAACCTTGGTCCTATTACTTGCTGTGTGAATGGAGAGCAACCAGCCTCCAAAAACCCCACTTTCCTCATCTGTAAGATGGGTTTGTCAATAGTGCCTCCCTTAGGGTGGTCATGAGGGTTAAAGGAGATACTGTGTATAGAAGCTCAGCATATGATGAATACTCAATAAGCAGTACCAGTTACCATAATAAGGAAAAAAGATGATTGGTTTTTAATTTGTCTCCTGACAGGAATCTGTCCTAGGTCCTTTAAAAAAAAAAAAAAAAAAAAAAAAAAAAGTTTCCCCCACGACCAGCAAATCTAGTTTTTCCGACCACTGTGTCCTGAGGGAACTTAACATGGAAGTCAGAATTCCTGGATTTCAGTCCTGGCTCTGTCATTCCAAGTATATGACCTTGGACAATGTCCAAACTGGAAGATGTTTAAATGGCTACCAGTTCTGGGCTGTTTCTACGTAAATAGGTCACTCGTGGGCAAGACAACCTCCTAGCACAGGGCCCTGCTTGTGGCAAATTTTTAGTAAATGGTATCTATTATTATCATCTTTATTAATTAAATGCAAATAACAACCCTTGACCTGCCTATCACTCTGTTTTGTGAGAAAGATCAAAAGACAAAATAGATGTGAAGATGTTTTGTGAAACAGACGCTTGGCATAGGAATGAGGGATTATCGTTACTATTAGGTTTTTGTTTTGTTTTGAATCTGAAGCATTCCTACGAATAAACAAGTAACGCTCAACTTCTGTTGTTTTGTTTTAGAAAATACTGTTGTTTGTAATCACCCTCTACAAACTTTACAAGAAGGGCTCAGATTTTTTTCAGACTTTGCTGGTCAGCCCAGAAGGGAATCTTCCAGTTCAAGACAATAATCTCTTCCTGTCCTTGGGCCTGCAAGAGAGAATTTTGAAAAAACTTCAGGCAGTGGAAAACAAAGTGAAGGACCTGGAGGGAATGATCATTTCCCACAAACCTGCCACGAAGAGGGATTGCTCCTCGGAGCCTTACTGCAGCTGCTCTGACTGCCAGAGCCCCTTGCCCACTTCGGGGTTTACTTCTACATCTGAAATGTGATGGACTCCAATCTTTCCCAGAAAAGCACTGTTTTTCCCTCATATGTGTGGTGGTGTGTCAATAAAGATAGAGAACTATATTGAAATTACCCTGCAAGGACTGGCTCTCTCTTTGATAGGGTTCAGCTTCTACTTATGTGTGTGGTGGGGTAATGTAGGGTGTACTACTTGTCAAAAATGTCTCAGGGATGCCTGGGTGGCTCAGTTGGTTAAGCTTCTCCCTTGGGATCAGGTCATGATCCCAGGGTCCAGGGATCGAGTCCCACATCCGGCTCCCTGCTCAGCGGGGAGTCTGCTTCTCCCTCTGGCCCTCCTCCATCTTGTGTTCTCTCTCTCTCGCTCACTCTGTCCCTCAAATAAATACAATCTTAAAAATGTCTCAGAGAGGGGCGCCTGGGTGGCTCAGTGGGTTAACCTTCTGCCTTCAGCTTGGGTCATGATCTCAGGGACCTAGGATCGAGTCCTGCATCAGGCTCTCTGCTCAGCAGGGAGCCTCCTCCCCTGCACTCTCTGCCTGCCTCTCTGCCTACTTGTGATCTCTCTTTGTCAAATAAATAAAATCTTTTAAAAAAATAAAGAACATTTGTTATCATTAAAAAAAAAAGTCTCAGGGGCGCCTGGGTTGCTCAGGGGGTTAAGCCTCTGGCCTTCGGCTCAGGTCATGATCTCAAGGTTCTGGGATTGAGACCCGCATCGGGAGCTCTGCTCATCAGGGAGTCTGCTTCCCCCTCTTTCTCTGCCTGCCTCTCTGCCTACTTGTGATCTCTGTCTGTCAAATAAATAAAATCTTTTTTAAAAAAAGTCTCAGAGATAATGATGCCACTCGGTAGGCTGGAGGCCATAAACAGCCATATGGAAAAGGAGAGCCAAACTGGAATCCATGGGAAAAAAAGGGAAAGCGGGCAGAGAATATGGCCTTGAGCTCCATGTTGAAGAGGTTGGATTAGATATAATAAAAACAGCAAAATAGTGCTGTTGAAGGGCGATGCTGTGTACTGTCCTGTAGAGGTAGGCCAGTTTTGTGCTGGCCTTCAGCCTAAGGGGAAATATGTGGCCTATGAGTCTGTCTGCATTAATTACCCAGAGATAGACAAGGATGGGGTGGACCTAAGGGCCACTTTACTTTTATCCAACTTATTGATACTTACCCTGGGCTAAGCATTATGATAGTCCTTGGGAATCTGGCCTTTGTGCTTCAGGAACACCCAGTTTGGCTGGTTGGGCAGGTATTTTCAGAACAAGGAGTTATATATAATACAGTGGGATCACATCATCTTGAATTTAGCTGAATTCTCCTTTGTGAATCCCAGCTTGGGGAGGCAGGGAGGTACCTACCTGTCATTTCACTTGATGAATGTGTACTCTGATGGGGCAGGGCAGGGGGCGGGGAGGATGGCCATAGACCATGCCCTCAGTGGGTGCGTCTCAGAGTCCACAAGCCTTATACTGTGTGCATTTTTGCCACAGTAAATGTGATTATACAGTCATTGAAATACTTTGTAACTATCTGACAGCCAAATGAAATATTTCATTTGTGCAAAGAAAGAAGCAGTGATTTATTGCCATGCTGAAGAAAAAGTGACTATGCAATCCAACAGGAGACAATATAACAATCTCCCTGGTGGCATCTTCCTAAGGGATTATGAGGGTAATTTTGATCATAATTTTTGTCCAGTGTACTAGTATCAAAAGGCAACCTCTGTGTACTATAGTGTACTCAGTGTAAACAAAGGTCAGTGAGTACAGGGTAGGGCCAGGAAAGGCTTCGCCCAGGAAGTGACACAAAGTAGTCCCGCAAAGGATTACATGGGCAGACAATGAAATGGAAGGCATTCGTGCTTCAGGAATTACCTTGGAGACATATAAAAAAGAGGGTGGCTTGGCTGGAGAACAGGAGAATTTCAGGGTGGCTGAAGCCCTGGCTATTTCCTGAACTACAACAAAGAATTTTGGCTTCAGGGTAAGACACTGATCTTATCCTCCCATCAGCTCTAATTCATGATGTGGTGAACAGAACAGATGGAAGTTACAAACAATGTGCGTTATCTGGAGTGTAGGTGAGAAGTTTGTGAACTCTGCCGCTGAAGGAGTGCCACGCAATCTTTTAAAGTCAGTTTCTCATGGCGCCTGGCTGGCTTAGTCGGTGGCACATGTGATTCTTGATCTCAGGGTCATGAGTTTGAGCCCCACGTTGGGTGTAGAGATTACTTTGAAAAAAATTAAAAGAAATTTGAACAAGTCGAAGTCAACATTTCACTTTTTGCACTGTCTACATTTCAGTGTCTTCCCTTATAGTTCCAGTCATCTTGCCTTAGTTACGTCTCTGGGGTATTTCAAAGGGAAGTGTCAGAAGAAGGGCCTAGACGATAGACTAATGTCAGATAATGAAGGCACTTAAAGATCATACCATATTGTTGGAAATGGATCACTGTAGGTTTTTAGACAGGGGAGTAACATAGATACGGTATTCTGTGTGGGAGACAGAACAGAATGAGCTAGATGTAGATAGAACAGGCTGGCTGCTTCTCTGAGGAGGCACTGTGTGGTAGAAACTGAGGGAGCCACCTTGTTTCTGGTTCTCAGCTCCCCAGAAAGGGTGTGTAATTCACACCACAATCACAAGAAATTGACACCGAGTATTCATTCCCAGCGTGGGGGTGGGTCATTCTTAAGACCAAAGCACTTAGGTACAGGGCATCAGTTAAGGAAACTCAGACGCGTGGTAAGCAGAGAATTAGGGCAAAATGGAGAAAGGGCTCGAGAGCTACTTTATCCTTCAGGTTAGATGGGGTAGATGAACTATCCTACACCATTGTCTACCACTCTAGAGAGGAGAATCTTTATCCTCCAAATTCAGTCTGTCTCCTTTGGCAAAGCCCTGCCAATAACCTGTTTTGAGGCTCCCATTTCGATCTTCACACACATCAGTCCCTCTATTTACAAACACTATCTTTCTTTTTTTTTAATTATTATTATAAAGATTTTATTTATTTGACAGAGATCACAAGTAGGCAGAGAGGCAGGCAGAGAGAGCGGGAAGCAGGCTCCCTGCTGAGCAGAGAGCCTGATGTGAGGCTCGATCCCACGATCCTGGAATCATGACCCGAGCTGAAGGCAGAGGCTTTAACCCACTGAGCCACCCAGGCGCCCCCAAACACTATCTTTCTGCACAGGGGAACAAATGATCACTCTCCCTACTTTACTTCTCCTTCCACTGATACCACCTTCGGCTAAGCCCCCCTCATTTCTCAACCGGATTCTCAAAATGGCCCCTTAATTGGACTCCCTGCTTCCATCTCTGTCCCCATTCAATTTATTCTCCACTCAGTGGGCAAAGAGATGTTACTTCTCTGCTCAAAACCTTCTAATGGCTTCTTATTTCACTCTGAGTAAAAGTCAAGCTTTTAACTGAAGGATTGTGCATGTTGACATGATCTGCCCTCCCCCTCCTTCTTACTCTCCTTTTTCCACACCCTCTTACTCCTCAAATATGCTAACCTTGTCTAGCCTTAGGGCCTTTATTTGCTATTCTCTGTGGCACACTTTGCCCACACACCCATGTGGCTTCTTCTCTTTCTTTGGGTTTATGCTCCAATGTCAATCTGAGAGGTCTTCCTTGACTATTTTTTAAAATATTTTATTTATTTATTTGACAGAGATCACAAGCAGGCAGAGAGACAGGCAGAGAGAAAGAGAGAGGAGGAAGCAAGCTTCCCGCTAAGCAGAGAGCCTGATGTAGGGCTCGATCCCAGGACCCTGGGATCATGACCTGAGCAGAAGGCAGAGGCTTTAACCCACTGAGCCACCCAGGCACCCTTCCTTGACTATTTTAAACTCTTTTTTTAAAAAAGATTTTATTTATTTATTTATTTATTTATTTGCGCAAGAGAGCGAGAGCAGGGGGAGGACCAGAAGGAAAGAGAGAATACCAAGCAGATTCCTCACTGAGCCTGGAGCCCAACACGGGACTTGATACCACCACCCCGAGCTGAAGTCAAGAATTGGATGGCCAACGGACTGAGCCACTCAGGCACCCCTTCCTTGACTATTTTATATAAACAAGGTGCCCCTCATGCCAACATGCTGTATTCCCCTTTCCCTGCCTTTTCTGCCCAGCACCTATCACCTCCTCCACTTTTACTCTTACGTATTTGCATATTGTCCATCTTCCCCTCCATCTACCCCAGCCCACTAAGAATGTAAACTTCAGAAGACAAAGTTCACTGTCTAGTTCACTGCTATATCCCAGGAACCCAGAACAATGCCTGGTACTTAGCAGATATTCATCATTCACTGAGTGAACAAGAGAATTCCAGTCTTCACTTTTAGAAACCTCTTACCAGCATCCTGTTCCCTTCTCTCTTCAGACACATGGTGACAGATAACACTGTGATGTGTTTCTCCCATTACAGGGAGCTAGTAGCTAGTCTTTATAGAGCCAGACACATTGCCAAAAGTTTTATACGATTTTTCTCATTTTTTCCTCACAATAGGAGGTGGTACTATTTTTTTTAAAGATTATATTTATTTATTTGACAGAGAGAGAGAGGTCATAAGTAGGCAGAGAGGCAGGCAGAGAGAGGGGGGGAAGCAGGCTCCCCGCTGAGCAGGGAGCCCAATGTGGGCCTCGATCCCAGGACCCTGAGATCCTGACCTGAGGCGGAGGCAGAGGCTTAATCCTCTGAGCCATCCAGGTGCCCCGGTGGTAAATACTATTATTCTCATTTTACTGATGAGAAACTGATGCACAGAGAGGATAAGTAGCTTGCTGATACTTGGTGCAACTGGAAAAAGACAACTATCATATGATCTCCCTGATATGAGGAAGTGGAGATGCAACATGGGGGGTTAAGGGGGTAGGAGAAGAATAAATGAAACAAGATGGGATTGGGAGGGAGACAAACCATAAGTGACTCTTAATCTCACAAAACAAACTGAGGGTTGCTGGGGGGAGGGGGTCGGGAGAGGGGGGTAGGGTTAGGACATTGGGGAGGGTATGTGCTATGGTGAGTACTGTGAAGTGTGTAAACTTGGCAATTCACAGACCTGTACCCCTGGGGATAAAAATATATGTTTATAAAAAATAAAAAATTTTTTAAAAATTTAAAAAAATAAAATAGTTTCTAAAAAAAAAAAAAAAAGGCACTCAACCAGCCTCATTCTAAATCTGTGCTCTTAGCCACAGTTTGGTTGGCAGGAGTTTCTCTGAGGCTTTTGGATAAACTGCAGCAGGATGGAGCTGGAGGAACCCAGACAGATGAAGACAAGACGACCAGAGAGGGCATGGCAATGACACACTAGGGAAAGAGAATTTTGAAAAAATGTTTATCCCCTCATATTTTTACGTTGATATTTAAAAATTTTCATCATAGGGGCAGCTGGGTGGCTCAGTGTTAACCCACTGTTAACCCAGTGTTAACCCACTGGAGTTAAGCCTCCAACTCTTGGTTTCAGCTCAGGTCATGACCTCAGGGTTGTGAGCATGGAGCCCTGCTGGGCACGGAGCCTGCTTGGGATTCTCTCTCTCCCTCTTCTCCCCAACCCTGGCACTCCTACTCATGCACACTCGCACATGTGGTGCACTCTTTCCCTCACTAAAAATTAAAAAAAAAATGTTTTCATCATAAATTTATTTTATTTAGTTTTTTAAAAAATATTTTATTTATTTGACAGACAGAGATCACAAGTAGGCAGAGAGGCAGGCAGAGAGAGAGAGGGAAGCAGGCTTCCTGCTGAACAGAGAGCCGGATGTGGGGCTCGATCCCCGGACCCTGGGATCATGACCAGAGCTGAAGGCAGAGGCTTTAACCCACTGAGCCACCCAGGTGCCCCATCGTAAATTTAAATAGTTGCAATAAATGTAAACTCTGGCAAACTGTAAATAATGACAATTTGAGATAAAACTTTTAAATCACTTTTTATAATGTAGGCAACAGACTCTACATAACAATGACCATCAGCATCCATTTAAAATTACACAAATGAACTCTTTAACATTTGGTAATTTTGTATCATTCTTTCATCATCTCTAAATTATATTTATTTTCTACTCCCCCATGTTATCCAAAGGTAATAATTTTTATGTTTCAAAGACCTTTTATTGATTACTTATTTGTGATAAAAATATGTATTAAGGGAATTTAAAAATTTTTCCTATCATTGTATAGCTCTGAGTATCAGAATTCTTGCGAATTGAGTAGTCATTACTAGTATCTTAGATATACAGCTGCTCAAAATGGCACAATTATAAGTTTTGATAATACACAAATATAAAAGGTAAAGTTCTACTGGAAATGCTCTCTCAGTGAGATGGATGGGGCTTCCCCACCAATTAATGAATGTATCTAAATGACTATATCTTATGGTTAGATTAACAGGGTTCAGTTTCAGTTTTCTCTTTCCATAGACACAGTGCCAAGAAATACTACTCACATAAGTAAATGGGAATGCTGGTAATTTTGTTATAGAAATGACAATCAATTCTTTGGTTTCCTTCTGAGTGGTAAGCCAAAAGTCAAATAGCTCTCCTTCCTTCGCTGACAGGTCAATTAGGTCTACTACTAATTCTGTTGAAGGCAAAAAACCAAAAACCAAAACGGAAACAATCTGTCTAGAAAAATAATGTTATCCTGTCATTAGAGTCCTTCACTTTTCAAGTGATTTTTAATTATACTGATTACTTTCTCTTAGAGGCATTTAGGAAGAGTCGGGAAGTTGGACATGTTAATTTCAACCATCTTTAGCATTACAATATTACTGTAATTTAAATATATTTTAGTTGCAGCTGCAGATTTAGCTCAATTTATTGCAAATAATAATTATGCAAATTAGCAACGCCAGTCTCTTCGACAAACCAATTAACCAAATTAGACTTTTCTTTGGTGAGAAAATTTTTCCCTTTTCAAGTCAAATAAATGTGTTAACAGGTGTTCCCGTCACCCCATTTCACTTTTCAAATTCCAAGATAAACAGGGCCCTGGGCTTTAACATGAGTTTGTCCTTAGAGAAAGCAAGGCCCTTTCAGTTTAGGTGTTTTTAACCTATGTTTTCCTGGTTTGCTCCAGAACACACTCTCAGGCAAAATGCCACCCCCACCTTCACCTGGGGTTGGGGGGGAGCAAAGGCGACGCCTTTAAACGAACATCTGATCACTACCGCGCACTCTCCAACAGGCCTGCACTCGAAACACCCCGGTGGGGTCCAAAATCCTGCCCTTTTAGTCCCTACTCCCGCCGTTAGGTATCCCTTTGGCCCTCAGGTCTCCCGGGCGTGGGCACGGATCGTGCTTTCCGGCCGCGTCAGGGCCGGAGCGGCGGCCCAGTCTGTGTCAGCCCCCGCCGAGTCCGGACTACCAGCGGGCTCGCCTTGGCGGGCTAAGCCAGGGCGAGCTCCCGCCCGAAGTATGCGCCTGCCGCCCGGGAGAAAGCGAAAGCTCCACCGCCCTGCCGGCCCCAGGAAGAAGGGCGGAACCCCCTCGGCGGGCACAGGGAGTGCAGGGGAGGGCAGGGGAAGAAAGCTGGTGTAACGCAGCTCAGCGCGATCGCAGCACGCCGCCGAGCCGGGACTGGCTGAGGCCGGAACTCGGCACAAGGACTCCGGCCGGCCTCGGGCCGGAAGTGGGGAAGGTGCGATTGTCCTTTTCCGGCAGAAAGTAGGAGGCCCTGGGGGCGTCGCCACGGGGAAGGGTGTTGGTGTAACACTGCGGGGTGCGCGGAGGGGGTGGGATGGAGGCGGGTGTCGGTGTAGGGGCGCTCGGAAGGGACGGATATCTCTGTGGCACTGTGGGGACGCTCTGAGGGGACTGGTGACGGTGTGGCACTGGTGCACGCTGAAGGAGCCGGCGGAACCGGGTGGCCATGGGGATGTGGGCGTCGCTGGACGCGATGTGGGAGATGCCGGCTGAGAAGCGTATCTTCGGGGCCGTGCTGCTCTTCTCCTGGACAGTGTATCTTTGGGAAAGCTTCCTAGCACAGCGGCAGGTGAGCCTAGACAGGGCCCACCAGACCCCGACACCTGGGCAGCCCGGGCCAGCGTCGATCTCGACCCCAGGTCCTTGGGGGATTGCTGCGGCCCCAGCACCCGCTTCGACCCCGTGGGTCCCTGCGAGGCCTCCTGACTTGGCCCGAAGGCAGGCTTGGCCTTGAGGGTATCTTGTGCCTCTGGGAGGTTTTCCTCAACGTGATCCTGGGACCCAGGCCGCCTAGGGCCCGATGAAAGGGAAGGCAGGACTGACGCCCTCAGACTTGGGCTGTGCCTGGCCCACAGCTTTCTTAGGGCCCTCGGGCCCGGACTTAACCTTCTTTAACTTTGGCAGCGACCCATGTGCCTTCAAAAGGAAGAGGCAAAATTTTTAGAATCACAACTTCCCCATGACATTCGTGTAACCATGCTCAACCACGGGGTTAGGAAACCATTTTCTGAAAATATAAAGATTTCACAGCCTTTCCGGAACTTTTTTTCTTTAAAAAAAAAAAAAGAAAGAAAGAAAAAGAAAAAAAAAGGATACAGTATGTTGTTTTGCCCAAAGAGCAGTGTTTTCTTGTTTTACTTAAAACGTCTTTATCATTGTTTAAGCGATTAGAACTGTAAAGCAGGAAGTGAATGTTACTTAATAATTTTCTGGAGATAATCATAATGAGCTGCTCGCTGGATTAGAGATCTGAACTTCTAAATGAGATTTTAAGTTTGTTTGTTTTATTGCAATCTCTCACTGCTGATGTCCTTTATCTACACTCTTCTGTGTTGTCATTGAATTGTGTCAACCGTGATGGTTATTTTATGAGAGCCTTTCTCTTTTTAACTTCTGGAACTCTTTTTTTCTTGAGCATTACAGCCATTTTCCTCTGCAAATTTCTTCTCGGATTACATTCTGTGTGAGTCTTTAAATTGAAATTTTTAGTTCTTCATCAAGAGCTGTATCTTGATCTCTTCTTTTAGGCCAGAATCTTTATTTATTTATTTTTAGATAGTATTTTGAGTCATTTTGTCTGTCTTTTTAAAATTGATCTCTGCCCAACATCAGGATGGAACTCAGGACCCCAGGATCAAGAGTCACATGCTCTGCCAGCTGAGCCAGCCAGGTGCCCCTCGCCCAAGAGTATAGCACTAGATTCTCTGACACAGATACAATTGGCTAATTCATTAGTCCAGAATCTTGAGGGCCTAAGAAGATCCTTTGCGTAAAGTAAACACACGTATATACTGTCGGAATTGGGGATGGGTTATTGAACTTCTGTCTTACGTTAATGATAAGCCCAATTACAGTAACTACTTTTCATTAATGTCTCCTTTACTCTGTTATGCTTTAATGTAATCCCTTTTATTGAGGGTTTGGTAAAAGTGCCCAATAATATATAGAGAAGCCATGTGTCATGAAACCATTGCGGGAGATGCTAGCCATTATATTGCTTAGTTTCTGTGTCCTGTATTATGTCCCATGGGCTGAAATTACTGTCTAGAATTTGGTGTAATTACAAAGTTTGTCTTTCTTGAAGAGCTGGTCTGTTTCTATTTGTCATTCCTCAAATTTCCCTTAATTTTGTTTCTAGGACCATGTTTAATAACTAGTTACAATATCTGTTAATACTTAATGGCTGGCATATTTGCTTCCTTCTCCTTTCCATGAATTTGTTTTCTAAATTATATAGGAGGTATGTTTTGCTTGGAGTGAGTGGAACCCTTTGCCCTGTACCGTTCTGGTTCACATATGCATACTGAAGTGTAATGACAACCCTGATTTTAATTTTACCTAGTCAGCTAGCCTCAACTTCTCATTCTGTTTTTACTTTCCTGAATCAGTTGTTTTAGTTGTCAGTGCACTTGATTAAATGAAATATTTTTGTGTATATAGAGCAAATTCAGTAGGTTTCAGTGACAATAAATGCTATAAACCACTCAGTATTTGATCATAAATGACTGCTGTAATAAAAAATGAGTTGATTTGACTGTCTCAGAGTGTTTTCTTCAAAATATTTCAGAGACGGATATACAAAACAACAACTCATGTACCACCGGAGTTAGGACAGATCATGGATTCAGAAACCTTTGAGAAATCCCGACTGTATCAGCTGGATAAAAGTACTTTCAGCTTCTGGTCAGGACTCTATTCAGAGATTGAAGGCACTGTGAGTAATTTACTTCTTAGAGAGACAATCTGTCGTATTGTTTAATACTTTGTAATGTTTGTTTTCATCTTGTATTTTTGTGACACAAAAGAGGGTACTGTACCTACAAATCCCAGAATGCTTTCTTTTTTTTTTTTTAATCTTTTTTTAAATTTTTTTTTAAATTTTTTTTTTTAATGTGACAGAGAGAGAGATCACAAGTAGGCAGAGAGGCAGGCAGAGAGAGAGGGGAAAGCAGGCTCCCGGCTGAGCAGAGAGCCCGACGTGGGGCTCGATCCCAGGACCCCGAGATCATGACCCGAGCCGAAGGCAGTGGCTTAACCCACTGAGCCACCCAGGTGCCCCCCAGAATGCTTTCTTAATCTTTGTTATCAATAGTAATGGGTGTAGAGCAAAAGAGGCTGAAACGTAATTGTAAGGGAGCTGAAAACTGGTGTGTGATAACTGTCATAGGTCAGGCGTGAAAAACGACCTGATATTAAGTTATCCTTTTTCTTTTTTTTAAGATTTTATTCATTTATTTGACAGAGAGCACAAGCAGGGGGAGCAGCCGAGGGAGAGGCACTCAATCCTGGTGCTCCAGGATCATGACCTGAGCAGAAGGTAGTTTCTCAAAAAGCTGAGCCACCCAGGCATCCCTTGTTAAGTTATTCTTGTAGCAGTCCCTCCTTGTCTTCCTGCTGCCTTTTTTTTTTTTCCCCTCTAAGATTCACTTTATTTATTTGAGAGAGAGAGGCAGAGGGAGAGGGAGAAGCAGGCTACCTGCTGAGCAAGGAGCCCAGTGCAGGGCTTGATCTCAGGATCCTGGGATCATAATCCAAGCCAAAGGCAGGTGCTTAACTGGCTCACCCTTTTTTATTTTTCTCTTTTTTTAAAGTAGCAGCCCTTCCTCCTGTTTCTCTCTTTTTAAATAAATATTTATTTGTTTAGGTAAGCTCTTCACCCATCATGGGGCTCAAACTCACTACCTCAAGATCAAGTGTCACTTGATCACCAACTGAGCCTATCAGAATAGTTTCTTTCTTTTCTTTCTTTTTCTTTTTTTTTTTTAAGATTTTATTTATTTATTTGAGAGAGAGAGAGCACAAGCAGGGGGAGCGGCATACTTCCCGCTGAGCAGGGAGTTTGACCCAGGGCTCCATCCCAGGACCCCAGGATCGGGACCTGAGCCAAAGGCAGACACTTAACTGACTGAGCCATCCAGGCATCCCCTTCCTGCCTCTGTCTTTTTTTTAAGCAATTTTTTTTTTAAAGATTTTTATTTATTTGAGAGAGAGAGTGTGCATAAGCACAAGGGGGCTGGGGGGCAGAGGGAGAGGGAGAAGCCAACTCCCCGTTGAGAAGGGCGACCCTTCCTGCCTCTGTCTTAACTCTTAACTGTCCTCCACATATCAGCCAAAGGAATTCTGAAGCACAGTTTTCTGATCATCTTATTCTCTTATATTAAACCTATCACTGTTTCCTTCAGGGTGAAGCCCATATTTCTTCGTATGGATTTTTGAGGTCCTTTTTGACCTGGCCATTGCTTACTTCAGCTTCATCTTTTTATTTTGTCCATCTCAAACCCAGCTTGGTTTCCTGTGACTTTAAGTCTTTTCACATGCTGGTATCTTCCAGCATCTTTAAGTCCACTCTCACTAGAAGCTGATTAATCCCCGCTCTTCCCATTAGGTTCCAGCTGAGATGTATCTCTTCTAAGAAACCGTTTGAAACTTCCCCTGTCCCTCAAGACTGAATAAGATAGCATCCTATTATTATTCCTATCAGAGTACTTACCACATTGTATTGAATTTTCCTGTTCAGTTGACAGGCTGGGAGTTCCTTAAAGAAAGGATGCTTTAAGGTTTTGTAATCTTTTGGTACCTAGTGTCTGGCAGAAAATAAGCATATAATCCATATTTATTGAGTGAAACAAGTGACCGTTCATTTTTACTTAGTAAAACAGACCCGGTCTTACCCCATGCTAAAAGAAGAAAAGCTCTGTAGTGTAGAGCAGTGTTCTCGGGGTTTTTTTCATGATCAACTCTGGCCCCTGGCCCTGTATATTTTTAGACTTTTTTTTTTCTTTAAGTAGGCTCCATGCCCAACACGGACTTAACAAACTCACGACCCTGAGATTGAGGGTTGGATTCTTTCTACCAGCTGAGCCAGCCAGGTACCCTAGGACATTTTTTTCTTAATCATCCCTCCAAGAAATTTTGATAACACAGATATATTGTGTATCTGTTTCTGAGCTATATGTATGTGTATTTGTGCTTTATGAATAAAATGAGTAAGATTTTTTTCCATTCCCAAAAGCCAGTTCTTGGTTTTCCACCTCTAAGAATAATTGAAAGCACATGGTGCAGAGGTTAAGAGCAGACTCCAAATTCAGGTGGCTTGAGTTTGAATCTCAGTTCTATCGCACCAGCTATGGGACCTCAAGCAAGTCACCACTTCTGTGCCTCAGTTTTCTCATCTGTTAAATTTGTGTGGTCATGGGGCCCCTGGGTGGTCTGCCTTCAGCTCAGGTCATGATTCCAACGTCCTTGCGTCAGGTTCCTTGCTTGGCAGGAAGCCTGACTCTCCCTCTGCCTGCCACTCCCCCCTGCTTCTGCTCTCTCTCTCTCTCTCTCTGACAAATAAATAAATAAAATCTTAAAAAAAAATTGTGTGGTAATAACTCCTCATTCACAGTGTTGTTGAGAGGATTAAATGAGTTAATATATGTAAGATGATTAAAACAGTGCCTGATCATTGTTAAGTGGTCTGTAAATGTTGGGTATTATTATTTTTGTCATTAGGATCATGATTATCATCACCTTTCCTCCAGAACTCTCTTAGATCTCCAAGTAGCACTAAGAGAAAGATTCCTATTGAAAATAAATGAGATCGGCTATCACGACTGTTTCATCAGTTAAAGAGAAGAAACCAGCTGTTCATGGCTTTGTTAAATGATGAAAGTATTATCTAGCTAGTTACAAAATTTTCTGACAGTTATGAACTAGTATGGTTAGGACCAAATATTAGAAGACTTTCCCATTTCCTCAGGGTGATGAAAAGTTGCAAAGAGTTAAGTAGAGTTGAATCTTGGTATTTTAGGAAAATTAGTAAATGATCTAAAAATATTGCTTTGGTTTTTGGCATACATAGCAATTGCTAGTAATTAATCTTTTCAGTGTTGATTTTTTCCCCCAATATTGATTTTTTAATTATATTTTTACTAGTACAAGCCTGGTTTAGTTACTGAGACATTGAAAGATTGTTATTGAAGCCTGTTGTTTTCCAACCAAACCAGGAAAGGTAGCTTTATTGTGGATTATATTTGGCTTCGGTTAATTTATCTGAAGCATTTCTTCTGTTAGGGTCCAAGTAGATAATCAGCCTTTGGAGAGACATGGAAGTAGATGTGATGAATTTAGACATCATCCTCTTTCTTCACTAATGTTTGATTCTGTGAAATTCTTTGTCTTACCCCTCACAGGTTCATTATAAGAAAAAAAGACAAAATATTTTGTCAGTCTCCTTGGTTGTCACTAGTAAACAGTTCCAGGAAAGATGGGCAATGGCTTGGTTGGTGAGCATGGGGATGACTTAGTTTGTCCTAAGAGAGGACAGAAGCAGGGAGAACACATATAGAATGAGAGCTTCATAGCGTTCTGTGGCTCAAACCAGAAGCAGTACTGGTTTAGCACTGGGCTAAAGCTGGGGACAGTAATTGTCACCATCATCGCCATCGTATGGGTAGTAGTGATTTTCACTTCATATATTGTTTTTATATTTATCATTTTGTTTGATATTACAAGAGTGCTTGGAGGTAGAAAGTGTAGGCATTGTTAGTCCCTTTTTATGGACGAGAAAGCAGAGACTCAGAAATTAAATGGCTGGTCCATTTACTGGCCAAGTGACATTAATAAGTGGGAGAACTGGTTTTTAAACTTTGCTCTTCTGAGTCTTTAAAATTACATTGAAGAAACCATTCTTCTTTTAAAATTCATTTATTTTAGAGAGAGAGCTGTGGGAGGGGCAGAGAGAGAGGGAGAGAATCCTCAAGCTGACTCCCTGCTGAGCCCACAACTCTGAGATCATGAGCTGAGCTGAAACCAAGAGTTGGATGCTTAACCGACTGAGCCACTCAGGTGCCCTGGAGAAACTATTAAAACTCCAGGGACCACATCCTAAATGTGCTACATTTATTCTTGGGGAATTCATAGCTATATTTGTCATTTGACAGGAAGCATTTTGTGTTACTTTGAAATCCTGTTCTGTTTGAAAGGAGGTTCATTAATTCCTGTTTTGTATTGATTAAAATTAATAGGTTTTTATCTTTTGGTCACAAAGAACAAGTGCAAAGATTAATTTAGACTTTTTTTTTTTTTGCCTCCTTTTTTCTACCTGAGAGAATATAAGCAGAGGCCTTCTGTGACCAATTACAGGTGCTGCTGTTCACATAAATGTGACAGAGCACCCACAGAAAGGATGGCCAGCCTTTCTGAGATAGACTTTTCCTGATACCTCACAGATGTCGGTGAAGACCCGTCAGGAAGTGGAATGGCTGGGCAGTCAAGGAGAGCAGTGTAGAAAAGTTCAAATTGTTGCTTCTCCAAATTCTGCATATTTTTGAGTGAGCACCTTAGACTTTTTGAAATTCATTTTTTCCCTCTTTAACATGAGAAGGTGAGGGGCACCTGGGTGGCTCAGTCTGTTAAGCGTCTGCTTTTGGCTCTATTCATGATCCCAGGGTCCTGGGATTGAACCCCACATTGGGCTCCTTGTTCAGTGGGGAGCCTGCTTCCCCCTGTCCCTCTGCTGTTCCCCGCTTGTGCTCTTTCTCTGTCAAATAAAATCTTAAAAAAAAAAAAAAAAGATGAAAAGTTGATCCATCTTAAACCATGTCTCACATGATTTGTGGCAAGGACTAGATGAGTGAGACAATGTAAATGAAGCAGTTAGTACAGTACTCAGTACATAGCAGTGACTTTAACCTCCCTGAGTTTCAGTTGTCTCTTCTAGAAAGTAGAGATGACTGTATGCCATGCCTACTTTTTAAGACTAGTGAACTCGTGTATTTAAAAGGTACTGGACTTGTTTTTGTTGGGTTCATTAGTTCTGTTCTGAGACAGCCCCAGCAGCATGCTCAGTGAGATTATCAATAGAAAGAAAGTTTACTGTTCACTGGGCTTTATATTTCATTCCCCAAAGCATACTGAACAAGGCTTGCAATAGCAGTTTCCAAAAGCATTCATAGATGCACGCACAGTTCATATTAAAGTTACCCTTGATGCATACTTAAAAGCTGGACTTTTAATAATAGGTGTTTCAACCTTTCACCGGGAGATTTATAAATCCTTAATTTTGCATTATTTATTAGTTTTGAGAATAGGATGAAAGAAGTGTCATCTCAAGTCAATTAGTTCAACAGGTGGAGCTTATACCATACAGTGATGCCAAAGCATGTCTTTTGGGAAAACAGGGTTTACATCCGAGATTGAGTTGGGTGAAGAAAAGTGGAAACAGCTGGACATAGGGTTAAGGAAGCCTTTAAGACAGGAATTTACTAAACCAATGATTTTCAGACTTCGGTGTACATCATTTTACCTAGAGACTGCTGGGCTCCACTTCATTTTCTTATTCGGTGGTTCTGGGGTGGAGCCTGAGTATTTGCATTTCTGACGCATTCCCAGATGCTGCTGCTGCTGCTTCTCAGAGACCATATTTAAGACATGGTATTAAACCAAGCCAGCATACAGGAAAACATCTAAAAGATGTTTGAGATTATGGGGAACAGGAACCATCAGGTATTGCTGATGAGAGTGTAATTTGGTATAAACACCGTAGAGAAAGAACAGGCTGATAATATACTGAATAAAGGGGGCGCCTGGGTGGTTTAGTTGTTAAGTGTCTGCCTTCGGCTCAGGTCATGTGGGATCGAGCCCCGCATCAGGCTCCCTGCCCTGCGGGAACCCTGCTTCTCTCTCTCCTCCTCCTGCTTATGTTCCCTCTCTCGCTCTGTCTCTCTCTGTCAAACAAACAAACAAACAAACAAAAAATGTATATATACTGAATAAAGTTACAGATCACCATGCCTGGATCTAAAAATTTGTAGAGTATAAAAAGCAAGTTGTAGAATGATAAATACAATATGATGTCATTTATATATAGTCTTAAAAAGCATATATAAACCACCATAGTATTTATGGATACATACATAAAAATGGAAAGTACATTGGACGCCTACCCATGAGATATATAATAAGTGCCAGAACTCCTCAAAAACCACAAGGAACCATGTGTGAACCAGTGAGAAAACTGTGCTTCTAACCAAGGAGTGTGATTGATCATTGTGTTCCACAGAAAGGAAGAATAAATTGATTCCTTTTGAGTTCCATAAATTTAATATCTGTTGGGGGAAGTTTTATTTTATAAGCATGTATTCTCTTCAAATTTTAAGACCAGCTCACTCATTAGAAGTGATTTTTTTTTTTAAAGATTTTATTCATTTACTTGACAGAGAGATCACAAGTAGGCAGAGAGGCAGGCAGAGAGAGAGAGAGGAGGAAGCAGGCTCCCCACTGAGCAGAGAGCCCAATGCAGGGCTCAATCCCAGGACCCTGGAATCATGACCTGAGCCAAAGGCAGAGGCTTTAACCCACTGAGCCACCCAGGCGCCCCGAATGACATGGTGATTTGGTGGATGTCTTTATTCACTTTATCTGCCCAAGACAAAGGGTGGTGCCAGAAAGGGGGTCTCCTCCTATGAATTCCTGATTCCTACCTCAGGATTCACTTTTCATTACCTGGGGAAAGCACAGATACCCCTTTCTGTCTCTCAGTTTGGTAAGTGGACCTGAGTGTCCACTTACACTGATATGAATACTTTGTCCTGATTGATGGGGACTATTTCCTTTCAAGGAAAAGCCACTTAGGTAGCCACATAGATTGGTTCACATCCCATTTATGTTACTCATCAGGTATGGCATTCTGGAAAAATTGCTTACCTTTTCTCTAAGCCTCTTTCCTCATTCAGAAGGCCTTTGTTGTGGTCTTTGGCAAGTTTTTTTTTTTTTTTTCTTGCAGCTTTATAGAGATATAATTCACATGCCATAATTTATCCATATAAAATGTACAGGCAAGAGGCACCTGGGTGGCACAGTTGGTTGGGTGTCTGACTGTTGGTTTCGGCTCAGGTCATGATCTCAGGGTCATGAGGTCCGGCTCCATGCTCAGTGGGGAGTCTGCTTGAGATTCTTTCTCTTCCTCTGCACCCCACCCCCCACACACTCATGCTCTCTCTCTCAAATAAATAAATAAATCTTATTTTTTTTTCAAAGATTTTATTTATTATTTGACACAGAGAGAAAGAGAGAGAGAGACTGTGAGAGAAGGAATACAAGCGGGGTAGAGGGAGAGGGAGAAACAGGCTCCCCACTGAGCAGGGAGCTAGACTTGGGGCTTGATCCCAGAACCTTGAGATCATGACCTGAGCCGAAGGCAGACGCTTAATGACTCAGCCACCTAGATGCCCCTATAAATAAGTCTTTAAAAAAATAAAATAAAATGTACAGGCAAAAATCATTACAGGTCTAAACGTAGTATCTCTGTTGGTTTGTATTCATCTAAATGCATAGTTTATCCTAAATAAGATAGATCTCTTTTTTTCTGTAGAGGTAATTATTTTGTCCTTATTTTCTTTATAAAATGCTCTCATCTCATAGTTTCTATTCTGTTCAAGTGTAACCAAAGTATGTCTTGTTTTATAGCTTATTCTTCTTTTTGGAGGAATTCCTTATCTCTGGAGACTTTCTGGACGGTTCTGTGGCTATGCTGGCTTTGGACCAGAATATGAGGTATGTGATTCATTAGCATATATTTTTTTAGAGTCTTTTTGCTTGGCCAGCTTTATGTGAAAGTTAATGTTTTGGCTCTGACTTTAGGCTTGCTTCTCTGTTTGTACAGTCTGTGTCCACACATACTCTGTTAGGATAATGCTGCTTATTGTAGCAAACTCCAGAATTCCAGTGGCTTATCACAATAGTTTATTTCTCAATCACATAATAGCCTAGTGTGAGTATTTTTTGGTCAGCAGGTGACATTCTTCTACGTGGGAAGCCAGGGACCTGGTCTCTTTTCATCTTATAGCCCTGCAGTCCCTTGAGTGCCCCACAGTTCTCTGCATCCAGCAGGCAGATAGAATGAGGGGGTGGGGAAAGTACATCCTCTTCTTAACTCCCTTGTCTCTGAAGTATCCTTTGCATTCATATTTTGTTGGCGAACCAGTCATTTAGTCTCAGATGGAGGAGAACTGGGAAATGGTGGTCCCCGGTTAGGTAGCCATTTCTCAGGGGCAGCTCCTTGCAGTGAAAGGAGAAGCCTGAATTTTGTTGAACCCACTAAGCAGATACTCTGTACCATAATCACTTAGAGATAACTTCATACAAGGACAGAGAGTGTAACTTCAGAATTTCCATGGAGCCGGTTGAGGTGACTACCCAGTCTTACAGAAGCTCCATTTACTGGGCAAAGCATTAAGTGTGAGACTCCCCACCCGTGGTGGATGATAAGACACTGTCTCCCGACTTTTTCTTGGAAATTGCCAAGTCTCTTCCTTCTTTCCTGATTATTTACTTTAAACGATGGCTCTTTTCTACATGTATAAGGTATCTTGGGTTTAATTCAACTCATCCTGTGTCCCGTTTCCATATACCTTTTTCTAAAGCAGCCAAATCCTTTGAAGTCCTCTTCTTCCTGGGATATCTCTGTATCTTCATTGATTCTTGTCCTGGTCTGTTCTATGTGGCATTGTGGTTGACTTACATATTCTCTGCCCTGTTTCAGAAATTTGTAAAGATTTTATTTTTTTAAAGTAATCTCTACCCCCAGTGTGGGACTCGTACTCACAACCCTGAGATCAGGAGTCAGATGTTCTACTGATAGAGCCAGCCAGGCACCCCATTGTTTCAGAAATTATTTAAGGTGGTTTCATGTAAACATCATGACTGACTCCTTATGCATTTCTCTTCTTAAATGTCTCTTTCTCAGAGGGGCCCTCCCTGACCACTCCATCTAGAGTAACAGTTCTGCTGTCACTCTTCAGTGACACACATCACGTTATTTTCTATATAAAAGTACTCAACACTCTCTGCAGTTACCTTATTTTTTAAATTTATACGTAAATGCCTTGTTTATTTATTTTTTATTAAGAATTTTAAGCTCTAAGGGGACAGGGACCCTATATATTTTCTTTACTGCTGTGTCACCAGTGCCTTCAAAAAGTTTGATACCAGATATTTAACTTTTTTGAATTCATGAAGAATTAATGCACAGACACATGTATAAAGTGTTCAGTGTAGCATTAGAATGACTGCTGTCATGGAAGTAGCCTAGGTGTCCACTTACACAATGGAATACTCTAGAGCTGTTAATAAGGAAGAAATAACTATATATATTGATATGGAAAATTTTTATGAAATGTTATGTGAGAAAACAAGTATTCACAAAGTCATAATGATTGCATTTTTGGAGGATGGAATTCTGATTCAGTAGTTTTGAGGAAGGTCCTAGAATCTCTTTTTAAATTTTTTTCCCCATTTCCTGTTTGGGAACAGTGCTGAAATGAACTACCCTGCATGTTATAGCCAGACAAATCATCCTTTCTCATCCCCTCTCCTTTCTTCCTCTGGTTAGAAACTTACATTTGCTGCATCTTTGTTACCAAATCAAATGTGTTTTGGTGGTGTGTAGTATACTCACATTTACCTTAAAAGAATTCCATTTTACACCATCTGGTGAGAGGGAGAGAGCAAGGATTCTGTTTACCTCATCCCTCTTTCTCCCTCCCCCAGCTCCCTTCATACTAAGTATCCCATTTCCTCTACTATTCTAGGAAAAGTTTAGAAAGAGAAATGAGGCAGTTCTTGGCTTTTGATTTCCTGAGGATGTATCATGAAGGCACTTGAAGTAGTTCTTGACGGTAATTTTCTCTATTGGTCTTTGGCTTCTTGTGAAAACTTTAGGACACCCCACCCCACCCACCCCAGTCCAGCCTTTTTTTGATGCTCTGGGATAAATTTTTCTGCCTTATCCCAGCCTTGTCCCAAAGCCTGTCATCATGTCCTCTTCCTTTTATAGGGTGCTTATTTCGCAAATTGGAACACATTTCTCCTCCTTTCCTTGTCTCTCCTGTCTCATTAATTTACCCCTTTCTTCACAGTGGCATCCCGAGTCTTCTTAGCCTAATAAGCCTTGCTTGAATTCACCAGTGTATGTGATTGTCTCTCATTTTTTAGTTCTTTGTCTGTGTAGCTTTAGGTAACTTTCACATAGTGCCTGTGTAATAAAAGAGACATTGG
Organism: Enhydra lutris kenyoni; assembly: GCF_002288905.1. Classification (NCBI taxonomy): domain Eukaryota; kingdom Metazoa; phylum Chordata; class Mammalia; order Carnivora; family Mustelidae; genus Enhydra; species Enhydra lutris. The sequence goes on from NW_019154093.1 coordinate 10,909,941, forward strand.
TTTATTGCTTCCTTCTCTCGCAAGTCAACTTGGAGAGTAGAGATGATGTTGTCAGACCTTGTATTATCCATAGAATCAAGCACATGGCTTGAGATGTATTTTTCATTTGTTCACTAATTATTCATTTGAAGAATGAATTAGTATTACACTATAAAAACTGCCATTTATTTCTTCCTGTGTTTAGATCACTCAGTCCTTGGTGTTTCTCCTGTTGGCTACACTTTTCAGTGCATTGACTGGTTTGCCATGGAGTCTTTATAATACCTTTGTGATAGAAGAAAAACATGGTTTCAATCAGCAGGTAAACTAGAGAACGCATATGTTCTCTTTTAAACATAAAGACTTTTTGTGCATTTTTCCCTCTCCTGGTAATAATTGAAACATAATTTGCTATTTTATTTTTTTAAGGATTTATTTATTTATTTGAGAGAGCAGGGGGAGGGGCAGAGGAAGAGGGAGGGAGAGAGAGAATCCCAAGCAGACCCATCACTGAGTGCAGATTCCGACTTGGGACTCCATCCCACGACCCTGAGATTATAACCTGAGCTGAAATCAAGAGCAACCCAGGTGCCCCCATAATTTGCTATTTTGGAGCAAGAATTAACTGAGGGAAAAGGAACTGCAAATATGGTAAAGATGATAGCTTGAAGTCTTGCCATAAGCTCTTCTAGTACTAAAGTCTAGTGTTTTTCTGCTAACGTTGAAATGGTGTATTTTGAACTATAAAATGCCAGACACTTGCTTTTTTTTTTTTAACATCTTAATTTTATTATTTTTTTAAGTGTTCCAAGATCATTGTTCATTCACCACACCCAGTGCTTCATGCACTCCTTAATACCCAACACCAGGCTTACCCATTTCCCTCTCCTTCTTCCCTCCAAAACCCAACTCTGACAGACATTTACTTATGGTCTTAGGCTACCCCTAGTGTCATATTATATAGACTCACTACCTTTTAACTTTTCAAATTGCTTTAATAATGTATCCATTGCATACACTTTATTTTTCATGTTTTCTTTTCTCAGTTTCTTGTGATCTTTTCTTTTTTCAGACTTTGGGATTCTTCATGAAAGATGCAGTCAAGAAATTTATTGTGACTCAGTGCATTTTATTGCCCGTGTCTTCACTTCTACTTTACATTATTAAAATTGGGGGCGACTATTTTTTTATATATGCCTGGCTATTCACATTAGTTGTTTCTCTGGTGAGTAAAATATTTGTTTTGTTTTCTTTTACAAAATTTCCTTGGCGAGATAACGCTGATTTAATCTTCATTAGCATGTGAACAGTTCTTAGGAAGCAAATGAAATATAAATAAGTGGTCATATAAATTTCCCTCTTGGTTTCTGCTTTTGGGTATAGAACTAGGAGAGCTGACTCTGACCATAGATTTTCTTCTTCTTATGCTGACTCAGATCCTAGAAGCTGGTTGTTAGTTATTGTTAATGGTCCAGTTGTCAGGCAGTTTTGGGCTCTGCATTTGTGAGTTGTCACTAGAATGGATGACTGAGTTTGATCATGTAATGACTCTTTACTGAGCTCCCGTGCCTAAACATTGTGGATGTTCTGAAGAGACTCGATTTAAGAGGGATGAGAAAAAGAAACTATAAACTTACCTGATTTTTTTCTGCCCTCTTGCCCCTGCCTTTCCTCTCCTCCTTTCTCCCTTCTTTACCCCTTCTTCTCTGTTCCCTTCTCCCTTCCTCCTCCTTCCTCTCTCTCTTTTCTCTCCTTCCCTCTCTCCCTTCTCTCTCCCTTGTCCCCTCACTCCCCATCTTCCCTTCCTCACATCTTTGCTTCTTCTCTCTACCATATTGTAAACCACTTCACAACACACACTACGACACAATGAAAACGGTCTGTTCACAGCCTCCAGAAAATAGCATCTCTTAGCTCTTCAGCTCCTGATCATGGGGTTTACTTTAGTTTGAATTGCTGTGATACTCACTGCTTCACTTTCCACTCGTGGGATTGAGCTCTGAAAACAGGTGCTAGTTGGATTTATACACATCTGTATATGGCAAATGAAGTAAGAGGAGAGAGAACAGAGGAAATGCTCCAGAAATGCTTAAGGAAGTGCTGCTTCAAACACAATGGATAGTTGTGCACTGCAGGTAATTAATTTTAGCAGACCAACCAAATAACAGCACACAGTCAAGCTCTAGTAATTATTTTCTAGCAAAGACTGCAGGTCTCATGATTACTTTCAAAGGCAGAATTCTAAGTTATGATGGGCTTATGAAGTGTCAGAAATTCCCAAGATAGTTTTGAATGGACCATTTGACTTTTGAGTTATTACCACATAGAGACTACTCATTTTGATTTGATTTAACAAACAGATTTTGAGCACTTGCTATCTGGTATTATTTGGGGCTGGGAATACCAGAGCAAATAAGAAAAGATCCATGTTCTCAACGCTGGATCACATAGTTGTTTTAATATAATCTGTATAAATAGCAGTTTTTCTTTAAGAACATATTCATAGGTTGTTCTGACATTTATTTTTCAGGTGCTTGTCACAATTTATGCTGATTATATTGCCCCTTTATTTGACAAATTCACACCTCTGCCTGAGGGAAAGCTTAAACAAGAAATTGAAGTAATGGCAAAGAGTATTGACTTCCCTTTGACTAAGGTGTATGTTGTTGAAGGTAAGGCTACCCGGGGGTAAGGAAGTTTTATTCAAGTGATTTGATTTGTTAGGGTTTTATATTTGGGCTTTCAAAAGCCAGATTTCTAGGAATTGGTGACATACTCCAGGGATAGAAATTGGTAGCCTAATACCAATCCTGCTCTTACCTACAGGTGTGTTTGGTTGGCTTTACAGTGTTGTTTGGCCAAGGCCTTCTTCACTCCTTCTTATATCTTGTATATTGGACTGATTTATGAACTTACGTTACCTTCCTGGCTCCCTCAGGTAATTGAGCTGGACTTTTGCATAGTCAAGTTCCATTTAGCACTAGTTTGGGGCTTATAAAGAAAACCAGTGTTACTGGCTTTGTCTCATCCAACGAAACTTCCAGTGTTCTGGAGGTGTCTGATTTCACTTGCACATTACCGAAAATATAGTACCATTGGACTTCAGATCAGTTATTCTCTGCTTTTATGATAATTGAAAACAGGTGCTTGGCTTTTATGATAATTGCTTTTGAGAGTTAAGCTATATGTTAGCTTACATAAGACTACTAAAGTCTCAAGCCCAAAAAGATGTAGAGTAAAACTGTTGTATGATACCATGACTTTCAGAATCCATAAATTAAAATCCACGTAAATGCGTGAGACTGGTTCTGCCTCTGCCACTTAGCACCTGTGGGATCTTTAATGAATCCCTTCACCTCCCAGGTTTCAGTTTTGCTTCCCCTAAACCGTGGTTTGGCAAACATTTTCTGTAAAGGACTAGTCAATAAATATTTTAGACTTTGTGGACCACATGGTCTGTCTCTGTCACAACTGTTCAACCCTTCCTTTAGAGTACAGAAGCAGTCACAGATAATATATAAACAAATGAGCATGGCTGTGTTCTAATAAAACTTCATTTATAAAAATAAGTGGAAGAGTAGATTTGGCCTGCAAACAATAGTTTGCTCATCCCCTCTCTAAACTTTAAAAAAAAAAAATCACCAGAGAAACAGCTGTATTGGATGAAGGAGTAGAAACTGAGAAGTAATCATGGGATTGGGGAGAATAGAGATGGCCACAATGGGAAAGAAAGAATTAACAGTGACTAGAAGAGTATAGAAGTCTCAGACATCTAGTGGTTCTGAGGTAACAGCCCAGCTAATGGCACAGTTGGGACATCTCTGGCAGAAATGGTAGAATGACAATTCCTACTACTTTTTAGGCCCTGAGGTCACTGCTCTTAGTTAATAGTAAACTAGAAGTATATCAATCAGTACAGTAGGACTGGCTTTTAGGGACTTTTACTGATGGGGCAACCTAAGTTGCTTATCACTTAAGGGATAATCAGATAATATGAAACGACAGCTAATGATATCACAATAGAGGTAATTGATAAGAATGTGTAATATTTACTGTCAGTGCCATGTGGTTTTAGATGAAATAGGGAAGGCTTTATGGAGAATTATAACATGAGCTGGTACTTTATGGACTATCAGGATTTAGCCTTTTATTCATCGCTCCCCGACCATCTTTTGGGGCCAGCCCACACTTAAGGCAGGAAGACAAAAAAGCCACTGGAGTTCATCTTTGTGCTCCAAATCAATATGAAGAGTGGAAAGTATGTGCTGGGGTGCAAGCAGACTGATAACGATCAGACATGGCCAAGTGAAACCGCCAGCCTTGAGGAAACCTCACATTGAATATTATGCCATGTTGGCCAGAACTGGTGTCCATCGCTACAGTGGCAGTAGTGCTACTGAATTGGGCATAGAAAATGGGAGTACCGTGGAGTATGCACCCTGCCTCTCATTGCTCGAAGTGATTCTCCTATCATTAGAAGCGTGCCAGGACAGACTGGTGAAAAGTGAGTCATACAAGGCTTTTTCTTTAGTAAAACTGGCCAGAGCTTGTTTTTTCTTTTAAAAAAAAAAATTGAGTAGGTGGAAGGTAGCATTTCAGAGGTGAGGCTGTGGGGTCAATAGACTTTCATCCCGGTTTTATCACAAGTTACCTGTTGTGACTTTGGCAGCTTACCTTTGCTAAACATAAGTTTACTGGTCTGTAATGCAATTTTTAAAATAATAGTAATAATGCTTAGAAATATTTTGAATGATTAAGTGTTATTACTAATAATAACAACATACATTATGGATCTGTAAGTTGATAGGGATATTGTAGTGAAAAACCAATATTGTGTTCTAAAAAATTATCAGCAAGTGTTATGCAGAGAACGAAACTAGTGTGATGTGATCAAGGTTGACTGAGTAGATAGATAACTTTAGATTGGGTCATCAGGCAAGAGCTCTCTGAACAAATGAATTTGAGCTGACGCCTAAAGGAAGAAGCCATCCATGCTGAGATCAGTGGGAAGACCTTCTAGAGCTTTGTGTCGGCAGGAAACAAAAGAAAGCCCAGTGTGGCTACAGCACAGCAGAAGGGTGTGAGGACGCGAAGTGTGAGACACAGGCAGGAGTCAGACCACATAGGCCTTGGTGAATCAGGAGAAGAGCTTGGGTCTTATTTTAAGTTCAGGGGGGAAAAGCCATTGAAGGTTTTAGTGACATGGTCTGGTTTGTAGTTTTTAAATACTGTGGGTTGCTCTCTGGAGAAGAGATTATAGTGGGAGGGCAAGAGTGGCAGCCGGCGAGCTGTTCGGAGGCTGTGGCCGTGGCTGTGGTCAGGGCAGAGATCAGGCGGCTTAGATTAGGATATTACAGTAGTAATCTATGCAGAGAAGTAGATGCACTGGGGATCTGGTTCAGAGGGAGAGTTGAAGAAATTTACTCACAGATTACCTGTGAAGGAATTGGGGAAACAGAGGCATTAAGGGTAATGACCTAGATTTTTGACCTGAGCAGCTGGATAAATGGTGGTTTACAGAGATGGGAAAACTGAGTGAAGAGCAGATGTGGGGGTGGGGGGATTAAGTTCTGTTATATGTTGAGGTATCTGTTGAACACTGTATTAGAATTCCTCAAGCAGTGGTTAGCTCCGAATAAGCAGTGAGCCAACTATGGCTGATCGAAGCAGGAAGATTTCTTATTGAGACAATCTTTGATAGCTCACAAAATCATCAGGAAGGTTAAGTTTACAAGCTTGGAAAATGGGCTATTCCCAGGGAGAGGAGGAGCTCAGAATCTCACTGTAGAACCAGTCTGCTGACGAATCTGCTGTTGAAATTGGCAGTTTGCTCTCTTAACATCCTGCCACTAGCACCCATGGCATTAATTCCTCACTGCCTTTCTTCTTTGCGTAATTAGCTCAATCTTCAGAGTCCCCAGTGGGTGGGTGTATCTGATTGACTGAGCCAGGGCGTGGGCCAGGTGCCAGGAGTCTCCCACAATACTTACATGGTGAGAAAGTCCCTCAACACTGAAAGGAGAATTCGACACTGGGCAGGGGAAAAGCGCACATACAGGCATACACACACAGGAATATAAACAACAAATCTGCATTACAGACATCCCTGTGGAGATGTAGGGATGGCAGATAGGCAGCTGGATATATGAACCTGGAGTTCTAGGGAGAGGTCGGGGACAGAATATTGATAGGAAAGCATCCGACACAGATGCTGTTTAATGCCATGGATGGCGGCATTTAGAGAAGAGAAGGGGCTTCAGGTTGGAGTCAGCAGGAGAGGAAGAGCCAGTAATGGAGGCTGAGGAGGAGAGACCATGGAGGTAGGAAGTCCAGGAGAAAGTGGTATTTCTTTTGAGATAGGAGAAGAAAGTCTTTCGAGGCGGGAGTGGTCAGCTGTGTCAAATGCTGCTGAGAGGTGAAGGTAAGACATCATTAAACAGAAAGACACAGATGGCAATGCCTTACATTGGTTTTCAGAGTTCTTAAGTATATTACTTCAAGTGGCCTCATCAACCCATTCTGTAAATGCTCATTGAATATATATTATATGCCAGCACAGTGACACAGAATGCTTATGGTCTAGGGCAGGGACTCCTATAAGCTTTAGTGACTGTAAGTTTGTTCAAAGACAGATTCTTGGGCTGCGTTCCCAGGTGTTTTAGTATCTGCTTTTAACAAGTGCCCCTAGATAATTCTGGTATAGGTATTCCTTGGGCTACACTTTGAGAAATTTGGACCAGTGGGAGATATTAAGACATTAACTTTATTTTGTTTATAAGTATACAGTTTGCCTGTTTCCATAAATAACTTAAGGCAGCTTTTAAGAAATACTTGTACTTAAAAATTAGAATCGGAGAAGACAGAAATGAGAGAGAACTGTAAGACCTCTGACTGACACATGATACTCCAGATACTGAGGTCCTATACCACTGTCAGAATTGGACCACATGTTTGGCTCTTCTAGGCAATGAAACCAAAAAATGAGAAAATAATAAAATAAATAAGCTACAACTTAATTAAAGCCTTCCTAAATTCTAAACATACTCCAAGCATACTGCTATATATGTAGAAAATACTGTATCCTAAACCTACTGCTAACCATAATTTATATTAGAAGTATGAGTAGATATAGAATATATATTTTCTGTGAGATAGCTCAAGTTCTCAAGAGAAACAAATGTTTTATCATTTCTTTTAAAAAATGTGTATAAGTAATAGTAATAGTTTATGGATCAGGCAGTATATGGGTTGATTCGCTTAGAATTTATCATGTAATCTTTAATCCAGCTCAGTCAGGTAGAAATTAGCCTCATGTCATAAACTGGTAAAAAAAGCTCAAGGAAGTTAAGGAAATTTCTTACATTTACACAACTACTACATGGCAGAGCCAAGATTTGAACCCAAAGTCTGCTCTTAACCACACAGGTCCCTGCACAGTGTAGAACATTTAGAAAATAAAGAAAAATATAAAGAAGCAAATTAAAAAATTAACTATAGTTCAGCTCTCGTTAGCCATATACTGTTAGGTATTTTTTTTCCCCAGTCTCTTTAAAAATAGCTTTAACTTTTTCTGATAATAGAAGTAAGTATACTTATTTTAAAAAGCCTTGAAAAGTATAAAGGAGGGAAAAAAATCCATAGTTCTAGAAGCCAGTGGTAAACACTTCAGTATTTTGAAATATGTCTTTATAGGCCTGTTCTATGCTTTTCTATTTACATATACTTTTTTTTCCATGACAATAATAAAACTATGTATATATATATGTTTTATATCCTCCACAGTATATTGGTGAGCTTTTTCCTGTCTTGTTAAGATTCTTCAGAAGTATTGCTTTTTTTCTGGCTGGTTAAAATTCCATTTCACAGCTCTACCATAATTTAATCATTCCACTACTATTGGATATTTAGACTTATTTACTTATTGCTATAAAGCTGCGACGAGCACAAGTATTTGTTGGCAAAACTTTAGGGAAGCAGACGCTCTCCACTGCAGGTGGTGATTTATGTTGATAACAGTTTTCTTCAGGTATTAAACAGTTTGAAAATGTTAATGTCCTTTCCGGTAATGCAATTTCTAGGAGTCTCTCCAAAGAACCCCAAACTTTTTAATTATTTTCCATGCTTTGAACTGTCTTTTCCTTAGGATCTAAACGCTCTTCCCACAGCAATGCTTATTTTTATGGCTTCTTCAAGAACAAGCGAATAGTTTTGTTTGACACTCTACTAGAAGAGTATTCTGTACTAAACAAAGACATCCTGGAGGAGTCTGGCATGGAACCCCGCAAAGATGGAGAAGGGGACAGTGAAGAAATAAAAGCTAAAGTTAAAGTGAGTTCTTCTTTTCCTAAGAGACCCTGGCTTCGTTTTTATAAACAGTTCCTATGACAACTCACAATAACATCAGTTTCTATGTAGTGAGCGGTAAATTCAAGGAGACTGTCCGATAAGAATCCAATGGCCCCTTTATAATTCTGGTATTTGGGAGAGATTATCACTATTATTATATGCTAACTGCCTTGCAAGCTTTTGCAGAACATACACATGAAACTTGGAAGCATAAGATAGGAAAATTCTTATGACTATAAGCTATCCTTAAAACAGGGACATTGTATATATTCCTTATATGTTTATGTTCAGAGAATTCTCCCAGGCAGGATAAAGAGAAGGTAAACATCTGATTTTTAGCTCATTGAGACACGCTAGTGATAGGCTTCGGCACTGGAGAGACTTGGATTTGAATCCTGGTTCTGTCATTTACTAGCTGTGTGTCCTTGGGTACACTGTACAGTGTGGTCAGTTTTCTTTTGTTTGTTTGACAAATATTTATGAAACACATTTTGTGCTGAGACACTTTGCTTGGCACTGGAAGTGTAAGAATAAGAGGGAAACTTCGCTCTCGAGGAGCTTATGGTCTAAAGAGAAGAAGCCCAGTACAATATGATAATTGTAACAGTGAAGCTATGTATCCCGGATGCAGTGCGAGCACAAGAGAAGACTTTTTTTTTTTTTTTTTTTTAAGAAGACATTTCTTAAATCTGACTTAAGTCTCAGAAACTTTTTCTGAATTCTTCCCTGGATGAGGTGAGCCGAGGCTGATAAGCAAGATCTCAAGTGTCAAGACTAAATGGGGGAGAAGGGATAGTGATAAGAAACAACCCAGATTTAATCAGAGACAGCTGTCAGTATTTGTGTATGTATGGGAATGTGCTATTGGCTTTGGTGTCATTCAGAGACGATTTTGAGTTTACGTAACTCTGGGCAAGTAAGTTAAGCTCTGTTCTGGATTTTTTTTTTTTTTTTAAAGATTTTATTTATTTACTTGACAGAGAGAGATCACAAGTAGATGGAGAAGCAGGCAGAGAGAGAGAGAGGGAAGCAGGATCTCTGCAGAGCAGAGAACCCGATGCGGGACCCGATCCCAGGACCCTGAGATCATGACCTGAGCCAAAGGCAGCGGCTTAACCCGCTGAGCCACTGTTCTGGATTTTTAAACTAAACAGGCGCCCTGTTCTGGATTTTTTAACTAAAGGGTGATACTAGCAGGGTTTCTCACCTTGGCACTATTGACATTTTGGGCCAGGTAAATTTTGTTGTGGGAGAGTATCTTGTGCATCATAGGGATGTTTAGCAGTATCGCTGGTCTTTCCCCACTACATGCCAGTATCAACCTTCCCTACCCCCGTCAATTGTTACAACCAAAAATATCTCCAGACATTGCCAGATGGCCCTGGTGGGGGATAGGGTAGGGTTTGTGGGGCAAGGTCATTCCTGGTTGAGAAATACTGGGCTATAGATGCCTGCCTTTTAGGGTTGGGAGGTAAATGAAACGGTATAGGGGAAATACCTTGTACTCCATTTTATACATTTTAACTACCAGAAAATAACTATTATCTTTTGAACATCCATTTTGATGCTAAAAAATATAGTCTAAAGTGCCTAGCCTATCATAAATATGTACATGAGGCAAGAGTCTGTGAAGGAATTAAGCATTGGGAGAGGGCTAACTGCTTTGATTTTGCTTGTTTTTGAAGTGGGGTTATCTTGCCAGTTAGGATGTTGGAATAAAAGTCACTTTGGTCTGAATAGGCATCCGGATTTTAAGCTAGGAAGAGATCTTAAGGTCATCTTATCAGTAGGAAAACTGAAGTCCAGAAAGGGTAACCCAGAGGCAGCACAGCGGAATCATGTAAGTTGAGCAAGTCAGGCTGCTTAAGAGGTAACCACATTCAGGGGTGTGGGGATGGGGGCAGATAACATCATAGCCAAACAATGACGTTAGGTAGTGGTCCATTTCAAACAATGTAATGAAATTACTGACCTTTGGTATCTAGGGGAACATTATTCTTTGGCTTAAATCCTACAAAAGATTAGATAGTCTTTAGAAGTGTGTTGAGTGGAGTTTGAGTTATTTTGCTGACTTGAAAAGCCTGCTTAATTTCATTGATAACTACAAATTTTTAGCATCTAGGTATAAGTTACATAACAAAGATACATTAGACATAGTCCTGCCCTGAAGAACCTGTAGTAGAGGAGACTAGCCATGAATACAAATAGCCCATAAATGAAAGCAGGGTGTGGTAAAGTGGCTATAATAGTGTGGCCTTTAGAAGTTAAGAAATTACTGAGAATTCTAATAGACAGTTTTCTTAAAAGAGAAGATACCTGACCTAAGTAGAATTTTGACTGGGAATGGGGCTTTTCAGGTTGAAGGTATGGAATGAATAAAACTATAGAGATTTAAAACAAAACAAAACAAAACTACATGTTGGCTATCCTAAGACTAATAATTATGTGGATTTTTATAGATGGAGATAGAAAGGTAGACTGGGATCAGTTTGTAAAATTCTTCCTGAAGACATCGAGTGGTTTCCAGTGACCTGAAAGGGTTAGATTGATTTGTGTAGGAGCCAAAGCTTGCTTTAGGAAGATTACAGTTTAGTGGCAGCATACAGGATGAGCAGACTGGAGGCAGGGTGACTTCTAGGGGCCTATTGCATTAAGGTAACCAAGATAATGAGGGTCTGCACTAGAGTGAGAATCAGAATAAGTGCAAGAGTCATGGTAAAAGATGGATTTAAAGTACCTGGTGATTGCTGTTATGGGGAGTGAAGGAAGTCAAAGACTGACTCAACACAGAGAAAGACAAATAGCATATGATTTTGCTCTTTTGTGGCATTTAACAAACAAAACAAACAAGCAAGGAGGAAAAAAAAAAAGGCAAAGCAAGAAGCCAACTCTTAACTATAGAGAACAAACTCATGGTTGCCAGAGGGGAGGTGGGCAGGGAGATGGGTGAAGTAGGTGATGGGGATTAAGGGACACACTTGTGGTGAGTGTACGGTGTTTATGGAAGTGTTGAATCACTACATTGTACACAAACTAACACTGTATGCTAACTATACTGGAATTAAAATAAAAAACTTCATAAAAACAACAACAAATTTGACTCAAAACTCATTAACTGTAGTGCTTTCCAGTGCATGTACCATACCACTGTTTTAGGTAGCATAGCAGTATTTTAAATTTGAATAGCTGTATATTTATTAAGGTACATTAGGACAGAGATAGAACTAGCATACAGCGATTTCATGAATATGGCCATTTAGGACAAGGCTAAGTTTTAAAAAAGTGAATTGGTTTAAAGAAAGCTATTGAGTAAATAATCACACAAAGAGCACACAGATGTAGCAGAAGTTTAGGAAACAGTGGTTTAGTCACCTGCTACCGAATGCCTACTGTGTACAGCGCAGTGGGGTGGGGGGCTGCAAAGATGGTTTTCAATCTGGATGAGGGAGAGAAAAGGAAGCATTTTTTTTTTTTTAAGATTTTATTTATTTATTTATTTGTCAGAGAGAGCACAGGCAGACAGACTGGCAGGCAGAGGCAGAGGGAGAAGCAGGTTCCCCGCTGAGCAAGGAGCCCCTTGTGGGACTTGATCCCAGGACACTGGGATCATGACCTGAGCCGAAGGCAGCTGCTCAACCGACTGAGCCACCCAAGCGTCCCAGCATTTCATTTTTTTTTTTTTTAAAGATTTTATTTATTTATTTGACAGAGAGAGATCACAAGCAGGCAGAGAGGCAGGTAGAGAGAGAGGAGGAAGCAGGCTCCCCGCTGAGCAGAGAGCCCGATGTGGGGCTCGATCCCAGGACCCTGAGATCATGACCTGAGCCGAAGGCAGCGGCTTAACCCACTGAGCCACCCAGGCGCCCCCCAGCATTTCATTTTTAATAGAAGTCTAAAGAAGGAAAACTAAGTGATCTGAAATCCCTCCTCTCAGAGAGAGCTAGTAACATTTTGGTGAATGGTTCTGTATTGGTTATTAACATTTTCAAAGATGTTGAGGAAACTTAACTCTGGCATTTTATCCTTCTGGAGACAGACAATGTTTGGAACAACCTGTCTTGAAAGTAGTTTGAGTAAAAGGAAAAAAATAAAACTATAGAAAAGCTGCCCTTTTGGGGAAGAAAAGAAGTATGTCCCAGCAAGTACTAGGGTTATGTGTAAGTCTTCCCAGTTAATAAGAGTAATAGAAAGGGCACAGGTCCCAGAGATGTGGGGTCGGGATTTATCCACTACTCACTAGCAAGATGATCTGAAGCAAGACATTTTTAATTTGTCAGCTTCCTTTTCTTCATCTCTAAAATGAAGATAATACCCCCCCCGCCCCACCCAGTTTGGTGGTACTGGGATCAAACAAGTCAGTGGGTAAATCTCGTGAAAAAGAAAGTGATATAGAAAAGTAGAAGATGTGTGATAGTTCTCTTTATTCCTTTACTTGAAGTTAGTTTGGGAAGTAAAGGAAATCTAATTTTGTCCAAGAATCTATCACAAGGAAGTAAGTCTTCTTTGTGTGGGAAGTGACCCTTGTTTATTAAGCTGTCGTCATTCCAAATCTTTGTGACTCTGTGTACTTTCTAATAGTGTTCTAAAACCAGCCTCATGCTAGGACACAGAAGCCTGTGCTATCTAGCAGAGAGCTAGTTCTATGAAAGAATTCATAGTTCATATTGGGAAGCTGGCAGCTAGTGAAAACAAAGTCTGAGGACTGCCTTACCTTATCTACAGTGAGGCTACAGATAGCTGCCTTACTGTAGTAGAGAATAGTGAACTGCATGTAAAATGCCTAATACATCCAGTGTCTGCCACGTAGGCCATTGCGGAATGAGAGCTATTACTATTATTATTACTATTAAACCAAACAGCCACATTTTTGCTTATTATGAAAGCAATAGAAAAGTTAGAAAACATGAATAATTCAGCTGACCATAAGTATCTTACTATGTATTTCTCATCTTTATAAATTATCATTTTTTTCATCATTCTCCTATTGGATGTATGGATTGTTTCCAGTTTTTTGCTGTTAAAAATATTCTTGTTGTGAATATCTTCATATGTGAATTTTCACTCTTTATTTCCCCCTTGTAATAGATGTCTGTTAATTGGTGCTCAAAATTGGTACTCTTGCTTAACAGCCCTGAAGGTACAGGTACACATGTGTCTCTCTGCCTTTTAAAGAACTAGGTCAGTTTTCTCATTCTTTTCTTCGCCTACTAGATGTGCTCTGACCTAAATTCTAATATTTGAAAAGAAAAGAGATAATAAATATCAATACTATCTTGCAAATCTGTTTATCCTCTTTCTCATGTATCTACCCAGAGGAATTGGGGAGGGAGGGGGAAAGTGGTAGAATAAATGTGGCCGTTTGTGTTCCTATTAGGTTACATTTTTCTGAATTGTATAAAACAAAATCAGTTCCATATTCATCTGTTTTTTTTTGTACTTCACCCTGTTAAGTAGCTGCAGTTTATTTCAAAACCCTTAGCCTTCACTTTCCTAGGATGCATATTCTCCAATTCTTTGTTGCAATATACTGTGTATGTCAGTAGATCAGGCTTGTTTATTATTTGGTTCCAATCTTTATATCTCTTTGATACTTTATTTGCTTTACGTTTCAGTTATTGAGAGAGGTATGTTACATCCTCTATTAAAAGATTTGTCAGAACTGATATATTCCAAAGAAATAGTATTAGGTACATATAAATTCAGAATTAATGCATCTTCCTGCTAAATTGAACTTTTGACCATTCTGTAGTGACCTTCTTTAATAATGCTGTTAAGTCATCTTTTTTTTTTTTTTTTTTTTTTACGATTTTATTTTTAAGTAATTTCTACCCCCAACATGGGGCTTGAACTTACCACTGCAAGATCAAGGGTCCCATGCTCCACCACCTGAGCCAGCCAGGCACCCCTTGAGTCGCCTTTTAAGTTGATTTTGTCTGATGTTAATATAGCTACACCAATCTTCTTTTGGCTAAAGTTTGCTAGATGTCATCCATTACTTTAAAAAAAAAAAAAAAACTGAGCTAAAACTTACTATTTTTAAATGTACAGTGCAGTGGTTTTTAGTATATTCGTCATGTTGTACAGCCATCCACCACAATCTCATTCATCCTTTTACTTCCCACCTTACCGTCCTCTGTCTGAGATGCCATATACAGGGCATATAAGTAGGTTTTGTTTTTACGGTTGTTTTTATTTTTATTTATTTATCTTTTGAAGATTTTATTTATTTATCAGAGAGACAGCATGAGTGTGGGGAAGGGCAGAGGGAGAGGGACAAGCAGACTCCCCGCTGATTGGGGAGCCCCACATGGGCTCTATCTATCCCAGGACCCTGAGATGACCTGAGCCAAAGTCAGACGCTTAACCGACTGAGCCACCTGGGCGACCCCTTATGTTTGTTTTTAAATCCGAACTGAGAGTCACTATCTTTTTTTTTTTTTTTAAATCTTAGTTTATTTATATATGTTGTAATTATTGATATATTTGAGATTATTTCTACCATATTATTTTGTGCCCTTTTCTTCTGTCCTTTCCATACCCCACCCTAATCCCAAACATACACACATGCACCTTCCTGCTTTTTTTTTTTAGAGCTGTATCAGGGTTTTTAAAAAAAATTATATTTGAGTTGTTATTCAGGTTGGAAGGTTCTTGTATGATTGTTCTTTCAATGACTGCTGTTAAAAATTAAGCTTAACTTAATTTACAACTTAAATATCTTAAAATATATAACTTAAAATCTTAAAATATCCAGTATCTTCACTGCTTCCTAACCTGTCCAGGGACCATACACACTTTAACCCAGTTATTCCTTTCATCTTGTGTTTTAGTTTTGTTTAATTTTTACCCCACAAATTATTATTATTATTTTATACAGTCATTATTTAGACTTATCCCTATGCTTACCTGTTTCTTTGTTTACCATTCCTTATTCATCATATACCTTCCTTTTAGACATAACTTTACTTCTTCTAGAAGTATATGGTGCTAAAACACTTCTGGGTTTTGTTTTTGGACATTTGGACATTTCTGGGTTTTGTTTTTATTTCATTCTCATCCTTGAATGTCAATTCAAGACTCTCTTATTTAGTTATTTATCTTAGCACTTTATTTTTATTTTTAAATAGTTATTTATTAGAGAGAGAGAGATAGTGAGATAGAACACAAATAGAGGGGAGGGGAAAGAGGAGAGGGAGAAGCAGACTCCCAGCTGAGCAGGGGCCCCACCTGGGGTTTGATCCAGAACACTGGGATCACAACTTGAGCTAAAGGTGGACACTTAACCAACTAAGCCACCCAGGTGCCCCGTTATCTTAGCACTTTAAAGATGCCATTCTAGGGCGCCTGCGTGGCTCAGTTGGTCAAGCGTCTGCTTTCGACTCAGGTTATAATCCCAGGGTCCTGGAATCGAGCCCCACATCAGTCTACTTCTCTCTCTCTCTCTGGCCTTCCCCTGCTTGTGCTCACTCTCTTTCTCAAATAAATAAAAAAAAAAAAAAAAAAAAAAAAAGGATGCCATTCCATTACATTGTAGCTTACTTTGTTCCTGTTGAAAACATCTGCTCTGGGCTTATTGTCATTTCTTTATAGCTCTGTGTGGTTGTTCTTAAGATTTCTCTTTGATTTTCATGTTCTGTAGGTATGGACTTCTTTATCTCAGTCCTACTTGGGATGTATTGTTGTTCCTATATCAAACAACTTAGATCTTTCCTGAAGTTTTGAGAATTCTTAGCCAATTACACATTCAAGTGTTGCCTCTTTCCCATTCTCACCAGTCTATCTTTCTGGAATTCCAGTTAGGTGAATGTTACATCCATATCCATTTACATGAATGATACATACATAGCTCATTCTGTCTTCCACAAGTGGTAATCACTCTTTTATATTTTCCATCTTTTGGTCTCTACATTCCAGTACACTGATTCTTTCTCTGGGTATCTTTATTCCATTCTTTAACCAGCCCATTGTGTTTTAATTTTAAAGCTCTGTTTCTTTTTCAAATCAGTTTGGTTGTTTATGGATATCTCCTATTCTTCTTCATGTTCTTAGATCTCTTTTTTGTGTAGAGTATGCTTTTAAAAGTATTTTGTATCGGGGCGCCTGGGTGGCTCAGTGGGTTGAGTCTCTGCCTTCGGCTCAGGTCATGATCTCAGGGTCCTGGGATCGAGCCCCACGTCGGGCTATCTGCTCGGCGGGGAGCCTGCTTCCCTCTCTCTCTCTCTCTCTGCCTGCCTCTCCATCTACTTGTGATGTCTCTCTGTCAAGTAAATAAATAAAATCTTTAAAAAAAAAAAAAGTATTTTGTATCTAATAGTTCCATTATCTAAAGTCCTATGGAGCTAATGATGCTCTTTATTTTTTCTGCTCTTACTCATTGTTCCATCATTTTTTGAAGTCTTTGGCAATTTTTATTGTGAGCTCAAAATGCGTCACTGATTTTAATCTTTAGGAATCCTGAGGGGTCTGAGTTTAGGGTGCAGTCCTCATTTAGAGGATTTGCATTTGCTTCTGTCATTTGTCCCCAATGCTACCAAACCGGAAGTACTTTAATCTGTCAGTTTGGGATTTTTCTGGACCATACCAATCGTGATTTTGATTTTGATTTGATTTTTTTTAAGATTTTATTTATTTATTTGACACAGAGAGAGAGATTACAAGTAGGCAGAGAGGCAGGCAGAGAGAGAGAGGGAAGCAGGCTCCCTGCCAAGCAGAGAGCCCCAGGCGGAGCTCTATCCCAGGACGCTGAGACCACGACCTGAGCTGAAGGCAGAGGCTTAACCCTCTGAGCCACCCAGGTGCCCCATGATTTTGATTTTGATTTTTTTAAAAAAATATTTTATTTATTTATTTGACAGACAGAGATCACAAGTAGGCAGAGAGGCAGGCAGAGAGAGGGGAAGGGAAGCAGGCTCCCTGCTGAGCAGAGAGCCTGATGCGGGGCTTGATCCCAGGACTCTGGGATCATGACCTGAGCCGAAGGCAGAGGCTTTAACCCACTGAGCCACCCAGGCGCCCCATGATTTTTAATCAGAGGCGCTTTTTTTCCCCCATTTTAGGTAAGACTTGACACGTTTGGGTGATTTTGCCACCATATTTTTTTCTAGCTCATGTGATCTGACTCAGAGTATAGTTCTTCATGGATTTGTGCAAAGGATCTCAATTTCAACTCCTCACCTTTGACTTCCCCTTACTTTCTAATGAACTAAACTATATGTCTAAAAGGATATTTATGGGGCTACTGGGTGGTTAAAGCTCCAGATTCCTTCTTCAACTCCACACCAAAAGGCAACTGCTCCTCCCTCATTGTGGCAAGAGCCCGAACATTTATTTTCTCTGGACAGGGCAAAAGAAGAGAACCTTTCAAACAAGGGTTTGACAGTTAAGTGGCTGATTTTGGCTAGGTCATGGTCTCAGAGTCCTGGGATTGAGCCCCATGTGGGGCTCTCTACTCAGCTGGGAACCTGTTTCTCCCTTTCCCTCTGCCCTGCCCTCTCCCCACTTGTGTGCACACTTTCTCTCTCTTTCTTTCCAATAAATGAATAAATAAAATTTTAAAAATTTTTTAAAGGGATATTTGTAACCTGTTAATAAGCATTTTTAGATATCTGAGAGTTTTTCAGACTATTTAGTAACATTGCCAGAAGCTAGCATCTAGTGGTGTGTGTGTGTGTGTATGTTTGTTTGTGCTGATGAGTGAATATGTGTACATGTGTGAGTGTGTATAAGATTACATTGTTCATTGTGTATTGGCGCTATTTACATTGAATCTGGGAAGTTTATAAACAATTTTTTGTGGCTTAGTAAACGTATTTCATCATTGATAAGACCATCTGCCATTTATGTTTAATTATTTTGCGGTACTGTAATAGTATGCAAGTGGTTACACATGTGTCAACTAAAATTATTTTATTTGATTGATGAATGTTGAATAATTTCCTTTTACATCCATAGTTGTGTAGAAGTTGAAAGCACAGGTCTCTGGTACCAGACTGCCTGGCTTCAAATGCCAGACTTTGGTTGTGTGGCCAGAGGGAAATTAGTTAACTTCTCTGTGCCTAGATTTTCTCAACCATAAAGTGGAAATAATAAGAATTATATCATATGGCGGTTGTGGTGTATAAATGACATAATTAAGTATTTAGCACAGAGGGTCTATGTAGTCATTGTTTAATAAATGTTAGCAATTTTCGTACTTATTTTTTTCACCTTTCCTGGCCCAGTCTTCATATGTCTTGAAGGGTTTCGAAAAAATTAAAATTTTCTCCTTATATAATGTCTATTTCTTTCATACTGCTCTTTTTCTGAATCTCCCATCTTAACAATTTCCCTCATATATCTGGTAATTCTTGGTTGTCTACTCCTTAGTAGGAGAATGGGATTAAAAACTTGATTGGAATCTCTGAGCCTGTTGATAAGGCGTGTTAACTTTGGGCTTCGCTATAGGCTGGCCTGGGTGGGCTTCTTGGCCGGACAACACCTGGTGTTAGTATCCTCCAGCCTTTCCTGGTGGAGTGGTCAGAGTTCCCAGGGAGTACTCTTTTGATCTTCTGCTTGGAGGGTAGTGTTCGGGGATCCAGGTGCAGGGAGAAGACTGGGTCAGGAGAGAGGGTTGTCATTAGTCAGCATACCGTACCCACAGCTGACCAGATATATAGTCTGTTGCTAGTGCACTCTAGCCCTCCACTATCCCCAACCCTTGTTTGAAAGGTTCTCTTCTTTTGCCCTGTCCAGAGAAAATAAATGTTCGGGCTCTTGCCACGATGAGGGAGGAGCAGTTGCCTTTTGGTGTGGAGTTGAAGAAGGAATCTGGAGCTTTTACACTTCTGAAGCCTCTCGTACCCAATTCTTATTGTAGGGCCTTCCCCTTTTCTCCCAGTTCCAGTTCTAGTATTGTTAGTTCGCAAGCCCTTTGCAGACTGTGGTGTAAATCAGGCTGGTTCTGTTCGGTCTACTGCTGCCTTGTGAGTCAGCTTTCTTTATCTGCTAAGTCTGTTCATATGCCTATCTGCTTTCCTGCTTCCAGAATGTTGCTGTAGTCACCTTTCATGTTTTCCCCATCCATGCGGGTTTATATCTTTTAAAAAAGTTCCCTTGACTATAGTTTTATTGGGGATTTTGGAAGGAGTCACATTAGTTGTGAATTGTGAATGTTCTTTCTGCCATCTTAACTTGGAAGTCTCAATTTTTTAAAGGGCAATTCATGGCGTATTGGGGGGGTTATCATAAGTGATACGTGCTTATTTATAGGTAATTTGGAATATAGGAAAGATACAGAACAGATAAACATCACTATAATTGTATCATATAGAAAAAGCTGCTGTTAACATTTGATATACATCCAGCTTGTTTTCTGTATTTGTGTTTTTATTTTACATTTACACTTTTTCATAATTAGAATCATTATTTTTAGTTTTAATTGGAGTCATTATTTTTAGTTTTGTATCATGCTTTCTTCACCTAATAAACCATTTCCCCATGTCAGAACATAATTTTGGAAACAATATGGCTGTCATATAACTTTGTCATGATTTATTTAAATATTGTCTATTGATACTTATATTTTTAGCATTCTTTTTTCCTAATCCAGATTAGACTGTAAGCTTCATGAAGTCAGGGAATATCTGTCTTGTTCATGGTTCTTTCTCCAATGTTTAACCCAGTGTCTACCATGGAGTGATTCAGAGAATGTTTTATTAAGTGGATGAGAAGTTTTGCATAAAGGTCTGATTGTTTTCTTAAGTTAGTTAGAATCTAAGAAGGCCTCTTACTGGGTTAAAAGGCATAAACTTTTTGAAGGTTGTTAATTTATTTTCAATGCATTCTTTGATTTAGAATAAGAAACAAGGATGTAAAAATGAGGAGGTCCTTGCTGTACTTGGCCATGAACTGGGGCACTGGAAGTTGGGACACACAGTCAAAAATATCATTATCAGCCAGGTAAGTGGGAGTGACAGTTCTCTTTTTATGGCATGATAGTCAACGAAGGGGAAGTATGGCAGGCAGGAGAGGTGGTCTGGTGGAGAGGTGGCTTCATCTCAGGGCTCCCTGACTTACTACCTATGACCTCAGGCAAGTTCCTTAAGCTCTCTCTGTCTCCGTCCCAGTCTTACATCTTGACTGATGTGAGAATAAATGAGCTAAGGCATGTAAAGAGTTTGGAGTAGTGTGTGGAAGCGGTAAGGACCGTGTCAGTGTTTATTGTTGTTGCCACCATTGTGGCCACCTCCAGAGTCACTCAGCTCTAGGAACTGTGAAGATCAAAAGCCGTGTGCCTTGATAAGCTGGACATTAATTAAAATGCTTTCTTTTTAAACTTTCTTTCTCATTTACAAGCCATTATTGAAGAGACCTGTAGTGGCTATAGAGAAGAAAGTAACAGTTCCTATAACATTCCTCCTCTGGGGTCTAAATCAGCTGTAAAGCAGCAGTTACCACAGTTGTCAGGCTTTGGGCAAAATAGTACTATATCCTGTTGACTGCTTCTGAGCAGATGTGGCCTTAAACCCAGTCTGAAGTGGGTGTTTGTTTTTGTTTTGTTTTCCTGTCAGAGGGGTAATGTGCCAAGGTAACAAGATTTGAGGGAGGCAGATAACACACAACAGCGTAATTGTCCAATCACCATACTTAGGAACTATATAAGGATCAGAAGTGGGTCTTCGTACCTTTCTAAAGGCCCACTGGTTCTGGTGACGGTCTGCATGAGAAGGCTTGTGAGCCCCTGTGGGCCCTTCTGTTGCCTTGCATCTTTCAGTAGAAAATGAATCTGTGGCTTGAGGCTAGTTGTGTGGATAGATAGCAATAAGTAAGACAGTAAATAAGTCTAAATCCGAGTTTGGTCTAAAGAGGAAAATCTGTGCTGTTTTCATAAAGGAAGGGGTGCAGTGGAATCAGGCTATCTCGAGATAGTGGGCTGGTCTGTGGTGTGTGATGCCTGACCCAGGGTGGAGTTGACTGCCCCTTCTAATAGACTGTGCACTCAGTGAAAGCCAGTGGTTATTGACTAATGCACTGACTCCAGCCCTGGCACCTTGGCCACTTTGTTCAAAAGTTCCTTGACCAAGTCCTAGAGTGACTGGGGAGAGAAGCCGACTAACATCCACAGAGCAGGTATCTTCTCTACCTTATTGACAGTCTCCTTTACTGTGGATTCTTTTTTTTTTTTTTTAAGATTTTGTATATTTATTTGACAGATCACAAGTAGGCAGAGAGAGACGGGGGAAGCAGGCTTCCTTCTGAGCAGAGAGCCTGATGTGAGGCTCGATCCCAGGACCCCGGGATCATGACCTGAGCTGAAGGCAGAGGCTTTAACCCACTGAACCACCCAGGTGCCCCTACTGTGGATTCTTTTAGTGAACATCCACATTGGTCCAAAGTATTATCGTACTCTGGGATAATTTTGGAACTTTTTCCGCATACCTCTTTTCCAGATCTTGTTAGCCGTCCTGGAGTTCATTCCAAGGCCTTGATCATTCAGCCATACCATTATTTGCCAGTGATTATATAGTCTTAGCTCAGACCTTCTATCCTTCCAGACTGCCTAAAATTTAGATATACTACCTAAAATTTCCCTCACTGAGAGTATTTCCTTCACCGCTGTTTTCCAGACACAGCCCCAAGTGATTCTGTAATGCCACAGCAGTCCCCTTTCAGCCAGTGCCAGCATATTGTATTATTTGTAAAATGTGCTCAAATTTTTTATCCTCAATTAATGATCATAGGGAGCTCCCCGTGAGTAAGGGTTGATTGAGGGGTGCAGCGTGGCAGGAGTTGGGATACTGGGAGTATGAGCCACTTGCTCATTTAACTTCTCTCTTCGTGACATCCTTCATTCCCACTTGCATGTACGCCACTTAGCCTGATGTTGGAGTGCTTTGGGGCGGAACATTTTCCTGGCTATAGGTGGGTCCGTTTAGGAGGGGCAGCTCAGAATGCAGGATCCTAGTGTCCGATGGTCAGGAATCAGTCCCTGGATGGGCCCAGTAGCAAAGCAAAGTTGTTTTTCAAAAAGCAAGTAGTTACTTGACATAAATGGCACACATAGCTTATAATCGTAGGGGCCTTCCCTGTGCGTGAAGTTTTCTGTTGGAGCTTGTCATGTTGGCTCCACTGAGTTACCAGGACTGAATGGCAGAGCTGCTTGCACTCCTTCCTGGGCCAGCTGGCGAACCTTGTGCCTAGCCTCACTCTTAGCTGATAGCTTTGGGGTCATCTGGCAAATGGTTTAGAGCAGCACATTCACATATGGTACCTCTGGCCTCCAAGATCCTGACCTGCCAAGGGGAAGAATGGTATTTGTTCTCCAACCTTACTCCAATACCTCTTTACTCATATTTTGGTGCAGACTTTTGATTTTTTTTTTTTCCTCTCGTTTATTGTTAAAGATGCGGCTACTTTTCTCTTGGACCTAACTACTCAGTACAGCTCCAGTGGTCCTAAAGAGTACAAGGTGGGATGCCTGGGTGGCTCAGTCAGTTAAGTGTCTGCCTTAGGTTCAGGTCATGATCCCAGGTTCAAGTCCCACATCCGGCTCCCTGCTCAGTGGGTTGCCTGCTTCTCCCTCTGCCTGCTCTGCCTGCTGCTCTCCCTGCTTGTGCTCTCTCTCTAACAAATAAATAAAATCTTTAAAAATAAAAAAAAGAGTATTCAAGGAAATCTTGGTTTTTTGGAGCTTCCATATCAAGATGAGGTGGAAGGCCTTGTGTCTGATTATGATTTAGTGCAAACAAAGCCAGAATCCATTCTAGCCCTTCAATTTTCTACAGAAAGAAGATAACTCTGTTGCTATTTGCCACTTCAAACCCTCAGTCATAGGAGGCTCCACTTAAGCCTGTTCTTTTAGAAAACTATACAGCTTAGACATTTGGGGAAGTTTTACTTTTCTTTCTAGAATAACTTTTTCTGTGATTATACTAACACCATTCTTAGAACCACACCCTGATGTCTGATTCTAGTTTTTTCATGCTTCTGATCCCACAGTGAAATTACCTTATTATGTAGTTAGAAATTTTGTGTCTTTCTTTCTAGATGAATTCTTTCCTGTGTTTCTTCTTGTTTGCCGTATTAATTGGTCGAAAGGAGCTTTTTGCTGCGTTTGGTTTTCATACCAGCCAACCCACTCTCATTGGATTATTGATCATCTTCCAGTTTATTTTTTCACCTTATAATGAGGTAATGTATAATTGTTAAAATTATCTCACATATGCCCTTGCATTTCAAATCTAGTACCTTTAGAATAGTGAAAGAAATAAAGAAAGCTACAGTTTTAACAAGTAGATGAAACAAAGTCTTTTAGTCCCTTGATTGACTGGTGCATCTAAGAAAGTAGCAGAAAAACCCAAGCCCAAATGAACAAATGCTTGCATACTATTAGTTGGGGGGGGGGGGGGGGGGGTGGGGGGGGGGGGCGGGGCAGGGGAGTGGAGGACTAGACTTTGGTGGTAGAAACCTTGATCTAACATGTATCTCCGAGACTTGGTATATGGAGATTAACTATTGGAATGCTATGTCCTCAATCACACATTCCCCTGTGCTTGGCAGAACATGTTGTGTGTGTGAGGGAATGGAACAGTGATAGTTGAGTATATATACAGCTAGATGTGGGAGGCTGTATGACACTGTTCCTCTGGTCTGTTCTCTGACTGCCCACTTCAGAACAGCCTTGGGGGTCCCACCACAGGCCCTTTAAATCAAAATTGGGTATATTATGGTAAGTAAATTTTAAGAACCACTACTCAGATTGCTCAGTAGGGGGACTCCATGCAGGTGGTAAGGCATGGATTGATAGTGACAACATGTATGATATTTGATAAATTAAGCCAAATTAAGCCAAGAAATCATTAAGCCAAGAAATAATATTGGGGATTTTGAGATGTTTCCATTCAGAACGATTCTTTCTTTGAGACAGGTTATAAAGATTTTGAGATAAACCAAATGTATCCTGTTTCTCCATTACAGAGGGGGAAAAGTTTGGAAAGAAAAATAGAGAGGAATAGATCATATTTGCATAGCATTGTCCACATAAGCTAAATTTTAAATTTTAAAAGTTTTCTAGAGCACTGAGATTTACTATCTTTAAAATCTTTTTTTTTTTTTTTTACTGAAAATATTTATAAAAATTCCTTATGCAGTTTGTTACTGCTTAAAGAGGTTAGAGACACATTTTTTTTTAAGATTTTATTTTTAAGTGACCTCTATACCCAATGTGGGGCTTGAGCTCACAACCCCGAGATCAAGAGTTGCGTGCTACACTGAGTGAGCCAGGCAGGCGCCTCGAGAGGACACTTTTTAATGATTCTACCGCTTCTGTCTTCTGTCACAGTTCAGGCATGCCTTAGGGACAGTGAGCTATGTATACTAAATGACCCCCCACTACTTTGCTTTTTAAGCAGTTATGCTGTTTATTTAACTTTTTTTGTCTCTTCCTCACTGTCAGGTTGATAATCCACTACTGTCAATGTGACTTTGCCTTATCGTTACCCTTTTCTAGTTTTCATCCTTAACCTACCGTAGATGGGAAAGCCAGATCATCAGACTCATGAAGCAGCAGTTACTAGATCTGGCCTGATTTGAAGGGTCCTATTCGAAGTATAGGCGCGCACAGAGTTAGTGGTTATCCTTTGTGGCAGCTAATGCGGCTGTGCAGAGGGTTTTTGTTTGCTTGTTTGCTTCCTTATATTGAGTGGTTGAGTTCACTTCCAAGACCACCTAAATAAATGTTGGGTATTAGAGTAATTGGAAGTGTGATTAATTTGCAGAGATGCTAGCAACTGCTTAAAAAATCTTAGCCCAGAAGATTTGTTTCAAAAGGACTAGATACTTAAACAAAAAAACTTATGCTTAACGTCAGTGTTTAAGAAAGCATGATAGGAGGGACGCCTGGGTGGCTCAGTCGCTTAAGTGACTGCTTTCGGCTCAGGTCATGATCCCAGGGGCCTGGGATTGAGTCCTGCATTGGGCTCCTCACTGAGCAAGGAACCCACTTCTCCCTGGGCCTCCACTCCCCCTGCCTGTGCCCCCACCCCGACAAATAAATAAATAAAAATTTTAAAAAGAACCCAATATGACATTCATTCTTTAAAAGAAAAAAAAAAAAAGAGGCATGATAGGAAAGAGCTGTTTTCCTGGGAAAGTTGGGAAAATTGCCCTATTAAGAGTCTGGAAGCCTACAGCAAAGTAGGAAGGTACAGGCATAGTATCTTATGTTTTTACTTACGTGTTTAATAAGAGATTCAGATAGGCCGATAGGGACCAACCACATGATGATCCTGTCCTAAAAAACTATTCAAGATGTAGAAATTGCAGGCAGAATTCAGATAATAGCTTTATATATGTTTAAGAAGGTATTAGGAACTCCCAGACTTTATTTTGAAACTCTCTATCTGCTAGTAGCAGTGAGAGGTACAAATAAGAGACTTATTTTTTGTTTTATTGCTGAAGTATTTCAAGGTAAAAACTAGAATTCATGTCATTTATCCTGAAGTTCTTCAGTGTACAAAGAAATTGTTTTTTCCCTAGAAATTTGTATTTTCAAATGAAATTTGACTCCTTTGTAATGGTCATTCATCTTCAGTGACTGGATACATATTCTGGCAATGCTGCCATAGCTCAGGACACTGTAGAAAATTCAGTTTTGAGGTTGTCATTAGATAGAGGTTGTAGCCTCTTATGTGGAATTAGTGAGCAAAAATATGTTTTCTTAGAGAAAGAAAGAGTCTGAATGGAAATCACCACGACTTAACGCTGACACTGAGGAAGGCAGTGTGCGTGGTCGGGAGAGCCACCGAGACTCTCAGTGCCAGCACCTTCTAGCTCTGTGACTTCCACTAAGTTACTTCACTCCTCTGAATGTCACCGTCCTCATCTGTGAAACAGCAGTTAGAGTAATTACCATGTGGGATTGTTGGGGAATATGTACAGTGCCTCCCTCAGTGGCTGGCACATGGCAGATTCTTAAAAATTCATGTTTTTGTTTGTCAGAATCACATTCATTGGGATATAGATCTGTAACTAGTCTGTTTGCTTGTGTGTGTGGGGGGGAGCTCAATTAATAATTCCCCACCTCAGATTCCCTAAATATGAGTGATCTTTCTTTGGGCCTGCTGCTCTGCTTATCCTGAGCTGACCTCCCCTGCAGCCTTGCTCATGCAGCCGTCGGGGGCAGTGGTTAAAACTCTTCTGTTTACTTTTTCAGGTTCTCTCTTTCTGTCTAACAGTCCTAAGCCGCAGATTTGAGTTTCAAGCTGATGCATTTGCCAAGAAACTTGGGAAAGCTAAAGACTTATATTCTGCTTTAATCAAACTAAACAAAGATAACTTGGGATTCCCTGTTTCGGACTGGCTGTTTTCAATGTGGCATTACTCTCACCCTCCACTACTGGAGAGGCTTCAAGCTTTGGAAAACTCAAAACAAGACTGAGGTGCCCAGGTTCTGCGACTGAAGACAATTCTGATTATTTCTGTCCTGGCAGCATGTTCCAGCTCTTGATGTTTTTAAACTTTTTTTTTAAAAGGAAAATTATTAAGTACAGAAAAACCCAGATTTAAATACATTTAATATCTCATGTCAAAAAATGATTTTAATAATCCATTTCTTAAAAAAAAAACACCGGAAGAAATTTTGAGGCTTAATGTTTTTAAAAGGCATGGTTTTATCTTTAGCATCTAATTTACCATCGACTTTTAAAATTACTTGAGAAAATACAAAACTTGTTTTATTTTCACACTTATATGGAATCTGCATATAATGTGTTTAGGGGCATATGTTGAAAAGAGGAACACCCCCTCAGCATCCTCTGTGTGAGGCAGAGACAGTGGTCCCAAATCATTGTGCTCATACTTAAGTTGAGATTTCTTTTTGCTTTCATGCTATTGTGATCTAACGTGGCCAATCAATGTTTTAAATAAGGAAGAAAATAATCGGTAAGGCTGGTGTTAATTAAATGAAAGCAGTGAGGAATACGTTCTACCATTCTACCAAATTTCTGGGTTCCCTCTCTTGCTTCACACGGATCAGGAGCTTCTAATACTGCTTTGAAATTATAAATTATGTTTAGAATGTTTTAAATCACTGGGTTTTGTTTTTGTTTTTAGGAAAATATCAGTCTTTATCTTTATTTCTACATGGTGGATATGATCCCGTTAGAGGTAAACTAGTATTTTTCAGAACCTTCAGCTTTTTCCTCATTTATACTCTTTTATTCAAAAACAGTACATCCTTTCACTTAGCAGAAATTGCCCTATTGAACAGGTTTTGCTATTTTTAAAGTGCCAGAATGTGGAAAGAAGAAGAAAGGAAATGTTAAGAGACATAAGGGTGAAATACTGATGTTTCTCTTAAGGTATTTCAGGAAAAAATATAGTTTTATATCTCTTTCAAGGACAGAAGAGATTTGGTTTTTATTTTTGTAATTTTTATCAGGAGGTCATAAGTACTATTTAATCAGGCCTGATTCCATTTTTGAAAATTAGAGTTCTTGATATGCAGCTAATTTTTATTTTCAAAACAAGTATCATGAAAGAGTTCCAGTTTTCAGAGCTGTTTGACTGCTTCAAATCTCTGTCCATTTTCTGAATGAGAACTGACTTTGCCTAGAGCTCCCACTCTCTGGTAGTGTTTCCCTTCTGGGCGTTTATTCCAAAGTGGAATCAACTGCACCTTTGGTATCTGGCCAGAAAGTCTTTTACTCAGCTCATACTAGGTAATGTCTTTACATGGAAATACAATAAAAATAAAGGTCTAGTTTAGTACTGCATTATTTATTTTCCTAAGGCTAAAGAGGAGCAGTCCTTTGCTTTTCTCCAGCATCCTCTAACCATGAATTCACGCTGTGATAACTACCTTTCCTTCCTTCTGTGCCTTTAAATACAAATTTCCGTTCTGCACAAGTGAAACATTAAAAATTGCCAATGCAGATTGATGGACTTTGTCTTTGATTTGACAAAATTGTGTGTCATTTGTGACCTAGATGTATGTTTATAGCCCCGGAAGAGCTGAGGGCTAGTCGTGAAGAGTAGGAAGCAGCAGCCCCGCCGCTGAGTGACGTTAGCACCACCCGTGCCTCAGCCGCTCCGGTCCTCCTCAGTGCCTACCTCCCGCTCCGCTCCAGAGCGCCGCTGGTTCTTGATGTTTCCTCAGAAGCTTCATCTGGAACCCCTCCTCCATTTCCATTAGCTCAGACGGTCCTGGGCCTATCTGGTCTGCTCCACCTGCCTCCTTGGGCTCCTTTACCTGGGGCAGCCGTCACTAGCTAGTTAATAGGTGATTGTTTTGACCTAGTTCCCTCCAGTTTATGGATGGCACAGGCATAGGGATGGCGGACGGTACCGGTGGGTTCCCGAGGTATTACCCAATCAGGGGCAGGAGAAGAGAGGCCAGCCAAGGAAGTAGGAGGCCTTCTGTACCCTGATACTCGCTGAATGTGCAGGGGCAGGACAAAGCAGATCCAGGCCTCAGGTAAAATGGTACGACCTCAGTGTGTTGATCTCCGAATCGAAGGTAGAGTATACACTGCTTTTGTCTAACTTGGCCCTTTGCGGAAGTCTGAGAGCTTCTAGTAAACCTTACCTCTATTTAGGATAGGAGTAGAGTTCCTAGGATTAAGTCAATAATTTTAGTTCCACTGATGGTGCCAGCTTGCCCTTGGCCTTTATAGTCTCACTGTCATCCTTAATCCTTTGTGTGGCATTCCCCTCCCCGAGGAAGCCTTTTTCCGCTTGGTCTTCTTCATCAGTCCTTTGGATTCTTCTGCACGTATATGCACTATGTTGCTTTGACTGTTTTGAGTGTTTTCTCATCACTAGCAGGAAGCTCACTAAGTACTACCTGAGAGCCTTATGTTCTGTCCTAGGTGCTATGCAAAGAAAACATGACTGAGCCTTCAGTTCTCCACATGTTGCTTAGCAAATACCGAGTCCCTGCTCTGTACCAAGGTGTGTTCTCTCGGTGCTGGGGGATATGCTAGTAAATAGATGGTAGAAGAATTGCTCCCTCATGGAGTTTACATTCTAGTGTGGAGGAGATAGGCAAAGAATATGTATATAATAGATACTAAACAGTGATACATGTTTTGGAGGAAAAGGAGAGCCTTTAAGAGGTGTGCATATATGTGAGGAGTGGGAGTTACAATTATTTTTTTTAAGAATTTATTTAAAAATGTTTTAAAGATTTTTTTATAATGGTATTTTGGAGAGCGCACACATGTGCATGCAGGCAAAGGAAGGGACAGAAGAGAGAATTTCAAGCAGACTCCACAGTCAGCGTACAGCACAATGTGGAGCTCGATCTGACAACCCTGAGATCATGACCTGAGCTGAAACCAAGAATCGGATGCTTAACCACCCGAGCCCCCCTGGCACACCAGGACTTGTGATTTAAAATACAGTGCTCATAAGATGTTGCTAGAGATAATGTCCAAACAAAGAAGACCTGATGGAAGTGAGTAGGTGATTTGCAGGAAGCAGGTGTTTTAGGAAAGAACATTCCAGGAAGAGGGAATAGCAAGTATAAAGGCTTGATGTGAGAGTCAGTCTGGTGTGTTTGAGAAACTCCAGAAGGCCAGAGCGGCTGGGATGGAATGTACTAGACAGAAATAGTGGGAGATACAATCAGAGGTAGGGATAAGGCAAATTTTACAAGGTCTTGTAGGCCATTGTAAGAACTCCGGCTTTTCTTAGAGTGCAGAGGAAGGCATCAGAGGGTTTGGGGCCAAGAAGTGATATGATCTAATCTCTGTTTTAGCAGGATCACTACTCTTGGTCTGTTGAGGAACGCGGGTGCCACCAGAGGACTACTTAAGAGGCTCTCTGCAGTACTTCTGGCAAGCACTAAAAATGGTGCCTGGGTGGTAGTCAGGGAGGTGGTGAGAAGTGGTTGGTTGGAGAAGTGTATCTTCAAGGCTGAGCCAACAGGATTTGCTGATGGAGCAGATATGGGGCGTGAGAAAAAAAAAAAAAATAGAGGATGATTCCAGTGTACTTAGCCTCAGTAACTGAAAGCACAGAATTGCCAGTTACAGATGGGGAAGGAGGAAGGAGATGGGCATTCTGGAGGGGCAGGTGGGGACACACACTGCACACCGCTTAAGTTTGATTTGCCTACCAGACTTCTCAGGGGAGATGTTGAGGAGGCACTTGGAGAAATGGATTGATTTAAGAGGTGAAGTCTAGGTCAGGGACGTAGGGATGGAATTTAAAGCCATGAAACTGAAGGAGATCACAAGAGGAGTGAGAGAACAAGAGTCCAAGGACAAGCCATGTAGCCTTCTGACCTTCATGTACAGGGAAGATGAGAAGTCAGCAAAGCAGTCTGAGAAGGACAGTGTGGAAAGCTAGTAGCCAAATCAGACAACACTCTGTTCCCATAAAAGAGAGCAAAACTATGGGATGACAGCAGTAGGTGGAAGTGGCGTCGAGAGAGTTACTGTGTTTTTTAACATGATAGGTGGAGATAACACCTGTGTCACAGGGTTGCTGTGAGGCAGAATGAGATCACGTTGGCAGGGTGCTGAGCACGATATCTGATCATAAAAGCTAAGTGGTTAATAGCAATAGTTACTGTTAATAATTTACCGTAATTGCTATGATGCCAATAATCACAAGTAACAAAAAAGTGCCTATCCAAGCTGGCAGTTGGGAAGGAGGAGAGGATCACCAAAGGACATGATCCAAGTTTTGAAAGAGGAGTAGGAATCCACTAAAGAAGGGCGGAAGTGGCATTCCAGGGAACAGCAGTTGTAAAAACATCAGAACGTGGGGCATTTTAGGAATTGCAAGAAGTTAGGCAAAATGAGCCTGCAGAGGAAGATGGGCCAGGCCCAAGGGGTGTGTGTGCCATAATAAAGCAGATATTTTCCCGAATAATACTCATTTAATAGGTATTAAGTTCCTGCTAAATACTGTATATTGTTGAAGGCCCAGAGGATCCAGCAATCCAGCAGTGAGCAAAACAGACAAGAACACCCTGTCTTCATAGAGCTTACGTTCAAGCTGGGGAGACAGCAGTATTTGTGGAATGAAGGGATATTTGCTGAACAAATGAGTGAAAAGGAGAAATCGACCTGGTTGGTGATGAATTAGTGATGGGGTGAAAGCCAAAGGAATTAAAGATGACCCAGGTTTCAGGTCTGGGCACCTGGTAGACGGTAGAACTAGTTACTGAGATAAGGTACGGTGAAGCGGTTGGTGGCAGGGGCAAGTCTTCGGTTTGGGACAGGTTGCGTATGAGGTCTTTATCAGATAGGGTAGGCAAAGGGACATAGGACAGATTTCTCCTCATCCACCTAGAGCTAGACCACTAGACTTTGTGACCTCATGGGCGACATGACAGGCCCAGAAACCAAAGCAACTGGCTGTGTGGGTCCTTGTCCTGTGGATGAGAAACAAGGTCACCATTTATCCTGGGAGTATCTCTGCCCTTCTCCAGACACTTAAGCATAACCTCTGGTTAAGCACAGCCTCTCTGCTGCTCTGCTGTTCTTATGCA
Organism: Enhydra lutris kenyoni; assembly: GCF_002288905.1. NCBI lineage: Eukaryota > Metazoa > Chordata > Mammalia > Carnivora > Mustelidae > Enhydra > Enhydra lutris. The sequence continues at coordinate 10,941,745 of NW_019154093.1, forward strand.
GTGCTTTACCTGGCAGAGGACCTCGTCTGCTTCTGAGCCCACCGGGGTCCACCAGATCGATGCCCACTTCAGAAAGTGCCAAAATACCCAGCAGCCACCTCGAGACCCTGTGTGTCAGTAAAACACCAGAGCTCTGGCTGAAAGCCCTGGTCACTGTTGATTTTAGCAGCGTGGGTTGGATGCTGGCCAGCCGGGTTGGAAGATTAGTGATTTACTAAATTACTTGAAACAAAATCCCAACTTCCAGGCTCCTGGAGCTCTGCCAGGGGCAAGTTTGGGACCTTGAGTCCTCACAGGCTACATGATGGAGGAGAAGCCACTGAACCTTTGGAGGGAACTGGGCTGACTTGATGCAATGCTCTGTTAGGCGTCCCAAATCCCCCTTTTCCTAATTGCAAACAGGGGAGTTGAGTTCCTACTTCATTTTTGTTACACTAGACTTTGTCTCTTGGTTCAGTTGGGGAGATTCCTTCTTGATGGTGAAAGAAGTTCCATCTTGGAACATGCCTCAGCCCCACACAAGCTGAGACCAAATCCCTTCCTGGTGTAATGATGGGTGGGGTCTTCCTTCCTATGTATTGAATGCTTGCTATGTGCCAGGCATCTTTTTGTTTGGTTTTGGTTTGTTTTGAAACTTTTTTTCTTTTCAGGTGCTTTTTCAGTGTGTGTGTGTGTGTGTGTGTGTACCCTTAAGTTCTTAGCAAGTTTCAATTATAGCATACATGGTTCCCTGCTGTAGTCACCATGGGATTAGCTCCTCACACCAGGCACTGTTTTATGTGCTGGGGAATGGAGCAGCAAACGAGGGACCAAAGTTGCTGCCCTATGGAGCTTACATGATGTTGTTGAATAGTGACAAGTACAAAGGGGAGAGAATAAAGCCTGGGAAGGGAATCTGGGATATCAGGGTGGGGATGAGAAGGTCACTCCAGAGTAAAGACCTGCAGTGAGGACACTGGCAGGGATGGGATTGTGGGGAAAAGCAATCCCAGCAGGGGCGCGACCTGTGTGGGGAGCCGCCTGGGCGCTGGCATGGCTGGAGTGCAGTGTAGACATGAGGTCAGAGAGGCTTAGGAGTCTTGTGCATCAGACTAAGGACATGGAATTTTCCTTGGTGAAATTCAGCCTCCAGGAAGTCTTAGAAAGGCTATCAGGCACTGGTGCCGAGGAATCATCAGCCATCTTTCAGCCCTTTTAGATACCCGAGTCGTAGGAATGAGGTGTAACTCTGCCTAAGATTCAAAATCAAATCCTCCAGTGGTAACTGAAATCCTCCAGTGGACCTGATTTCTGGAAAGTTGCAGAGAAACCCACGGAAAGCCCAGGGCCAGCACTTGAGGACACCTCAAGGCTAAGCCCAAGGCTTCCCGCAGAGGCGTGACTCCGCCTAGGAAGGGGGTCCCTCCTCCCCACCAGGTACAAATCGCCTCCCTGCTGCTCCCACCCTCCTCCCTTCCTCCCCTGAGCCTGCTCCAGTAGCCATGGTGGAAGTGGGGCCTCCTGGGGGACGTGGAGGGCAGGCTGGGATGCTGTAATATAGGATTTCTCCAAGCATTGAGGCTGAGACCACCTCTGTCCCACAGGGCTGCCTTAGCTTATCTTTCCTGTTTGTCCCTCAGTTGGGCTAAGGGGACTGAGATGTCACATGTGTTTGTGTGGGTGTGGGGGGCAGGGGAGGGAAAACTGGGGGTGGGTTAGTGAGAGGAGTTTTTTGCCCTGCTGTTCAGAGAAGGGTGTCCCAGCTTGCATGGGGACCTAGTGCCAAGTTTAAGGTAAGGTGTAGGAGAGCCCGGACTCCATCAAATGTTTGGATCTTAGACTGGAGTCCTATGCCTTCAGGAGCGGCTGAGGCCTGCAGAATGCTTTCTTTGGGAACAAATGCCCAAATCAGTAATAGGAGCATGAAGGTTGGTTACTCCCTGAATATGAAAAGTTCCCATCCTTGCATGAGTCTGAGGTGCCCGTCCTGCCCTTACCTGCCCCTCCTGCTGCTCCAAGCAGCTTTGCTGGCCTACAAAGCTATGAGGCTGGGAGTGCGTGCAGGGGTACCCATAAGATCTAAGCCAGTCTCCCCTAGACGTCCCGAGTGAGAGTGGCGTGAATGCATATCACTTCTGCTATCATCCAGGTCCCACAGACCTGGGAACCCCTGAAGGCAAAAACCAAGTCTTTCAGTCTTGCACGACCAGCTCCTCCCCAGGGCCAGCATATGGTGCATGCTGGGTCTCAGGAGGACCTTCTGTGTGCTGGGCCCTGGCAAGACCCCGGGTGTGTCCTACTGGGACACAGCTGAGTCCCTGCGGTAGCCATACCAAGGCTGTGAAGGGATCTGCTCAAAGTTACACAGCAGGTCACATCCTGACTCCAGCCCAGGTCCTTCCCACAGACCTTCCTCAAAGGCAGCATGCTGTCCTTACGCTCACAATTCAGGGTGTGCCCAGAGGAAGGTGCATGCCTCCCCTTGAGGAGCCCCTGACCATCCCGCCCAGACAGTGGTGGCCCAGTGACAGCCCAACACCCTGGGTCCACCAGGATTGAAGCCCAGCAACTCCCACCCTAGTTTGTACCCAAGTCAGGGGCTTTTATTTACAGAAAGGCCGGGATGGATCTCAGGGTGGGTGGGTGGGAGGGGGTCATGCCAGAAAGAGAAGGGGGATGGGTGTTTAAATACTCAGATGGGAAGGAGGCAGGGAGGAAGTAGTGGGGCTGGCTTCAGGACAGCAACCTCAGGGTAGTCACCCACCAGCAGTCACCCAGCAAGTCCAGGGGAAGGAGGTGGGATCAGGGACCATCAGAGACCTCAGTACACCCACCCCAAAGAGGATGGCCACTGGAGGATGGCAAGATTAAGGAGACATTTGTTTTGGTAACTTCTGAGTTGGGCTCTGGGAAGGAAAGCCACCCATCTCTTTGGAACTGGGACTCTCCAGTGACATTTGCCCTGTCTGTTGGCCTCACCTTCTCATTCCAATGCCCGCCCTCTCCTTCCCCCATATTTTAGAATTTCCTTTTTCTCAGAACTCCAGGGTCCAAGATGGAAGGTCCTGGGGAGGCTGGCTTCCTGGTCTGAGGGCTGGGATGCATGTCCACCCAGAGGAAACCCAGTCCTTTCCCCCCAGGATGCCCGCCAGGCTCTATCCTGGCCTCGCGCTCATGGCCCTTTGATGGATCCAGGCTCCGTGAGGCGTGCGGAGGCATAGGCTGAGGCTCCAAGGCAGGCTGCAGGCTCACAGAAGCCTGGCAGCCCCACGGGGCCTGGCAGGCCTGGCCGGCCTACTTCTCCTGCGGCCCCTGGGGACCCTCGAGCTCCATCCTTGCCGTTGATTGCCTGGCCGGGCCGGCCAGGGAGTCCTGTGAAAGGGAGAAGACCAAGACATCAAGGCCTTCTCCTGTCTCAGCCATAGGATTTCAAGTCCCGTTTTTCAGGGAGGTGGGGACTGGATGAGATCGAGATTGAGGCCTAGACACAGGGTCTGAGAGTCGCATGACATTGTCCATCACTCCCAACTCCCATTCAGTGAGTTTGGGGAGCAAATGCCTCCTCATTTTCTTCCATGAAGCAGAATTTGGTGCAAGCCAGGAATTCCTCAGCATCTCAGTGGTCCAGTTCCCAGCCAGACCCCACCCAGTGCTCCTGGGTGCCTCAAAGCAACGCCAAAGCTGGAGGCATGGGACTGAGATGGCCAAGCAGGAGGCCTCCATGGCAGAGACCCAGGTGTCTGCGGGTCAGGAATCCCAGAGCTGAGGGCCAGGGCTGCTAGGCAGGGTCAAGGTCTTACCTGGGATCCCCGGGGGCCCTGGCATCCCAGGGTGCCCGCGTCCCATCTCTCCCTGGTCACCCTTCTCTCCGCGTTTTCCTGTAAAGAAAGAAGCGGTCATTTTTCAGAACTGGAGAATGTTTTTTTTTTTTTTCTACTTTGGTTGCTATTTCATTTCTATTTCATATAGCAATTATTCCTGGTTTGTGCTAGTTTATACTAGGGGAAAGTTGGAAATGCCTGCAGAACTGGTTAAATAAAGGAAGGTCCAGGCAGGATGGAAGGCGACAGCCAATCAAGTTCATTACAGGAAAGCAACTAATAATAACCATAGCATTTACTATGTGCCAATTCTACATACATAAATTACGCCCACATGTAATCCTCAGGACAATGCTATGAGGTGGTTGTTATTAAATCCCCCATTTTACAGATGATAAATCTAAGGTCCAGGGAGATTATCAGGTAAGTTGTCCAAGTCTACAAGGACAAAGTAGTAGAGTCTAGACAGACAGCTGTCTTGTGACTCGAGTTTACTTGCTTTACTACATTGCTGACCTGCCTCTGAGCTTCCAGAGGCACAGAAAGATGTTTATGGGGCACCACTAAGCAGATCTGTAACAAAACAACCCCCCCCCCAAAAAAAAACCAGGTTATAAAACAATACATTCATTTCCATCAATTTGCCACTGAGAAAGCAAGCCCAGGAGTCACATAGGACTTCTGGAAAACTTTGCTATGGGAATGGGGGAAAGTGTACCTCATCCTGAGAGGGGAGATGATGAAAGAGAAAACAAGAGGCTGAGCCATCAGTCCACATAACCCATAACCCAACCCTCCCGGCCTTGGCCAAGTCCACACCGCCCAGCCCCCATTCCCACCACAGAACAGCACTCACCCTTGGGCCCTGTGTTGCCAATCTGACCCACGGCTCCCACGATGCCAGGGACACCCCGAGGGCCAGGGTGCCCATGGGGTCCCTGCTTGCCTGGATACCCAGGAGGCCCAGGGGGTCCTGGAGGACCCACCATCCCGACTGCACCCAGGGCCTCCCGCCTGGCACTCACAGCGACCTCTGCCAGTTGCTCTGGAGGAGGGGAGGGAGATGAGAGGTCTGTGGCATGGGGTCAGCTCAGTGAAACAGAGCGTCCCTAGGCCCAGCCCCTGGATGTGCAGAGGCAAAAGCTGTGTGTTTCATCTCCCCTTCCTCCGCGGTCTGCGGAAAGATCCAGGGAGGCCAGAGATGTACAGAAGTTCCCGGCCTCTCCGAAGCAGAGCTGGAATGAGTACCCGGGCCTGCAGCCCCTTGGGCAAGGCCACTCAGAGAAGCTGCTGAAGGGTGGCACCGCCCAGACTTGGACTAGGAAGAGGAGGGGTTGCTGCGCCGCCCTCACCTTGCATCATCTTCATCATCACGGTCACTATGTGCTGGTCGCTGGCATCTCGACCCTGCAGGCGGACAAGGCCTTCCAGGAAGAAGCCCCTGGCTGGCCCCCCATGCTCCCACCGGAAGTCCATGCAGCATCAGACTGAAATCCCTCCTGCCACACCCACCCCCTGCCTGCCCGTTGTGGGGCCTGGAACCGGCCTCGGGGAAGCCAGCTGGCTCCAGGAACTCCCGGCCTTTGGGGGATCAGCAGGACCCGCAAAGGGATTTCCCCACGGGCTCCCCGCTCCGCCGGGCCCACTCACCGCCACTCCCTGTCTCCCGGGCAGTCCGGGCAGGCCTCGGTCTCCAACCAGTCCTCTAGGGCCGGGGGGGCCCGGGGTAGCCCTGCACCCCGGGGGCGCCCGCATCCCCGCTGGGGCCCGGGTAGCCGGGTTCTCCGCGGACTCCTTGCTGCGGAAGCGGGGGGCGGGGGGTCAGAGAGGGGATGAGACTTCGCCGGTGCGGGGGGGGGGGGGGTGGCGGGGGGGGGAGATGGTGGGGGGTGGCGAGGAGGGGAGCTGGTGGGGGACGGTGGGGGTAAGGAGAGGAGGCGGGACAGGGGCTGGACTCACCTGTCCCTTGGGCCCCGGCTCGCCAGACTCTCCCTGCAGGTACAAGGCAGCTCGGTCACGACTCGCGGAAGCCCTGGGGCCCGCCCCCTGCCCCCGTCCCGCCGCCTGCCCCGGCGCAGCCCGCTCACCTTCTCGCCTTTCTCTCCCCGGAGGCCGGCCACCCCCGGGGCGCCCTGCAAAGGAAGCACAGCGAGTCAGGGTACCGGGGACCCCTGCCCGCCGCCGCCGCCCCGCACTCCTCCCGGGACGTGGGTGAGGGAGGCGCTGGTACTCACCACGCTGCCGCGGGGTCCGGTCTTCCCTGGGGAGCCCTGCAGCAAGCGGGGAGTCACGGACTTGCTGAGTTCCCCTCTCCCCGGACCGCTGTCCACTCGGGTTCCCTCAAACCCCGGTCCTAGCCACACCCCTCTGCAGCTCCGCGTCGCCCCCGCAGGGCTGCGCGGGACCCGCCCTAGCCCTGGAAGACTCAGGAAGCACCTACCAGGCCCATGCCCTCCCTCCCCCACCCCCCGGGCCCCCTCGCAGGACTTGGGGCCTCTTTTCAGGTATTTTCCAACCCCATTTGGTACCTTGTCTCCCTTGATGCCTGGCAAGCCTTGGGGCCCTGGAATTCCGGGAGGGCCTTGCTCCCCTTTGGGTCCCTGAGGAGAAAAGAATCCAGAGCAGGAAATCAAATGAGGTGCCCAGACCTGCTCCCCACTGCCCCTCACAGCTGGCCTCCACTAACCTGCCGTCCTTGAGGGCCTGGCTGCCCCACAGGCCCTCTCTCACCCTGGTCACCCTGAAACAGAAAGAAAAGGATGACCCGAGGACTTTCAGCAGGGGCATCCCCCTCCTCAGCCCCCTCTCCAGCCCCCAGCCCCTGCTGGCCAGGATGCCCTCCATTCCCGTCCTCCCAGCATGGAGGTCCCTTGCTCCACTTCACAGACCAGCAGACTGGGGCCCTTGTGGGAAGGCCTCACATAGGCTGGGCAGGACTAGGCAGGTGCTGGAGCCATTGATGGGACCCAGATCCTGGGTCCAATAGTGCTAACTGCTGCAAAGGCCCCTGGGGGAGGGGGAACCACTGTTACCTTCTGCCCTATGACGCCTCGGGGTCCAATTTCTCCTTGAGGTCCTGGCTCTCCCTGGGGGACAGAAATTGGGAGTGAGCAATAGGCCTGGTGGGCTCCCTCCCCACCACGTGGAACCTGCTGGGTTCCACGGCAGGCTAACCCCGTATCCAACCTGGGTCTCAGCTAACTCATTTCCTCAAGGAAGCCCTCCCTTATCCCCTGTTCTTAGGGTCCCCATACTTTTCCTTCAGTAGGACCCCACACAGTTGTAGTCAGTCATCATGTGATCACATATTTAAGATCTTTTTCACCAAACTGAAAGCTCTGAGTAGGAGACTATCTCAGCATCTAACATGTTGCAGGGATTTGGTGAATATTTATGGAATGAATGAATGAATGAGTGAATGAATGACTCTGCTGGATTCTTCACCCCAGTCAGCTTGGCTGTCTGAACAGATCATGCCCATATGGGACAGAAGCAATCCCCACCATCACTGCATTGTACATAGAGAAACAAAGACCCGGAGAGGGAAAGGGAGTGTCCCTGGGTCAGTGGGTCAGTGGCACAACCCAGACTAGCTTCCTGATCACCCCCAAAACTAGGGCTTCACCCCACACTCTCACCCCGGCCCCCATACTGAGTGCAGGGTCTTCAGGCCTGGGAGGGGGACCAAAGCAAGAGCCCTGTGTCAGGGGAAAGGCACTCACCTCCTTCCCAGGAGAACCAGAGAATCCAGGGAGGCCCTGCTGGCCTGGTTCACCCTGCAGGAAAACACAGGTTTAAGGTGAGTCTGGGGGAGGGAGCAGGGACAGTCAAGCCCTTGACCTTGGAGAAGCCTGGTGAACACTAAACAGAATCTAGAACCAAAAGACTTGGGTAGAAAGTGTTCTTGGTCAGGTCCATGCCATCTTGTCCCCACAGGGGTTGGGGGGAAGCAGCAAGAGGGAGGTGGTTAGGCCCGAGGGATTTGTGTCCAGGCCATGTCTTTGAACCTGGGGTGAGGCCTGGGTCTTGCAGTCTTTTAGCCATTATCCCTGGACCCTGCCTGCAGGCTCCCTTGCTGATATCAAGCCAAATCCGTCCCCAGCTTGGAGTCACCTTACCTTGTCTCCTGGACCTCCTTTTGTCCCGGGCTGGCCTGGCACACCCTGGAGAAAGAAATTGATATCAGTTTCTCCCCTGGCATTGGGGAGCCCCAGGCACCTGCTGCTTTACCTCCCCCCCCCCCAATCCAGATTCCCTCCCTTCTTCAGCCCTGGCCTGTTGGAGCCAAACAGCAGAAGGCCCAGCCATGACATCACAAACTTGACTGTGTCCTGAGCCCTGTGTACACAGGAGTCTATAGTCTATGGGGAGAAGAGGAACACCCCGCGCTCACAGGCACATGCGATATGGGAACATGGTCTGCACCTGGGCGTGATATCTGGCTTTGGCCTCAGTACCCCCAGCAGGGAGGGAGGGGGGCTCCCATGGACTGGGCTCCCAGAAGGTGTGCAATGGACATGGAAGGCTGAGAGAGATGGGGAAGGGCATTCCAGGCAGAGGCACCTGCAAAGGCCTGAAGGTGTGGGGGTAGAAAAGGCAAGGCCGTGTGGAGAAAGGAGAGGACACAGAAGCACAGTGGCTGATGAGGATGGAAGGATAGGGTGGGGTCAGATTGTGGTGGTCCTTGAATGTGAAGATGAGCTGTGAGGACAAGCATTGTGGTTTCGGGACTCAATAACTACTTCTTGGATGACTGGATGGAATGACTCTCCTGGAGGCAAAGACGGCCATGGAAGGTGCTGGAGCAGGAAGCAGCCAACATGGAGAACTAGAAGGGTCCAGGAGAAGGCTGGAGCAACTGTCCAAATGAAGAGGCCTAAGCGAGGCCAGAGGCCACAGAGGTAGTGATGAGGCCTGGGCTGGGTAGGGACAAGAGACTATAGCAAGGACCCTGGGTTTGTGAATTTCCGCCTCATCAGCCACTCATCCCACCATGGGGAAGTGGGCAACATGGAGGAGGAGAAGCAAGTTGCCCATGGGGCAGCCCCCAGTGCTCCACCCCACACTCACCGCTAGGCCCTGGTGGCCTTGGTTTCCTGGCCGCCCCGCCTGTCCTGCACTGCCCTGGGAGAGACAGAGAACCAGAGGCACAAGTGAAAGCTCAGCTAGAGAGTCCATGGCTTCAACCCAAGTGCAAGTAGGGAAACTGAGGCCCAAAGGTGAGGAGGGATGTGTCAGTGACACACTTGAGGATCTCAGTCTCCTAGGCCTCTGGGATCAGTGTGATTAGACTCAGGGCCTGAGCTGGGAGGGGCCCTGACCCTCCGCAACCAACCAGCAGTCTCCGCACCTACCTTCATGCCAGGTGTGCCTGGGGTCCCGTCCTTGCCGTCGATGCCTGGAGGGCCCTGCTCAGAAGAGAAGTTGAAGGGAGACTCACAGTGAGGAGATGCCTGGGGTCAGGCTGCCCAGCCATATCCCTCTGTGACAGCTGCCGTGTACAGGTCAGAAGTGGGTCTGGTTATCTCGAGAACCCCCACCAGCCAACTGGGAGAAGGGAGCAGAAATGGGAAGAGGATTTTGGGGAATGGACCACAGTCCTTCCTCTGTGTGGGTGATAGGTGTTCCAGATGGCCACAAGCTTCCCCAAACTTCTACTACATCACCACATGCCCTATTTACAGGTGAAAGAACTAAGGCACAGCAAAGAGAACATTTGCCAAGGTCATAGAGCAGCCCGCCTGCAAAAGAGTTCAGTCTAGAATCCCAGGCTCCTCATCCTCTAATAGCTTGGACAGAGCTGACCCTGCTCTCTGTCTGGGTAGGCCCAGGCCACTTACGGTTGCTCCCTTTGGGCCTGTTATTCCCTGGGGTCCTTGAACACCTTGGCTGCCCTGCAAAGTAGATAGAAATGAGGTCACCTTCAGGAAGCTGAACCCCCGTCTGCCTGTTCAGAGAGGGAAGCAGCTGAGAAGAGTGACCTCCAGGTCCCAGGATCCCCCTTGGAATAGCCCACACTGTGCAGGGGCTGGAGGAGAGAGGCCTGGGAGGGAGTCAAGGTCAGCGCTGAGGTGATGGGCCTGGGCCTGGGCCTGGGCCTGGGCCAGGCTGGGCAGTGCAGGGGAAGGATCCAGTGCTCACTGAGACCTCTCTCACCTGTGCTCTGAGCACCATTTATTGAAGAAACATAACAACTAAATACAATGTTTGGACTTTGTTTGGGTTTTGATTTGAACAAGAACCGTGAGGAGACATTTTTGAGGTACCTGGGAAACACGGGACACAGACTGGTTATTTGCTGATATTAAGGAATCATTGATAATGTTGTTGGTATGATAATAAAGATACTGGGATTATAGGAGAAAAAAGTCCTTGTTTTTAAGAGAGGCATACAGAAGTATTTAGGGATAAGTGACATGATATTAAGGGATTTGCTTAAAAATATGAGCAACAGCGGTGGCAAAATGTCAATTTGGGGAGACAAGGATATGGAGGTTCATTATATAAGTCTCTACTTTTATATATGTTAAAAAGTTCCATAATAAATAAAAAGGCTACTTTCTGCTCAATTTTTCTATAAACTCAAAACTGCTCAGGAATGAAGTATATTAATTTAAAAAAAAAAGTTAAGAGAATTGGGATGTGGACCAAATCCCATTAGCCCCATGGCTGATTTGCTGGAATTTCATTGTCTGGTCGCAATGAGCCTGGGACTGGATCCCATGGCTTCTCCCAAATTGAATTTGATCAGCACAGGCTGGGCTTGCAGAAGTGAGGGCTGGTGGGGTGACTGGGCCCCTAGCACAGAGGCTCCTGCCCCACACTGGTCACTCACCCGCAGAGACCCACAGAGTAATGCTCGCACACACACTCATGCAGCCACACAGACACAGAGTAGTACACACTCGCACACATGCAGCCTCAAAGACACACAGGCTAATGCACGCACCCGCTCACACAGGAGCCCTGGCGGGGAGCTGAGCCTCTCCAAGTACTCTCCAGGACCCCTGACTGAACAAGGGGTTGCTGAGTACTCACCACATCGCCCTTCTCCCCTGCTCGGCCTGGTGGCCCCCGTGGACCTTCCTCACCCTGGAAAGAAGGACAAATGAATTTAGATCACATGGGCTCCGGGGAGCCACATTCCCTTTGCAGCCCTAGGAGCTCCAGCAGGAGGAGGTATGTGTACAGGAGCAAGAGGATACTTACTGGTGACCCAGAGGCACCAATGGAGCCCACCATGCCTTTGTACCCACGAGGACCCTGGGGAGAGGAAAGAGTTACAGTCAGTCCAGGCTTGACCCCAGAGGCCAGAGCGCTGATCGTGACAACCCTTGCATTCCACGCCCTACTTACTTACCGTCTCTCCTTTGGGTCCCTCCATGCCCGGGTAGCCCCTGATGCCCTGGGGACCCTGTCAAGACAGAAGAATGACAGCAATGTCAATTTAAAGGCCCACTTCATCATATCTTCTTTGATCCCCACCCCTGATCTTCACAATGCCCCTAGGAGGCAGGCAGCATAGTCCTTATCTCAGAGAGGGGACGCTGAGGCTCAGCGATCGGGGAGGTGCTCACCAGGGTCACTCAGGGGACAGTGGTAAAGCTAGGGCCTTGGCTGGGTCTTCTGGCTGAAAGCCTTAGTTCCTGTCCCTCAATTTCTGACAGCCTCAGCTGCTCTCTCCCCACCCAGAGACATGCCAATTGGACACAGGTGTTTCTTCTACAGGTTGGAGGCCAAACCCAGGGAATGGCTCCACTAAGATCTCCTGGGATGGGGAGGGGAGGGCCGGGGGAAAGTGTTCCTTACCGGTGGTCCAGGGATGCCTTGCTCTCCAGAGGCACCCACATCTCCTTTGGGACCCTATGGGGCAGGAATGAGTGATCAGACAGGCAGGCAGATGGAGAGACAAACATACAGAAAACCAAAGATACTGTCCCCTTCCCAGAAAAAGCAGACAGGAAGGACCCTAGAACCCATGTAGTCCTTTGTGACAGATGGGACATTTGCCTGGGCAAAATGACCTGGAACATAGGCCTCCTGCCTCTCAGCTCAAAGCTCAGTCCCCAGAGACCCATAGGGGAAGGAGAAGGGATGAAGAAGGGAAGGCTCTTGTTAGGCCCTCTTCCTACACACTCACCGGCTTCCCCTGGCGGCCAGGATCTCCCAGAACCCCACGTTTGCCAGGATGCCCCTGGAGGGAAGGAGGGAACTCCATGTGGGGTCCCCTCCCAAACACCTGCTCTGCCCCCCACAAAGACTGTGCCAGTAGCTTACCTTCACTCCCTGCAGCCCTGGGGGGCCTTTCACCCCCGCTGGACAGTTGGTTGGACACTGGAAAGAAAATCCCACTGGGTTCTGTGCTCACCGGCCTGCTCAGGTCATCTGGGCAGTGCTGCCCAGCTTGCCAACTCCCAAATCCTCCTCTCACCCCACTTGGTTGAACCTCTGTGCCACAGCCCCTCCCCAGAGCCCTGACTCTACCTCGGAAGAGGACCCACCCCTTGCTCCCATTAGCCCCGGCCCACGGCCTCCTCACCAAGAATTCCGCGCTGCCTTCCAGGCCCTGGATGGTTCCAGGTCGGCCCTGAGAGGAGATGTATGAAGATGGAGCCTGACCCGAAACTTTCCACCCCAGGTTTGTGCCAGAGACCCTTGTTCTTACCCACGTGGGAAGTTTGAGGACACTTACCGGTTTGCCGGGTGGCCCTGGGGGCCCCGATGGCCCCTCTGGTCCAGGATCCCCCTGGAAGCAAGAGGGGCCAAATCATATTCCCACCCAGCTCTGCCATTCCCCCATTCTCCCTTCCCCATCTTCCCCCCACCCCCCACCCCCGGGTCCCTGCTACTGCCCAGCCGACCCTGTCCTCCAGGTCACTTTCTGTGATCTGGGATGGCCCCAGCCCTTGGTTTCCCTGAAAGACCTAGAGGTGAGTGGGCTCAGCACAAGGGGGTTCTGCCCCAAACCTAGAAGACCCCTCTGCTGGCCAGAAGGAGGCTCAGGAGCTACTGGCGAGACTCCCCAGCTTGCCAGCTTGGAGGTAAAGGGCAGGAGGCGGAGTGAGCAGAGGGGTGGCTGGGGCTCACCTTGGGGCCTGTGACTCCAATCTCGCCTGGGAGGCCAACAGGTCCGGGTGGCCCCTAAGAGCAGAGGCATCACTGGCCAGGCTGCCTCGGAGGGTTAGCCCACCCTGACACAAAGATAAGCCCCTTCCCCACTTTTACTTTGCAACCAAGCCCAGAGAATTCCAGGGCCTGCCGACAGGCCCTGTGTGGCTGGCCCAGAGTTCTCAGGCACATCTGCCCATTCCTGACACCATCACAGTGTGCCGGCCCCTCCCCTGGATGGCCAGTCCCCCAAAAGCCCTTCTGTTTCCTTCCCCAAGAGTCCCAGGGGCCCTGCCCCATCCAAGAGGACTTACAGGAGGTCCAGCAAAGCCAGGGCCCTGGAACAGAAGGAAAGGAGATTGGGTTCATGGCTCCTTTTGCAAGTCCCCCTGCCCGCCGCCCCCCAAAGGGTTCCTTGAAACCCTTGCAGATTACACTCACTGGCAGACCAGGGGGACCTGGGAGACCAGGCTGGCCCTGAAAGAGCAATGGGAGAGGTTCAGAGGCTGGGGTCTCCTGTGTCCCCGCTCCTCTTACTATAGACCCTCCCTAAGACTGCCCAAGCCAAGCCCCCAGCGGGCCACTAACCTTGACTCCAGGGATCCCCATGGGGCCAGGCTCCCCCTTGGCTCCAGTTAGACCCTGAGGAAGAAGAAGAAGGTAGATCAGTAAAGGGCAGACCTGACCCCTGAAACATGGGACAAGCTAGGGCCTGAGGTCACTCCTGGGTGGGACCAAGCTGCCTTTTACCCCACTCCATGAAGGATGAGGGGCCCCAACACCTTGTTTTCTCTTCCCCCAGTTCCCACAGCAACCCTGGGAGGCAAGCAGGCAGAACGATTACCCTCTTTCAAAAGATGAGAAACCAAGGCCCAAAGATTTATCTGCATCGGCTTCACACCTCCCAGTTTAGGAGCCTGGAAGACCTAGATGTTGGTCTGGATGGGCCATTTCTTTTCTTTTTAAGATTTTATTTATTTATTTGACAGAGAGAGATCACAAGTAGACAGAGAGGCAGGCAGAGAGAGAGAGGGAAGCAGGCTCCCCGCTGAGCAGAGAGCCCGATGTGGGACTCGATTCCAGGACCCTGAGATCATGACCTGAGCCGAAGGCAGCAGCTTAACCCACTGAGCCACCCAGGCACCCCGGGATGGGCCATTTCTTGACGTCTGCCCTTGGCAACGTTTCCTGAACCTTATTGTTCACATCTGCAGAATGGGTTAATCATGTTTACCTCTCTGCATACATGTGAGAACCATTGTGCTAGTGGAAGGCCATGGTTTTTGGTTTGTTTTTTTTTTTAAGATTTTATTTATTTATTTGACAGAGAGAGAGAAGTCACAAGTAGGCAGAGAGACAGGCAGAGAGAGGGGGAAGCAGGCTCCCTGCTGAGCAGAGAGCCCGATGTAGGGCTCGATCCCAGGACCACAAGATCATGACCTGAGCCGAAGGCAGAGGCTTAACCCACTGAACCACCCAGACGCCCAAGGCTATGTACTTTTTAATTTTTGCAGGGTGGGGAAAATCTGGAGAGGCCGTGGAGCTGCTCATAGCTCCTGTGACCCCTCTTGAGGCAGCAGGACAAAGGCACTTCATGGGATCTCTTTTCCCTCCGATCTTTTAGTGATTGACCCAAGTGTATTCCTCAATCAGATGACTGTCCCAACAGTCCTGGCTGTGTCCAGAAGCTCATGACCTTGGAGCCCCTGGGAATTCTGTGGTATCAGCGGATAATCTTCGTTTCCTGAGTTGCTCCTGGGGCTTCGAGGGGGCAGGGTAAGGCAGGGATGGGGGAAAGAAAGGCCAGCTCCATCTATAGGATTCAATCTGATACTTGGAGGCCAGAAATTGTGAGAAAAGTGAGACTAAATCGGCTGCAGGTGAACAGAATCCCTCTTTGGGCCCCCATGTGCCCATGACTCATGCTTCTAGGGCAGCCATAAAGTCATGGGTCATATGAAGGTGAAGGGAACTCATAGCTCTACAGTCTCTGCTGTCCTGCTCTGAACAAAAGAGCAGGGAAGATGCCTGAATGGGGCTCTGGAAGTCAGTGGGTGGAGCCCAAACCTGCTTTGTTTATTTATTTATTTATTTATTAAAAGTTTTATTTATTTATTTGATAGAGATCACAAGTAGGCAGAGAGGCAGGCAGAGAGGGGGTGGGGGGAGCAGGCTCCCCACTGAGCAGGGAGCCTGATGTGGGGCTCTATCCCAGGAGCACGAGATCATGACCCGGAGCCAAAGGCAGAGGCTTTAACCCACTGAGCCACCCAGGCGTCCACCCAGGCGTCCCCCAAACCTACTTTAGCTCACACTCAGGTACTCACATCAATCCCAGGCTTCCCGTCGGGCCCATCTGGCCCTGCTTTGCCAGGCTCTCCCTTAGGTCCCTTAAAGACAGAGGTGGGCCAAATATTAGCCAGAGGAGGGCAAGAACTGGAAGGGTCAAAGGTCAAAGGTGAAAAAGCACTCACCGGAGGGCCAGCTTTCCCCGGGGGCCCCTTGTCACCCTGAAAGATACAAGTTGGTCAGGCAGCCTCCTGGGGCTCGTGCTAGAGCAAATGGTCACATGTAGGCCCTGGCTGATCCCACATGCTGATCTCCTCACCCTCTTTTCTTCTGCCCGGGTCCCCTCAGCCTTGCTTTTTTTTTTTTTTTTTTTTTTAATTTTTAAAATTTGTAATACCTTCCTTTCCCTCAAAACAAAAACAAAAAACAAACAAAACTAAAAAACCCCCAAACCTAGGTGGATTGAGACCACCTGCAGCCAGGCGGGAGAGGAGGTTGTCCACAGGCTTGCGGGTTACAGGCACACAGGTGTCGCTGAGGTGCCAGTGACAGGCCTGCAGAGAGGGCTGCCGGCTCCAAGTTACCTCAGAGAGTGGGTGCCTCTTGGATTTGGGCGAGGGTGGAAGAAATTTGGGACTTTCAGAAAAACATGAAGGGGAGGAGAGCTGGGTGGGCAGCTCCTCTTTTTTTGGATTGGGGTCAGGAAAAGAAAAGGACAAGGACCCAGAGGGCCTGCGAAGGGGGCCGATTCAGTCTGTTCCCAAGGCAGGCAGGATGTCCTCCCCCAGCGACAAAGGACTCATGGTGGCAGATAGACATGGCCTGTGGAGTCCCAGTCCACCGCAGAGAGGCCTTCTAGGCGTCCAGGGCCTGCAACGGCCAGAGAGCCTGGCGGGGACCCAGCGCCCTGTGTTTGGGGTGGAGGGGGGCACCAGGTTAAATAGAAGTCTGTCCAGACGGGTAAACATGGAGCTGGCCTCCTGGGGGAGCCTCCTGAATGAGGCATTTAACCCTCCCCATGCTAGGGAGAGCAGGGAACAAGGCCTGCTGGTTCTAAATCGGGGAGAAAAATGCAAAGGGAGAGACAGGAGTCTAGCTTCGGCTGGTCAGCGGTCTGTCCAAGGCTTCCAAGCCAACCTGAAGAAGCATCCGGATGTGCCAGGGGGCAGAGCGAGATGTTAAGGCGTCTCCCACCCCAAAAAAGACGGGAGAGTAGGGGTGGGGGATAAGGGATCGGTGGGAGCTCCGGCGGGCAGACGGTAACAGCAGCTCCTTGTCCGCGGGCGGCTATAACGGGCTCTGGGCTCCCCATCTCAGGGCTGGTTTGAGGTTTTCCAAGAACAAACGGTCTCCTTGTGGCGCAGGCCGGCGCCGCCTACTCACCACAGGGGGCGCTGCATCTGCAGGCACCGACCCCACCGCCGGGGCTTCCAGCCCCCCACCCCCACCCCCACACCCGGGCTCACAAAGTTCCCCTTTGTCCGCAGCTTCCCTCCCCCTCCCGTCCCAGGTTAGAGACTCACGTCGATGCCGTCAGATCCAGGCACTCCCGGCGGCCCTGGGGGGGCCCGGGGGCCCCGGTTCTCCGGGCGGACCTCTCTGAAAACACACACAGGGGTGCAGCCCTCAGACTGTGCAGGGAGCCGGGCGTCCCAGCCATGAACCTCCCCGGGAAAAAACTGCGTCCTTCTTTGTACTGAGAACCTGCTGTGTCCCGCACTGTGCACCCCGAGGTATATTCATTTTAGGGAATGCTCAGAGGGGGGGGGGGGGGCGGATACTAGGACGAGCCCCAGTTTGCAGTTGAGGACACAGGCTCAGAAAGATTAGGAATGATCGCGGAGAGTAAGCGGTGGAGCCGGGACTCCGGGTTAGGGCCGCCCGCCTCCTTCCACGGGACCACGGCTGCCCTCGCGCCGTCGCGGTGGGGAAGAGATGGAGATGCTGATGGCGCAAGGAGTCACGGCTGGCAGGGGAGGCGGTGCCCAGCAGACGGTTGGCTCCAATCAACGGTTGCTCGTGTTATTATTTTTAGGTGAACAACAGGTAACCCCCCCCACCCCCCAGTGCGGGTAAACCCGAAAGGAAAGTGGGGGAGGCGCAGCGAGAGGGGACGTAGGGAAGGGAAGTGTGTTCTCCCTTCCCCTCAGAGCA
Organism: Enhydra lutris kenyoni; assembly: GCF_002288905.1. Lineage (NCBI taxonomy): Eukaryota > Metazoa > Chordata > Mammalia > Carnivora > Mustelidae > Enhydra > Enhydra lutris. Next base: position 10,959,096 of record NW_019154093.1, read on the forward strand.
CCCCTCTCCCAGCACCGTTCCTCCGTCCTCCCCTAGATTGTCCTCAGACGGGGGCCAGCCCGACCCAGGCAGGGGGCCCGCGCCCGCCAGGTGCCCTCGCCCTCCCGGGCGAGAAGTGCCAGCCTGGAGCCCGCGCCCAGCCCCGTCGTGCGCCCGGCCCATTAGGCCCCCCCAATCCTCCGGCGACACTCGGCAGCGCGACGGGGGCGCAGGAGCCGGAGCGGGACCGAGAGGCAGCAGCCGGGCCCAAGCGGCGTCTGGCTGGAGCCGGCGCCCCCCGAGAGGAGGCGGGGCGGAGGCTCCGGAGCCCCGTGAATGGGCACCATTGTCTCCCGCGCCACCTGGGCTCTCGGGGCTGCCAGGACCGGGCGCCAGCTCCTGTCCACGCTGCGTGTCCCAGGCTGGGCCGAGCGTCTGCGGACAGGGTCCCTCCGGCTCCCCGGCTCGTCTGCCTCCTTTCGCGGCACCGGGGCGCGCCCTGCATTCACACCCAGAGAGGGGACGGGCGCCTCGGGGCTGCGCCCAGCCGGGGTCGGAGGGTGCCTGCCAGGCGAGCGGGAGACAGGCCGAACCCTTCACCAGCCTTCCTGGGTCACTCACCCTAAACCCCACTCCCCGCACCCCGGCCCCCCCGCAGGGACGGCCGCGGGACTTACCATCTGCGCCAGGGCGAGCCCGAGCACCTGGAGGAGCAGCAGGAGGCTGCGGGGGGCGGCCGCGGCGGCCATGGCGGGCAGCAGGGTCGCGGAGGACGGGTGCCCAGGTCCACGCTCGTACCGGCCCGCAGAGGCTCTGGGCGCGGCGGCGCTGGCTGCTCTCCGACGGGGCAGGCGGGGCGGCGGGAATATGCGGCGGGGCGGGGCGGGGCGGGGGCCGCGGGGTCTGTCACCTGAGAGCGCCAAGGGAGGAGGGCCGGGGGTGGGCGGCCGGCGCCCTGCGCCCAGCTCCGCCCCGCTCCCTCCCGCCGCCGGCGCCCACCCTCTGCGGCCCGAGGAGCCGCCGGGGCGCAGAACTGAGACCGTGGTCCCGTTTCTCTGGGAGGAGGCGCAGGGCCGTCCTCCTCCAGCCTGACCTCCAGGGCCCGGCACCTTCTCCCTGACCCGCAGCCCGCGCCCGATCGCTTGAGCCGTCCTCAGCCACTTCTGCCCGAGAGCCCCGGCCTGGGTCCGTCCTCTCTCCTCCAGGGCCCAGGCGGCCGAGAGCGAGTCCTAGGTCCTGCAGACCTTGGAGCAGAGGCCTCCACCCACCTCGCCCAATTCCACAGACCATCATTCCTCTTCCGTGTGAAAACCCTCGCAAGCCCTTCCTGGATCAGCCATCCCGGGAACACCCCCGTCCACCTCTTCCTTCTTGCTTCACCGCCAACTCTATAGTGCAGTTGTCTGTGCCCTACCTCCAAACTCCCTCATCTCCCTCTCTCCTCCCTGCTTCCCCCAGGCTAGGACATCAGTCTTCTTGGAGGCCACCGGTGAGGCCCAGCCCCTCTTCAGGGCCCCCTGAAGCACGGTGTTTTCGTTGCTCCTGGAACTGCCCTTGGCCATTCTCTCCGTGAAGCCTTCCCTGCCCAGGCCCGACGGTCCAGCCCTCTTCCTTCTCCTGTTGCTTCACTGCAGCTTCTTTAGGCCCGGGAGTCTCTAGGGCCTGGTTTTCTCTCGTGGGGGTCGGGGTGTGTGTGTGACCTTCATGAAACCACCATCCCCCTATTCAGAGTTTCCAAAACCCACCTGTCCAGCATCTCCTCTCTCCCAGTCTCTTAGATTCCTTTTCATTCCCTTAAGCGATATTGGTAAAGTGCTTTGGAATCTGTCACTAAGACCACAGGCACCTAAAACTGGATAGTGTCTCCGTTTCCTCTTCTGTAAAAGGGGATAATGATAGTCTCCACCTTACAGGGTTTTTGTGAAGATTGGATGAGATCATGCCTTATGAAGTAGTTAGCTTTGCTGAAGCACATAGTAGGTGTTTCATAAATTTTAGCTTTCCTTATGATTTTTTAAAAAGATTTTATTTATTTGACAGAGAGAGACACACAGCGAGAGCGGGAACACAAGCAAGGTAAATGGGAGAGGGAGAACCAGGCTTCCCGCTGAGCAGGAAGCTGATGGGGGGGGGGCTCGATCCTAGGACTCTGGGATCACAATCTGAGCTGAAGGCAGATGCTTAACAGACTGAGCCACCCAGGTGCCCCACTTTCATTATGATTTATGGAGGACACTGTGTTTACCAGCCCTGTACCCAGTGTGGGGGAGAAAGCCACAAGATCAGCCAAAATAGACAAGGAGAAAACCCTCAGGAACCTAGCAAAGTACAGTCCCACGCAGCACGTGAACAGAGGGCGCTGGGCTTTGAGAGGAGTTCCTGGAGCTGAGCTGGGAAAAAGGGGGCTTGAGAGAACTTGATTGCTGTGCTTAACAGAGTGAGGAGGAATTTGGAGTTTATAGGAAGTAAGATGAGAGGAGGTGGGGAGCGATGGTGGGTGTTGCCCCACGTGGGAGGGCAACAGGTGGAAGGAACTTCTCTGAAATAGGGTGGCCAAAGTTGTTGATTTTTATGTTGTTCATTTCTTCATCTCTTTGTGGGCTAAACACACGAAGGCCTCATGAGAGTAGGTTTTCCTCTGTGTGTGTGTAAATTATGGAAAGGGGATGCTCCTTACATCTGGATAGCACACATGAGTGTGTTAGTTGTCTATTGCTGCATAGGAGGAACTCTGAAAAGCATAGTGGCTCAAAGCAGCAATTTCTTGGAGCAGGAATTCAGGAGTGTCTCTGTTGATCAAGGTCTGTTACGAGGTTGCAGCCAGATGGTGGCTGGGCTTGGCTCGTCTAGAAGGCTTCTTCACTCATGTGTCTGATGTCTGGACTAGGAAGCCTCCAACAGCTGGAGCTGGAACAGCTGGGATTTCTTGGGATGCTCTCTCCTTTATCTGTTTGTGGGCTTTCCATAGGGTCTCTCCAGCATGGCAGCGTCAAGGTAGCTGAACTTCCAACACAGCAGCTCAAAGAGAGAGGGAAACACCAGACCGCAGCAGAATTGCTTCTGAGGACTGAAGTCACACAGCATCAATGTTACCACATTCTTTTGGTCCAGGCCGTTTCAAGGGGTTGCCCAGTTTCAAGGGGAGGCAACAGAGACTCTACCTCCTGATGAACCAGTATCAACATAAAAACATTTCGGGGCACCTGGGTGGCTGAGTCGGTTAGGTGTCTAGGCATCTACCTTCGACTCAGGTCATGATCCCAGGGTCCTGGGATGGAGTCCCACATCACATCCAGCTCCCTGCTCAGTGGGGTGGCTGCTTCTCCTTCTCTCTCTGCCTGCCACTCCCCCTGCTTGTGCGCTCGAGCTCTCTCTCTCTCTCTCCCTGGGTCTCCTGCACACACGCACACTCTCTCTATCAAATAAAATATTTTTTTTTAAAATGTAAAAACATCTGAAGAGGAGTGTGGAGTATATGTGTGTGGGGGAGTGGGATAGAACATATACCGGTGCAGCCACCATTGGATAATGTAACCTATGACACTTGGGCTTAGAACCTGAACCATTTCAGTGGAAAGTGAAACTCAAAGTAGGGGCTGATCAAGAGAAATTGTAGGGAGGGCTTTGGACCCACAAATCATGGACTAGAGGTTGGGCCAGTCATATATAGCTCTTAAGGGGCAGGGAGAACCTGAATAAATGGAAAGTTATATACCCACATTCCTGGATAGGAAGACTCAATGTTGCAAAGATGTCAGATTAACCTAGGGGCACCTGGCTGGCTCAGTTGGTGGAGCACGCAACTTTTGATCTTGGGGTTGTGAGTTCAAGCCCCATGTTGGGTAGATATTCCAGGAGAAAAACGACATGAAATAATCAAGAAAATTTGAAAAAGCAAAAGAGAAATGTCTTTCCCCACCACAGATCAAAGCATACTATAAGGGAGTGATCCAAATAGTGTTTTATCAGCCCAAGAATAGATTTTTTTCTTAAAAAAAAAAAAAAAAAGAGGAAGACCACACACACACACACACACACACACACACACACACACACACACACATTTATCATGTTTTATTTATGAGAAAGGTGTATATATTTAGTTTATGATAAAGGTTAAATTTGAAGTCATTGAGGAGGGGAACCTAGGTGGCTCAGTCAGTTAAGCCTATGACTCTTTTCTTTTCTTTTAGATTTTATTTATTGATTTGACACAGAGAGAGAGATCACAAGTAGGCAGAGAGGCAGGCAGAGAGAGAGGAGGGGAAGCAGGCTCCCTGCTGAGCAGAGAGCCCGATGTGGGGCTGGATCCCAGGACCCTGAGATCATGACCTGAGCCACAGGCAGAGGCTTAACCCACTGAGCCACCCAGGAGCCCCAAGCCTATGACTTGTGATCTCAGCTCAGGTCTTGATCTCAGGATTGTGAGTTTAAGCCCCATTTTGGGCTCTACACTGGGCATGGAACTTACTTAAAAAAATAAATAAATAAATAAATAAATAAATAAATAAATAAATGTCACTGAGGAAAGAGTAGCCCAGTCAGTACATGTTAACGCAACTGGATACATAGTCAGAAAAAAATTCAACTTATGGGACACCTGGGTGTCTCAGTCAGTGAAGTAAGCATCTGCCTTTGGCTCAGGTCATGATCCCAGAGTCCTGGGATCAAGCCCCAGGTCAGGCTCCCTCTCAGCAGGGAGTCTGCTTCTCTCTCTCCCTCTCCTTGTACTCATGCTCTCTCTCTCTCAAATAAATAAATAAAAGATTTTTTAAAATTTCAAGTTAAGGGTGCCTGGGTGGCTCAGTGGGTTAAAGCCTCTGCCTTCAGCTCAGGTCATGATCCCGGGGTCCTGGGATCGAGTCCCGCATCGGGCTCTCTGCTCAGCAGGGATCCTGCTTCTCCATCTCTCTCTGCCTGCCTCTCTGCCTACTTGTGATCTCCGTCTGTCAAATAAATAAATAAAATCTTTAAAAAAAATTTCAAGTTAAATTTCTATGTTAGTATACAAAAATATATTCCTGGATAGATTAATTAGGGATCTAAATATAATGATAACAAACTATTAAAACCTGGAGGAAAGTGTTTTTTTTTAAATTTTGTAGTAAAATAAATCAATAAAAACAAACTTGTGGTAGGGAAAACTTTCCTGAGCAATACACAAAACCATGAAAGGATGCTCAAGTTTGACTCCATAACCTTTAAACATGTCTTTATAATAAATATGTATGGGGAAAATTAAAAGACAGAAAAGAAATATTTATAATATATATTACCAGACAAAGAATTAATATGGATGGCTTACAAAGAAGTCTTACAACAGGGCAAGCTCTAGCAAACATTTATTTTTTTTAAAGATTTTATTTATTTATTTGAGCTAGAGCGAGACAGAGAGAGAGAGAGAGAGAGCACAAGCAGGGTGGAGGGGCAGAGGGAGAGGGAGAAGAAGGCTCTGGGCTAAGTGAGGAGCCCGATGCAGGGCTCGATCCCAAAACCCCGAGATCATGACCTGAGGTGAAGGCAGACACTTAACTGACTGAGCCACCCAGGCATACCTTTAGCAAACATTTAATGGAATATCTAATTTGAATCTCCTACAAGCTTTTAGAGAATGAAAGAATACAACACTCAAACTCATTTTGTGGGGCTAATATAACTTTGATTTTCAAACCAGTAATGGGAAGTATGAAAAAGGATATTAGTGGCCAATCTGTCTTATGAACACAGATGGAAAAGTCATGTAAAGTATTAGAAGACTGAATATAGCAATCTATTGAAAGATACATTATGACCAAGTTGGTTTCATAGCAGGAAAGTAAGGATGCTGTAAAGTTAGAAAATCTAGGGGGGCCTGGCTGGCTCAGTTGGTGGAGAGTGCGACTCTCAGTTTCGAGGTTGTGGGTCACTTTTCCTCACTCACTAATGATTCGGGCACTTGGGTCACACCTTCCCCTCCTCTCAGAGTCCTGCCATTTGGGGTCCTTCATTATTTTTTCAAATGACTCCAACACCTTGGATTCCCAGTGCCTTAACCACCTCCTTCTTTTCTTTCTTTCCCTCTCTTCTTCTCTTTCTTTCTTTCTTGAGAGGGAGAGAGAGAGAGAGAGAGACAGCGGGGGTAGAGGCAAAGGGGGAGAGAGAGAGAGAGAGAATCCCAAGCAGGCTCCACGCCCAGCCCGGAGACCAACATGAGGCTCAGTTCACAACACTGAGATCATGACCTGAGCCCAAACCAAGAGTCGGGCACTGAGCTGACTGAGCCACCCAGGGGCCCCTAACCACCTCTTTTCTAGTGATTGTCTCCTCTACTCCATGTCAGCCATATTCTCAAGGCCATCCCTGGGGCTTTGGTCTCATTTAGAAGTGCCTTATCTCTGAGATATTAAAATCAATCAATGCTGGGATCCCTGAGTTGCAGTGTAAGAAGTGTGACCATCCTGCCGGGGAGACTACATGGAGAGAGAAGCCCAGCTGATTCCAGCCTTCCAGCTGTCCACACCAAACCACCAGGCATTTTGAACCTTCCGGACCCGACTGATCACCTGTTAAGTGCCCCTGAGGGCCTGAGCAAACACCGCAGGGGACAGAAGAATTGCCCATTTAAGCCCTAATTCCTAATGCAAAAAATTGTGAGGTTTTCTTTTTAAAGATGTTAAAACCTTTTTTATTTTGAAGAATTATAAACTCACAGGGAACCTCAACAATAGTACAGAAAGGTCGCATGTTCCCTGTACCCAGTTTCTCTCAATCATAGCGTCTTACATAACTATAGAGCAATAACCGAATCAGGAGGTAACAGCACGATCCCCACGCATCGTGATTTCCAGCAAACATGTACTGCATGAGTTCAGAGAGTAGTTCTGTAGTTTTGTTATATATTATAAATATACAATTTCTAAGTGATTGTGAGTGGTGCTGTATTTTTTTTATTAGCATGTAATGTATTGTTTGCCTGAGGACTACAGGTCTGTGAATCATCAGTCTTACACAATTCACGGCACTCGCCATAGCACATACCCTCCCCAATGTCCATAACCCAGCCACCCCATCCCTCCCGCTCCACCCCCCAGCAACCCTCAGTTTGTTTCCCGAGATTAAGTCTCTTATGGTTTGTCTCCCTCCCAATCCCATCTTGTTACATATTTTCCCTCCCTACCCCCTATGATCCCCAGCCCTGCTTCTTAAATTCCTCATATCAGAGAGAGCATATGAAAATTGTCTTTCTCTGATTGAACTTATTTCACTTAACATAATACCCTCTAGTTCATCCATGTCCTTGCAAATGGCAAGACTTGGGTTTTTTTGATGGCTGCATAGTATTTCATTGTGTGTGTATATATATATATGTATATATATATATATATACACACCACCTCTTCTTTATCCATTCATCCGTTGCTGGACATCTAGGCTCTTTCCATAGTTTGGCTATAGTGGATATTGCTGCTATGAACGTTTAGGTGCACGTGCCCCTTCAGATCACTATGTTAGTATCTTTTTTTTTTTTTTTAAGATTTTTATTTATTTATTTGACACAGAGAAAGAGAGATCACAAGTAGGCAGAGAGGCAGGCAGAGAAAGAGGGGGAAGCAGGCTCCCAGCTGAGCAGAGAGCCCAATGCGGGGCTCAATCCCAGGACCCTGAGATCATGACCTGAGCTGAAGGCAGAGGCTTCAACCCACTGAGCCACCCAGGTGACCCCCCCCCCCCTTTTTTCATTTTTTTCTTCATGCTAAAAAAACAAATGAAGTGCGATTGCTGGTCACAGGGTAGCTCTATTTTCAACTTTTTGAGGAACCTCCATACTGTTTTCCAGAGTGGTTGCACCAGCTTGCATTCCCACCAGCAGTATAGGTGGGTTCCCCTTTCTCCACATCCTCGCCAACATCTGTCATTTCCTGACTTGTTAATTTTAGCCATTTTGACTGGTGTGAGGTGGTATCTCATTGTGGTTTTGATTTGTATTTCCCTGATGCCGAGTGATGTGGAGCACTTTTTCATATGTCTGTTGGCCATCTGGATGTCTTCTTTGCAGAAATGTCTGTTCACGCAAAAGATTAGTTCCTAATTTCCTTGATTTTCCCTATTGTCTTCTGTTTTCAATTTTATGTCTCTTGTTATCTTTGTTAATTACTTCATTGTTCTTGCTTTGAATTTTGCTCTTCTTCTAGGTTGTATGGTGGGAGCTTTTTAATAGACTCTTAACCATACTTTTCCTGGTTATTTTTAAGTCCTTGGCTGCTAATCCCAATATCTGGGGGTTGTCTATGGCTCTGTTTCTATTGACGTAGTTTTGTATTTGACCTCACATTTTCCTGGTTTTTTGTTTGCTCATTTAGCAAGTCTCTTAGTTTTTATTGTATATTGGGCACAAATGATGTGTTGAAGAAACTCTGAATTGTGTTATAGTCCTCTGGAGAGTGTCCAATGTTTTTTCAGCCAACAGTCAATTTACTGGTGGATTATCTTGAACTTGTGTATGCTGAATTTTACTCATTTTTAGGGCAATTCTACTTTTGGCTTTGCTCCTAATCCTTGGGTGTATCTTTTAGTTACATGATATAGAATTTTCTCCTAAGGTATCACCCTTCTGGGACTTTAACAGAATGCCCTGGGTGTTTACCAAGCACTTCTACATTGGCATAATTTAAGCTCCAAACTGTCTTCCTTGCATTAGGCAGTAGCTGAAATCTTGGCTCAGTTCCTTGATCCTTCCAATCACTGATTTCCACATGGGTTATTTGGAATCTTGTCTGTGCATGTGCCGCTCAGAGGTTAGCCATGAATTCAAAGGGAGTTAGCTGATGGACAGATTTTTGGCCATCTCTCCTTGTGGCTTTTTTGTATCTGGGGTTTTTCCCTTGATCTTTTATCCACTGTGGCAGCCCTGAACTCTGTTTTCTGATTCATCAAACCCATAGAATCCTTGCTTTTTACTTGATTTTTAGCTTGTCTGTTCTGTAAAGACTAAGGGATCCCCTTGGCAGAAAATCCATATAAATGGGGACCATATCTAATGTGGTTCTCTTCTTTTAAATGCTTAATCCTCCTCTAGTTCATGGTTCCTTTTGGTCACTTTACAGTTTTTTGTTACATATTTTGACAATTTACTGCACCATGACCAGAACTGGAATTCAGCCCTGTTTAACAGTTAAACAACTATTTAGTGAACATCTGCTTTGTACAAGGTATGTATACTTTTGAGTAATATAGACACAGTTTCTGCCTTGACAGCACTCACACTGGGAGACAAGGGCTCAAGTAAGAAAGAAGTGTGCTGAGGGCTCTATTTGGGGAAATCTGGAGGACTGTGGGGACCTAGAATATATTGATACCAACTCTCTACTAAGCATTTTGCTAGGGATCCTGTTTGCAGCCCCTTCTCAGAGATCCTTAGTGAAACTCAAAACCTCCTTGAGCTTTTCTTTCATTTTTCTCTCTTTCCTTTCTCTCTTTCTCTCTCATTTCTTTCTTTCCTTCCTTCCTCATTCCCTGTCTTTTTTTCTGTCTGTCCCTAGGCACTGTCTTGTAGTCCAAAGTTGTGATCATCCTTAGCTAGTCCTTAAAGACTCCACCTCCAGAAAGCCTTTTCAGACTATACAAACTTTACAGCCCAGAGAACGGGATTGAAATTCATTTTTAAAATGTTTTATTCCACTAATATTTCCCAAGGACCTGCTATGTATCAGACCTATAGTGTGAGGAAATGATTAAATAATCGACATAATCATAAAAAAGGGTAGCTAGGAGCTACTAATTATTGCAAAGATTTTATTTATTCATTTATTTTTAAGTAAGCTCTACGCTCAATGTGGGACTTGAACTTGCAACTCCGAGATCAAAAGTCCCATGCTCCACAGACTGAGACAGCCAGGTGCCCCTCGGAACTACTAATTACTGCTAATAAAATGTATCATCTGCATAGTTATATGATTATAATTATTTTATATTTATAATCATACTTATTGAGCACCTGTTACAGGACATTGTACTAGTCCATTCTGTGGGGGTTTTTTTTTTTTAAGATTTTATTTATTTATTTGACAGAGATCACAAGTAGGCAGAGAGGCAGGCAGAGAGAGAGGAGGAAGCAGGCTCCCCGCTGAGCAGAAAGCCGGATGTGGGGCTCGAACCCAGGACCTGGGATCATGACCTGAGCCGAAGGCAGCGGCTCAACCCACTGAGCCACCCAGGCGCCCCAGTTCTGTGGGTTTTGTTGCTAAGCCCTCACAACACTCAGTGAAGTAGGTCTCGTGACTATCCCCATTTTATGTAAAGTCTAAGGCTTAGAGGAACAAATGGTTTTCCCAAGGGCATCCAGTTGTATTTCCACCATTTCTAGCTCATGGTAAGTTCCAATTATATGCTTTTCCTCCCTCCCCGCACTTCCCCGCAATGATCACAGCAATTTGGGCTCTGCGCAAAAACGGATGACAGAGACGGGAGTGGGGCTGAAATCCAGTCCCAGCCAAAGCTTGCTACAAGCTTTTATTTTGCTGGTCCTCGATTGATTTGCTGGTCTTCAATTGGGCCACTCCAGTGTACGACCCTCAGACCTCTAATCTCTAACCTTCGGATTTCCTGCTCTTTTCTCCCCAGCTCTGATTGGGAGGAGGGGTGGAAAGTACGAAGAAAAGGCCTGGCTCCCTTATCCACCGCCCCGCCCCCCCCCCCCTTTACCATCCCCCCTCGCCCCGACCGTGGTTCCTGTTCTTCAGGTAGTCCAACTCCTGGCCAGCAGGAAATCAGGCTACCTGATACTCTGGCGCCACCTAGTGGTTCTCTGCTGCAGCACACAGTGCCGACAACTTGACAAGTTGGAAAAAAGCCTCTTTCTCAGGGAGAAAAATTCGCGGGGACATGAAATGGGGAGAGAAGAAAATAAAACACGGTGGAAACTCAAGGAGGGAGCGATCATAGCTTTGGGGGAATTAGAGCTTAGAGTTTGTATTCGGCTAGACTGGGGTCCTGATTCGACTGCATACGAATTGTGTGACCTTGGGCTAGTCCCTTCACTTCTTTGAGTCCTCCGTTTCCTCACTGGCAAGATGGGGGAAAACACCAATGCCTCTTGATGTCCGGGAAACGCTTAGCACAGTGCCAAGCAAGCTTTGGATATTTACTTTAGGCAGAAGGAACTTTGTAAACAAAGGCAGGGTACAGGGCTAGTGTTTAGAACACAGGGTGGGTGACTTGATCCCCCTTCCCTGCTAGAATCCTTTCCTGGAAGGGAACCAGGTGCCCATTCTAGGCTGAGCTCCAGTCCTAGGTAGGTTTGCTCACTCTGGACTCCAGCTGCTGTCATATGCCTGGGCAGAAAGTGCCAACCTCTGTATTCCCTTCTTGCACTGGAGCAGAGCTCCTCCAAACTCCTCTAAGCTGCCCAACCCTGCTCCTGGTTCCACCTGACCCCCTATTTGTTCCATCTGATTCTCTCCCAGTGCTGGTGCAACACTGACAGACTGTGGTGCTGGCTCCCATGAGCTATTTTCTCCTGGTTTTCCTCCTACCTCTCTGGCTGTTCCTTCTGATGTTCCTTTGTGGGTTTCCTTTCTCTGTACACCCTCACTTACCACTCCGAAGCATCCTGTCCTGTCCTTCTCTTATTCCCCATGTTCTTCCTGGGCCATCTTACCCCCTCCTCTGACTTTTACTATCACTTCTGTGTCTTCTGCAGAGCCTCAGACCCGCTTATCCAACAGCCTCTTGGATGTACCATAGGCAGTTGATAGGTTCAAAATGAAATTATCTGTTGGCTCCCAGACCCATTCTTCTTCCTGTCTGGCCTACACAGCCAATGGTTTCTCTGCCCTATTGCTTACGTCAAAAATATGGGTGTCAGCCTTGACTCTACCCTCTTTCCTCCCCCGGCTTTATCACCGTGCTCCACTCACTATACTCATGTATGTTTATCTAATTCTTCCACTTCTCTCTCCCCCTGCCTCTGCCTCAGCCTGGACACCATCCTCTTTTGCTCATTGAAGCTGCCTCTGAATTTGACTGTAGGCTTCTTTGCTTCTTGTGTTCCCTTCTGGAAACTCTAGGAGAGAGTCCATTTCCTAACACTGTTATCTTTTAGAGGCCTCCCACATTCCTTGATTTATGACTCCCTTTCTCTATCTTTAAAGGCAAAAAAGTTACACCTCTCTTATCATTCTCCCCTGGTTGGAGCTCCCTCTACTTTTCTGCTTTCTTCTTCCACTTTTAAGGACTCTTGTGTTTGCATTGGACCCACTCATTTAATCTAGTGTAATCTCTCCCTCACAGGATCCTTAACTTAATTATATCTACAAAGACCCTCTTGCCGTGTAATCTAACAAATTCACGGTTCTGGGGATTAAGGTGTGGACATCCTTGGAGGGCTCCTATTCTCCTACCACAGTCTTCTCTCTGACCCCCAAATATTCATGTCTCTCCTGCATGCAAAATACACTTACCTCGTTCCAAAGAGTTCCCAAAATTGTCTCAAAGTCTCAGCCCATTAAAGCATCAACTCAAAGTCCAAAACCAACCTCATCAGCTCTCTTTCCCGGGTCTCATCATCAATATCATCTCTATTAGCTATACAGTGAGACTCAGTGTGGTCTATGCTGAGGTAGAGCTCCTCTCTCTATGTGGACCCAAGAAACTAGAAACAACTTCTCTCTCCCAGAATAGAATGTCAGGACCTGCATATGGTCAGAGTCAGAGACATTCCTGTGCCAACGGAGAGCAAATGGAAGAAACAAAGGAGTCCTGGGTCTCACGTAATTTCAAAATTAGGATGGTCAAGCTCCGTTAGGCTTCAAGTCCTAAGATAATTCTCTGTAGTTTAAGGCTCAGCTCTCGGAGTCATTTTTTTTTCTTTCTTATGAAAGACAGCACCCGCTTTCAGCTGGACTGTTTTATCAACCTGTCTCCGGCCTGCAGAATTTTGGAAGTCCTGCTGCCTTCTTTGATTTCAGACTCTCTCCATCCCTTTCAGTCCAGGTGCCCCCAGTTTCACCCAGTGTAAAAGTCTCAAGAACCCTGTGGGTCTCTCATGTGTGTCTCAGGGAATCGCTCCCTCACACCAGAGGCTCCTTCACAAGATGCTCTCTGGATGATTCCATTTCTGCTTTTGGCTTCCATTGAGACAGCTGATGTGATCTATGAGTCACACGCTAAAGCTCTTCAAAAAGCCTTTTTACGCGACCACCTACTTGGACCTTCACATCTTTCAGAGATGCTAACAAAAGGTGGCCCGGGCACACCCTCAGCTTTTTCTCTAGAATACCCTTTTCCTGACAGTGACTCTCTTCCTATTAATATAATTTGTGATCTAGATAGGCTGCGAATTCCCCCACAGCACCAAGCCCCGGTTTGTTTTTGTCTGATGGTTCTTTTCTCAGTGTACCTCTGTACCCTCCCACTTACTGCCAGCCTCAAGAAGCCAGGCCACACTCTTAAAGGCTTTGTTTGGAATCTTCTCAGCAAAATACCCAAGTTCGTTGTCCATAAGTTCTGCTTTCCACATGACAGCAGACATGCGATTTGAGGCTTCTTGCTACCGTGAAATGGATTTCCAATAACATGTTCCTCATTTCTTTCTTAGCTCTTATGGGCAGCACCTTAACATCCTTTAACATCCATAGTTCTTTCAAACTGGGATAAAATCAAAATGTGAGCAGGCCTGCCTTCCTTTCTGAAGACTCTAGGGGGAGTCTATTTCCTTTCTCTTTCTACCGTCTAAAGTCTTCCCACATCCCTTGGCTTGTGGCCCCCTTTTGCCATCTCCAAAGCCAGCAACCATACATCTTTGTCTTCTATCACAAAATCTCCTCTGCCTCTCTCTTCTTCCTCCCTCCTCCCCTGTCGCGATGCTTGTGGTTACATTGAGCCCAGCTCGTTGATCCAGGGCAGTTTCCTCTTCTCAAGAGTCTTAATGTAATCACCCCTGCAAAGCCCCTTCTGCCTTGTCATGGAACATATTCACTGGTTCCAGGGATTGGGATGTGGACATCTGATGGAGCACTGTTCTGCCCACTGCACCCTCCAAATGTTAGCCAGTGTGATCTCACTGAACAGACTCGGTCATATTTGTCTCCTGTTTTAAAACTTGTAATGGCTCCCCATGGACTTCGGGATACAGACCAAATTCCTACCTCAGCTGATCTAGAGCAACTTTTGTGATCTGGTTGTTCTTGCTGTTGAACACTGTCTCTCATCTTTCCCTCCCTCCCGCCTCAAGCACCCTGCATTGCAGCCCCACTGCCTGCTGGCAGCCTCACAATTTCCACAATGCCATCAAGGTCATGGTTCAGCTAGCTCTCTCTTATTGTTCTTCGGGTTGAGTTTAGGCTTCATCCTCTTCCAGAAGCCTTCCTGGGTTGTGTGACCCCCCTCCCACCCCCTCTCTCCTCTGCAACATGCTCCAGCACTTTCCCCATCAGGTGTACTGTATGGCATTGGCATGACCATGAACTTCTCAGCCTCCTCTGGTAGACCGCAAACGCCATGAGGGCAGGACTGTGTCTGCTTCTTTGCTACATCCTCGGAGCCCAACCCAGGTCCACTATGAGAGAGGCTCTTCATGGGTGTTTGCTTTGAGACGTTAACGGGCAGGATTCCTCCCAGCTCACGCTTTCCGTTCTGAGAGGTCTTGTGGCAGGACAAAATCCTCATTGCTCGAGGACTTTGGCAGAGGTGTTGAAGGCAATCATCATGAGCTGTGAATGGGAGTGGCAGAAGCGAGAAGGCTGAGCGGCGGGCCAGACCACTCACTAATGACGGTGTCAGTTTCAGCTCATTCCCAGCTCAGGAGACAACACGGTGACCTGCTGCTGTCACACTCCAGATTAGTCAAGGAGGAGTTTCCTTTCTGTTGCTGGAAAGGGACTTGAAAGGTTGGTGCTTATTTGCTTTACTTTGCGTTGTTGTTAGTAAAAAAACAAAATAGTAAATAGCATTCAGATTCCCACCTCTTAAAAATGTCCTCTCTCAGCTTTCTTGATAAACTTGATCAAAGAGGTAAAAGACCTAAACTCTGAAAACCATAAAGCCCCGATGAAGGGGCTTTGAAGATGATACACAGAAATGGGAAGACATTCCACGATCATGGATTGGGAAAACAAATATTGTTAAAATGTTTGTACTACCCAAAGTAATTTACACATTAAAAAAAAAAGATTTTATTTATTCTAGAGATTGAGAAAGCATGAGTGGGGGAGGAGTGGAGGGAGAGGGACAAGCAGACTCCATGCTGAGTGTGGAGACTGATGAGGGCCTTGGCTCCATCTCACAACCCTGACATTGTGACCTGAGCCAAAATCAAGAGTCAGCTGCCTAACAGACTGAGCCACCCAGGGCTCCAGCAATCTATACATTTAATGCAATCCCTATCAAAATACCAATAACATTTTTCACAAGACCAGGACAAATAATCCTAAAATTTGTATGAAACCACAAAAGACCCCAAATAGCCAAGGCAACCTTGAAAAAGAACAAAACTGGAGGTACCACAATCCTAGATTGTGAGGTATACTACAAAGCTGTAGAAATCAGAACAGGATGATATAGGCACAAAGATAGACACATAGATCAATAGAAAAGCAGGGACAATAAGTAAGCCCATGATCATATGGCCAGTTTATCTATGACAAAGGAGGCAAGAATATGTAATGGGAAAAAGAAGATATTTTGGGGCGCCTGGGTGGCTCAGTGAGTTAAAGCCTCTGCCTTTAGCTCAGGTCATGATCCCAGGGTCCTGGGATTGAGCCCCACATCGGGCTCTCTGCTCAGCAGGGAGCCTGCCTCCCCTGCCCCCACCCCCACCTGCATCACTGCCTACTTGTGGTCTCTGTCTGTTAAATAAATAAATAAAATCTTAAAAAAAAAAAGGTCTCTTTAAATTGTGTTGGGGAAACTGGATAGCTACATGCAAAAGAATGGAACTGGACCACTTTCTTACACCATACACAAAAATAAACTCAACATGGATTAAAGACCTAAATGTGAAACCTGAAACTATAAAAATCCTAGAAGAGAGCACAGGCAGTAATTTCTCTGACATTGGCTGTAGCAACATTTTTCTAGATATGCCTCCTGAGGCAAGGGAAGCAAAAGCAAAAATAAACTATTGGAGCCACGCCAAAATGAAAAGCTTCTGTAGAGTAAAGGAAATAACGAATAAAACGAAAAGACAACTTACTGAACGGGAAAAGATATTTGCAAATGGCATATCATTGGATATGTGGAAAAAGTGTTAGTACCCAAAATATATGAAAAACTTATACAACTCAACACCAAAACCCCCAAATAATCCAATTAAAAAATGGGCAGAAGACATGAACAGATATTTTTCCAGATAAGACATAAAGATGGGGGCGCCTGGGTGGCTCAGTGGGTTGAGTGTCTGCCTTCAGCTCTGGTAATGATCTCAGGGTCCTGGGATCGGGCCCCGCATCGGGCTTCCTGCTCAGCAGGGAGCCTGCTTCCCCATCCCTCTCTCTGCCTCTCTGTCTACTTGTAATCTCTCTCTCTCTCTCTCTGTCAAATAAATAAATAAATAAAATCTTAAAAAAAAAAGACATCCAGATGGCCAACAGACACACGAAAAGATGCTCAACATCACTCATCATCAGGGAAATGCAAATCAAAACCACAGTGAGGTATCACCTCACACCTGTCAGAATGACTGAAATCAACAACATAAGAAACAAGAATTGGTGCATATATGGAGAAAAAGGAACCCTTTGGTGGGAATGTAAACTGGTGCAGACACTGTGGAAAACAGTATGGCGATGCCTCAAAAAATTAACAATAGAACTATCATTTGATCCAGTAATTCTACTACTGGCTATTTACCCAAAGAATATGAAAACACTAATTTGAAAAGATATATGCACCCCTATGTTATTGCGGCATTATTTACAATAGCCAACATATGGAGGCAACCCAAGTGTCCACTGATAATTGAATGGATAAAGAAGATATGGTATGTATGTGTGTGTATACATGCAGACACACAAACATGCAGACACAGACACACACAATGGAATATTACTCATCCATCAAAAGAATGAAATCTTGCCATTTGCAATGACATGAATGAATCTAGAGGGTATTATGCTAAGTGAAATAAGTCAGAGAAAGACAAATACTGTATGATTTCATTTGCACATGGAATTTAAGAAACAAAACACATGAACAAGGGAAAAAAGAGACGAACCAAAAAACAAGACTCTTAACTAGATGGAGCAAACCGAGGGTTACCAGAGGGGAGGTGGGTGGGGGAGATGGGTGAAATAGGTGAAGGGAATGAAGAGGACGCTTATCGTGATGAGCTCTAATGTATGGATTTGTTGAATCACTATACTGTACACCTGAAACTAATTTAACAGTTTTTTTTAACTGTTCAATTTAACAGTTTAATTAATAGTTTAATTTAACAGTAATTCCAGTAAACTATACTGGAATTAAATTTTAAAAGAAGAAAGAAATCCGCTTTCTTGAATCTCACTCAGCTCTAGGCTATTTCTACCAGGTCATGCTGATCATCCTCACCCTCCCACTCCCCCACCCCCAGCAGGAAGCAGGTGGCTGAGAGTGGTACACTCCAGTTTACAAAATAAGCTTATGTCACAGTCTTCTTTTTCAGGTCCCAAGTTTCCTATTCAATCTCTCTGAAAGAACCAGTCATGTCTCCATTTAACTGCATCCCATTACTTATTCATTCTATAAGCTTTTTTTAGAGTGCTCAGTACTGAGCCTGCAACAATGAAAGTGATGTTTTGGCAGTACTGTGCAGATAAGCAGAAACATGATGGACATTTCCTTGAGTGTCTGGAGCAGGATATTAATTTGGCACCACCTAAGCCAATCATCTTTAAACATTTATTCTAAATTTATTTAGCAGAGAGGATGAATACTATAAAAAAAAGGTTGGAGAAGAAGATCTTTGGGGGAAGTATTCTCTTTCTCTCTTATTATATACTAAGCAATTCAGCTCTGGCCCCAAACTTGCAAAACAAATGTTCTGCAACTGACTAGACCCACCCACCCTCTTTATCTTTTTTTTTTTAAGATTTTATTTATTTATTTGTGAGAGAGGGAGAGGGAGAACACACAAGTAAGGGGAGTGGGAGAGGGAGCAGGAGGCTCCTGGCCAAGCAGGAAGGCTGATGCAGGGCCTGACCCCAGGACCCTGGGATCATGACCTGAGCCAAAGGCAGACATTTAATTGACAGCCACCCAGGAGCCCCTCACCCATCTTCTTTAGAAGTTGGCTTTGGGGTGCCTGGGTAGATCATTTGGTTAAGTGTCTTTTTTCAGCTTAGATCACGATCTCTGAGTCCTGGGATGGAGCCCCACATCAGGCTCTCTGCTCAGTGGGGACTCTGCCTCTCCTCTTCCTCTGCCACTTGCCTTGCTCATGCTTACTTGCTCTCTCTCTCTCTTAAATAAATAAAATCTTGTGTGTGTGTGTGTGTTTGCATCACCTTCAGTGGTTCCTTGAGCAAAGTCTTGGAGCCTCAAGCCCTACATGCACACCCAACAGTTACACACAGTTCTCTTGAAAGGAGTTTAACTTTTTTTTTTTTCCCTTTTTTAATACAACCAGTATTTATGTTTCCAGGGTTTCTGCTTATTATTTGGGGTCTAGATCTGCATGGGAGCTGGCCAAGGGAAGAGGAGAAATGAGGTAGGGATGAGGGGTATGAAGTAAGGTATGGTATCCAGGCAGGAGGAACAGTAAATGGAAGCCCATAGGGGAGGAGAATCCTGACCCTTAGAAGAACCGAAATTGCATCTGGCTGGAGGGCAGAGGTAGGGAAAAGTGTGAAGTCAGTTTTTCCCTCCTCTTATATATCCTATTAGAAAAATAGTCTTCAGGGGTGCCTGGGTGGCTCAGTTGTTAAGCAGTTGCTGTTGGCTCAGGTCATGATTTTAGGGTACTGGGATCAGGCCCGTGGGCTCCCTGCTCAGTGGGGAGCCTGCTTCTCCCTCTGCTTGCTGCTCCCCCTGCTTGTGCTCTTTTTCTATCAAATAAAGAAATACAATCTTTTAAAAAATTTTAAAAAAGAAGTCTTCACACTATATGTCATAATTTTTGAATCATTTTTTAAAAGATTTTATGCATTTATTTGAGAGTGAGAGAGAGTACAAGTAGGACAGAGGTAGGCAGAGGGAGAAGCAGGCTCCCAACTGAGTAGGGAGCCTGACATGGGGCTTAAACCCGGGACCCGGAGATCATGACCCAAGCTGAAGGATGCTTAATGACTGAGCCACACAGGCTATCCTCAAATCATTTTTATATCTATTTGTGGTATCCACTAGAATATGCATGAGGAACTAGATGAGATCAGTACAACTGGTCTCCTTGCCCTCTTCCTCCACCCTTACAGAAACACATTACTTAACTAACCTCTACATTCGCAAAACTGTGAATAATGCTGTGAAGAAAGTCACAATACATAATTATTAATGGATTTGGGGGATCGTTTCCTTCATATAGTGCTAGAATTAGAGCACAGGGTCTGATCTGTTTTTTATATTTTCATTTTCTTAATAATATACTTAGGAGTGGAATTGCTGGGCAACAATTTTAATCTTTAATATTACATGTTTATTTTTTTACTTTATTTTTAATTAATTAATTTTAATTAACATATAATGTATTATTTGCCCCAGGGATATTTTTTTAAAGCTATTTAATATACTGCTGGAGGCTTTCCAGAAAAAATTTTTAAACCAGTTTAAACTGCGAACAACAGTTAGTGGAAAATATATAGTTCCCTATATACCTTAACAACACTGGGTATTATAATTAAACTTCTTTTGCTGACTTGGTGCATTTCTCTTAATAAAGCTAAATATTTTTCTTATGTTTATTAACCACTTATACTTTTTCTGTAAATTGCCTTCAGATAACTAACTCTTTGTCTTTTTTCTATTGGAGGTTTTTTTATTTGTAGTGGTAGGACCTTATTTTGCCAATTTTGTGGTGCATATTCAAAAACAAGCTTGTTGCTTGCTTTTAAACATACTTTTTGTTTTTTTAACATACAGATTTCATTCTTTTGGCAATGTGAATTCTACAATAGTTTTTATCCTTAGGAAACTGTGGTGGTAACCTCCAGATAGTCACCTTTTAAAAACTGATTTTGGTGTGTTTCCAATTTTTCAGTATTATAAATAGTGCTTAAAGAGTATCCTTGCATTTAGCTGTGTTTACTGCTTTAGGATAAATTCCTGAAACCAGAATCATCATGGATATGCATTATTCTAAGATATCTAACATATATTCCTGAATTGTTCCCCAGAATTGGGTTAATAAGTCACACGCCCCTGGGGCACCTGGGTGGCTCAGTGGGTTAAAGCCTCTCTGCCTTTGGCTCAGGTCATGATCCCAGGGTCCTGGGGTCGAGCCCCGCATCGAGCCCCGCATCGAGCCCCGCATCGGGCCCCCTGCTCAGTGGGGAGCTTGCTTCCTCCTCTCTCTGCCTGCCTCTCTGCCTACTTGTGATCTGTCTGTCAAATAAATAAAATCTTAAAAAAAAAAAAGTCACATGCCGCTGCCTCCAGCAATATACAAGATTACTGGTTTTCTACTTTCCAGCCCATAAGATGGTATTATAATTTTAAAACCTTTGCCAAAATGACAGGTGAAACTGATTTTATTATTCCATTAATTTGTATTTCTTTCTAGTAAGAGCAAAATTTTTATTTATTGATCATTTTGTTTTTCTTTTCTTTCTTTCTTCTTCTTCTTTTTTTTAAAAGATTTTATTTATTTATTTGACAGGGTAGTGAGAGAGGGAACACAAGCAGGGGGAGTGGGAGAGGGAGAAGCAGGCTTCCTGCTGAGCATGGAGCCCAAAGCGGGGCTGAATCCCAGGACCCCAGGATCATGACCTCAGCTGAAGGTAGACGCCTAACAACTGAGCCACCCAGGCGCCCCGTCATTTTGTTTTTCTTTCATCAAAGTGCCTGCTCATATCCCCTAGCCTGTTTTTCTTTTTCTTTTTTTTTTTTTAAAGATTTTATTTATTTATTTGTCAGAGAGAGAGAGAGAGAGGGAGAGAGAGCAAGCACACGCAGACAGAACGGCAGGCAGAGGCAGACGGAGAAGCAGGCTCCCCGATGAGCAAGGAGCCCGATGCGGGACTCGATCCCAGGACGCTGGGATCATGACCTGAGCCGAAGGCAGCTGCTTAACCAACTGAGCCACCCAGGCGTCCCCCTAGCCTGTTTTTCTATTGGGACTTTTAATTTATAAAATTTTCTCACAATTGCATTTCTGTGACTTTTTCTGAGATCAGTATTTCTGCTTTTCGTTGTTGATGTTGCTGCTCTTATTTAATGCATAAGCTTTTATGACTTCAGTGATAAAGTGGAGGTCGAAGTAGCCCAGTGTTCATAGTTAAGACATCATGTGTTAAACACCCACAATATCCCAGATCCATCTCATACATTCTTTCAAATTTTTGTAACCACTCCTTTAATCCCATGTTAAGGAGGAGGACACTGAGGCACACAGAGGTTAAATATCTTGTCTGAGGTCACACAGCGAGTAAGTGGAGGGCACTTTATAGTTTCTAATCCTCATGTTCTTTTCTGTGCAGTTCAAGCACCCTCCCCCCGTCCATTCTCAAGTCACTTACAGGAGACATTTCCCAACATGGTAGCTCGTAGGGAGCTGTTGGAAAGCAGAGGGCTGGTAAGTCATAAAGAAGACAACTGTTGTCTCCAACCATTCCATAGAGTTGAGGTTGGTGGAGTGGACTCTCCAGCCCTCTAAGAGGCTATGTGTTAGGGGGTGAATCTTGCTCTA
Source organism: Enhydra lutris kenyoni (assembly GCF_002288905.1). Lineage (NCBI taxonomy): Eukaryota > Metazoa > Chordata > Mammalia > Carnivora > Mustelidae > Enhydra > Enhydra lutris. Next base: position 10,980,868 of record NW_019154093.1, read on the forward strand.
GTGAAGACAAGCAGGTATGTGTCCAAGAGATCCCAGTCTCAAAAAGCCATGAAATGGTAGCCTAGCTAGGTGCTCTGAATTTACTGAATGAGCCACAGGATGAAGCCAATAGCTACACATCATTAGTACCAGAGACCAGGCCAGTTGACCCAGCAAAGAAATCAGTGGTTTCCTCAGCCATGACCTTCAGCAGGGATCAGCAAGGTACCCAAACAGAACCAGCTGTGCCTCAGGGTGCATCAGTGCCAGATACACGGGACTCAGATCGGACCCATCACACCATGTTGGAGATTAGCAAAGGAACAAAGGGCAGTGAGCAAACCTGAGGTCCCTGCCCCATGACACCGTAAGATCATGACCAGAAGAGACCCAGGTACCAGTGAGGACTTTGGGAATAGAGAAAAGTGGGCTGACTTGTCTCTTTCTGGTAAGAGACAAAACCAAGAGGAAGATGGTATTCTTGGTGCAAAACTGAATCTTTGCAATAGTTTGCGAATCTGGGCCACTTCCTGTTTAGGCACTAGTTGGATCATATGTTTGGGTAAGTGGGGCCCCGACTAGCTGGGTCGAGGGAACTTCTTACCTAATCAAGGGCACTGAGTGTTGAGGTCTTTTGAGTCTACTTGGATGAATATTTCCAATGTGTGGTACCCAAAGGGCTAAGAACATAAAACTCGGGAATTAATCCCAAACAACCCAAATAACATCATTGGTGAGCAGGCTTAGCCATGTGAGGGACATTTCTGTGTCCTCTTCTGAAACAAATGTTTTTAAAGTTCTGTTGTTCACTGTGATTTTCGTAAAGAAATTTCTTTCTGAGTTAAGAAAACTAAGTGATAATATTCTGCCCCATCCACCATGATTGCCCACTCATTATGAAAAATGATTGCAAGCCTCCAGAGTTGAGACTTCTGAAGACTCAAGGTTGGGAGCAGACCCAATGATCCCACACTTTACCAGGAACCACAAGGGCAAATCATGGACAGATTCTCTTGCACTCATCCCACTCCCCTTGGAAAAAGGTACTCTGGTTCCATTTTCTGGTGCCTTCCTGGGGTGTCATTCTGGAGTGTCCCAGCTATGAAGGAAAGCTGGTAGATCTTTTTCACAGGTGTCCCATTCCTTCATTTCTCATTGTATGGGTATGGTGACAGTGACGGGACTGAGAGAGGAGGAACTCTGTGACCTGGCAAGCATTTCTCCCATACTGGAGGAGAACCTGTCCCTCTCTTGACACTTGTTGGAAATTGTCCCTTGCAGAAATTGCAAAGAAAGGGCTCTGGATGGGAAAACGGAATCCTGGTTCTAGTGTGAGGTCTGTCCTTTTCTAGTTAACCTGGATCTAGAATCTAGAGTCTGAATTTAATCTGGTGATAAAAAAAAATAATGACTAATTCTTTGACTTCTTAAAGAAGTGATTCCTAAATTAGTCTGAGTTACACATGTCTTTGCAAATCTAGCACCCACTCCTCAGAAAAGTACACATACCCACACAGCCAAGAAACTTGTCATATGATTGCAGAGCATTGACAAAGTGCCAAAGTCCATTTGTGGACCCAGATAAAGATACTCTCTGACCCTTAAAGATACTAGGAAGAGTGTGGGAGTCCAACCTCCTCAGCACAGCACACAAGGCCCTTTGTGATCTGACCTCTGCTCCTTCTCCAGCTTCTCCTGATGCCTGTCACATACATCCTCTCTAACAATTTGCTGTTCTCCTTTCTCACTTCTGCACTTTCATGCATGCTAATTTCCCTGCCTGACATGTTCTCCCTGATTGCCCGGAAACTGTGATTAACTCTATTAAGGAAGAGTTAAGCACTTCTTTTTTTGTGTGATGGGTATGAAAATGGGGCATTTTGATGGGCCATTTGGCCAATGATAGCAAAGTAACCACAACGTCAAATCTCCATGTTAGAATGTAAGAAGTTTTTCTTTAAGCCAATGTGGCAGGACAGGTTTTTCTGTCCTGTCTTCTCCATCGTTCTCTCCCCTGGTCATTTCTGATGGAAAGGGAGACTTTCGACAAAATGAATTATGACCAGAACCACTATTCCATGAGAGACTGATAACATCAGTAAGAATGAGATTTCTGCCTTCGATTCTCCTATCTGAAGAATTTGGAAGTTCTAAGCCTATTCTTGCAGATCAGTGTTAAGATCTTTGGCTGCTTTCCCAGGTGAAAGTCAGGAATGAGGTTATCTGTGGCTCTGACTGCCACAGGCCCTGTGGCAGATGTTATCTTCTGGCTGGCCACAGCCATTCCCAGCTCTTTCTCTTCGGCTGCCTCCCACTGGAGGGGCTGGAAAGCTAGATACATGCTTTCCTGGTTGCCTCTGTAGTTACGTATTAAACCATGAAAACTAGTTCTGGCCCAGGAGTCCTAAGAATTTTTAGAAGTTTTACTTTCCTGATAAAAGGAACATCCAGATTGGAGACATCCCTTTTCCCTTCTTCCTGCCTTCAAAGATGTTGTGATGTTTGGAGCTGTGGCAACTATTTTGTGACCATAAGGCGATTTGCATGAGAAGTGGTTCTCAAACTTGAGTGTGCATCAGTATCATCCAGGGGGCTTCTTAATATATGGACTGCTATGCCTCACCCCCAGAGTTTCTGGTTTCTAGGTCTAGAGTAGGCCTGGGAACGAGCATTTCTAACAAATTTCCAGGTGATGCTGCTGCTGTTAGGCTGGGAACACACTTTGAGATCCCCTGAACATGTGGATGAAAATTCCACAGGCTGATAATGGCAAAACAGGATAATGCAGTCTGGATGCTGATGGCCTTGTCAGGAAGCTGAATAAATGTAAAACAAAACAAAACAAAACAAAACCCTGCTTCTGGATTTCTTGTTCTGTCAAAAAGTCACTATTTATTATTATTATTTTTAAAAATATTTTATTTATTTATTTGACACACAGAGATCACAAGTAGGCAGAGAGGCAGTCAGAAAGAGAGAGAGAGAGAAGGAAGCAGGCTCCCCGCCAACCAGAGAGCCCGATGTGGGACTCCATCCCAGGACCCTGAGATCATGACCTGAGCCAAAGGCAGAGGTTTAACCCACTGAGCCACCCAGGTGCCCCCAAAAGTCACTATTTATTTAAGCTGTGGTTAGTTGGGTTTCTTAAGATGTACATTCAAAAGCATTCTGAACTTTCAGGGAGCTGGGCACTGCAGAGCAGGCAAAAGGAGAGAAAAATCCAGAGGAACACTCATACTGACTTAGCATGGAGTCAAAACTGCCTCAATAGGAAATAGTTTGAAACATCTCTTAGCAACATCTTACCTTTGATAAAGGTAAGATTGTGGGGTTTTAAAAATGCTAGGGCCAATTAAATTTTTTTAAGTCAAAGTAAAACTTGTACATAGCTAAAAAGTCAAACAGTTATACAAGGTTTATAATGCCACATGATAATGCCCTGCCCCACACTTAACCCATCCTGATGCCTACTCCTCCACGGCAGCCATTCTCAACTTTTGTAATGCTTCTTCTGGAATTTACAGATTTACCTAAATGACATGCTTATACTACCATTCCATACCTTTTTGTCTTTGTTTATTCACTTTCTGCTCTGGAAGATAAGAATTCAGATTTCTTTTTGTATATCCTCCCCTCTTTCCGTGCCATAAACGTCCTCTCCCACATTTTCCCAATGTCAGGTAATAACATTTTGTTACATTAACGCTTGAGGTCTGTGACGTTATGACTAAATAGTTTTGGCAGATGAACCTTAATTACACCTCTTTTCTGGTTAGACTTGTCAATAATCACCCCATTTTTTTATTCGCTTCATTTTTATGAATCTCTGATTAATTCATCCACGTATCCTCTGACAAGAGGAGACCTTCCTTTTAGTTCCAGCATATCGGCTCATCTATATGTTTCAATTTTCTTGGCGCCATCTGTTTTAAAGTTTCTGTCCTGCAGCTCCAAGCAAGAATAGGCATTCTGCAGAACTATCACCCAGGAACCTCCCCTCACCAGCACACTGGGAATGACCTTTGTCTTTTCCTGTGTTAAGTGCTCTGTTTTCTGATTTGATGTTTTACTTTTTTGTTGTTGTTGTTGTTTATTCTGATACGCAAGGGAGGTGACCTGGTTAGAGTTCCAAGAGGAAGCATGTAGCTTGATACTAAAGAGGAAATTGAAGAGTTTACAGAAAAGGCTTTTTTTTTTTTTTTAAAGATTTTATTATTTATTTGACAGAGAGAGGGAGAGAGCACATGCAGGGAGAGAGGGCAGAGCCAGAGGGAGCTGAGCAGGGAGCCTGATGTGGGGCTGGATCCCAGGACCCTAGGATCATGACCTGAGCCTAAGGCAGATGCTTAACCATCTGAACCACGCAGGGGCCCCAGGATTTTTTCTTTTTTTAAGTAGTCTCCATGCCCAGTATGGAGCCAATGCAGGGCTTGAATTCATAGCTCTGAGACCAAGATCTAAGCTGAAATCAAGTCAGATACTTAACTGACAGAGCCACCCAGGTGCCCCTAAAGAAAGGACCATTTTAAAAAGTATGGGCAAGGTTAAAAACACCAACAAACAGCATGATGTACATTGGGGCTAGCAACAGCAAAAAAGCTGTTATCCCCAAAGCCTGAAAGGGTGAGAGGAGAGGGTATTCCCAGAACAGCCTCGGCTGTAGGAGAACGCCTCACTCATAGGACTCTAGCTGTCATTTAGGGATGTGATGTTTCTGCCAGCAGGGAGGGAGCAGAGAAAATAGCTCTACCTCTCCCTACCTCTGCCTCTGACTTCCCAGTCATGCCTCCCATTGGCTGAAGCCAAATCAGAAGCCAGCAAGAGTCCAGTGGATGTCTTACCCAGAGGTTGCCTCTGGGGGCACAGAGCTTCCAGGAGAGTGGAATGGAAGTAGAGGGGCAACAGAGCACAGCCAGCACAGGAGGTAAAAGTTTGAAATCTAGTGTATCTAAAACTGTCTCTACTCAACACACTGCCTCTAGAGAAATGCTGTAGCTCGCGTGGAATTCTGGGTTGGTGACTCTTGTTTTCCTCAGAATTTTAAAGGCAATGTTCCATTGTCTCCTGGCTTCCAGAGTGGCTGTTGAGAACTCTGTGCTATTCTGATTCCTGATCCTTTTCATGTGACTTGTTTTTGCCTTCCTGGAAACTTAAGGTCTTGTCTTTTCCCCCAGCATTCTCCAATGTGGTGAGGGGTGAGTTTCTCTCGTTATTCAACAGGGTCCCCAGAGTAGGCCAGATCAGGTACCCTTCCTCAGTCCCTTGAAGGCCCTGAAAAGGCCAGAAATATAGATGTAGGTGCCCACTCTCCTGCATCAGTACATAGCTGCAATGCAACTGCTCATGTGTGATGTCTGGTCATTATTAGGCTCCTGTGGACAATACAGCAAGATTGCCATGGTAGGGAGTGAGGCTGGCATTCGGGCACTACTATAGACAACTCTGCCTCCTCCCTCTCCCAGAATCTGTGCTGGTTGAGGGTAATGGGCGATAATATTGTAAAACTAAGGGTGAGGAGGGAAGAGGGAGATATTTGGTAGGAGTAGTAGGAGTAGGGGGCACAAACTCTTTTGAAGAAAGTGATAGGTTGGTATGGTCTGAATCTGTTCCCATCAGGCTCCTCTGGTCCCTGGTGTAGGGCCTGAGGCCCTAGATTAGAGGAGAGGTTCAAAAGCCAGCCAAGCTGTCTTTAACAAAGACTGTGAGATGGCACACAAGTCATTTAGGACCCAAATGACAATGTGTGACACAGAGTTGGAGAGAGGTCATTCAATCCTTGGCAAGGGATTGCCTGGAATCCGGAAGAGTCCTGGTGCTATGAACATTAAGAAATAGCACTGTTGACATAGACACCAGCTTTCTCATAGTGGGCTCCATCAGCAATGGAAAATTAAGGCTCTTCCAAGAGTGTCAGGCTATGGACATTGACAGCCTATGCACTAGGAAGTGGGCTTTCACCAGACATGAAATCATTTGCTACATTGATCTTGGACTTCCAGTCTCTAGAATTGTGAGAAATATATTCTGTTGTTTATAACCCACTGAGTCTATCGTTATGGCATTCTGAACTAAGAAAAACCACCATTTTGAATGTTGATGGTTGCCATGACAGAGGGAAAGAGAATCAGGGGAGTCTCAAAGTAGCAAATAAGTGATTTGGGTGTGAAGCGACACATGTCCTTTCTGCTTAAACTCATTGACCACATAAGAGGGCCAAGAAATAAAATCCTACCATGTGGCCAGAAGGCAGAAAGTCAGTAATATTTACTGAAGAGAATTAATAGTCTATCACTCACTTTGCAGCAAGAGCTGTTCTAAATATATTACAGGTATTAACTCAGTTAAGCCTCATAACAATTCTATGAAATAGGTCCCATTAATATCATCATCATCCCCTTTTATAGATGAAATAACTGAGGTACAGAGAGGTTAAGTAACTTGATCAAAGTCACACAGACAATAAAGGTGAAGCTGAATGAATATTTAAACCCAGTCATTCTGGTCCTGTAACAGGACTATGGAGTCTGTCACTAGATGGGAAAATTTGAGAGGCACAGTCAGAGGTGATGGAGAGTCACTAAAGGATTTTTAAACAGGAGGGTATGATTTAATCAGATTTGCTACTGAGAAAGCTCTCTCCAGAGAGTAGGGTGAAAAATCGAATTGAACTAGGGTTAAACTAAGGCAGGAAGTCTATTTGCATAGTGAAGGGATGGAGATGAGGAGGATTAAACTAAGGCACATTTACTACAATTAACTGAGTAATCTTGAGCCTCCATTCCATCAGCTTGAGCCTCGGTTTCATCATTTCTTGAAATATGATTATGGTAATACCTATCTTAGTGGGTTTTTCTGAGGATTATAAAAACAACATAAGCAAAACCTGACAGTTCTATGGCTCTGGAATTACAGACATCTGAATTAAAAATCCCAGCTCTACTACTCACTAGATCATTAGTTTAAGTCTCAGTTTGTTCATTTATAAAACACGTGTTTAAGTCAGAAACGTTAAATAAGTTAAAGTAAGAAAAATGATTACAAACTGGTTGCAGGTTGAGAAAATTAGCTCAAGAGAAATGCAGAATTCCGTCTAGAAAAATAACCGAGATTTTGTTTAGGAAAAATACCTTAATGAACTTATGTGTTTACAAAAGTCAAGTCTCTGAGGCATGACAAGAAGGGAAGAGATTTAGACCAGAGAATTAAATAATTTTGATTAATAAAGTAATAGAAAATTTTGGTTTTCCCCTGGTGAGATGAAAGTTTTGAGGGAAACCTGGGCTTGGGAAAAAGTAAAGATGGAGGGGAAGGTTTCACTGGAAACTATGAGCATCTGGTCTGAATCAGTTTCCCTGATCCATTCTTCCCCTGGCAGCCAGAGTAAGCTTTTTAAAACCATTAATTAGATTATGTTGTTCCTTTACCCCTAGCCCAGTGCCTGAAACTTAGGAGTTTCTCAGTAACAATTTGTTGAGTGAATCAATGAATGAAAACATTTGCCAAGGAGCAGGTGAATCCCCAAAGAAAAGGACTTTTTTTTTTTTAAAGATTTATTTATTTTAGTGAAAGAGAGTGAGAGGGGGTGAATGAGGGCAAGGGCAGAAAAAGAAACATCAGGCAGACTCCCTGCTGAGCACAGAGCCCCATGTTGGGCTGATCTCAGGACTCTTGAGATCATGACCTGAGCTGAAATCAAGAGTTAGCTACTTAACCAACTGAGCCACCCAGGTGCCCCAAGAAAAGGACTTTTGTGGAAGAGTTCTGTGTAGTGAGGGTGGTTTGGGGATGTTGATATTTTTTAGTTTTATTTTTAAAAGATGTATTCATTTATTTAGGAGAGAGAGAAAACGCACAAGCAGGGGGAGCAGAAGGCAGAGGGGAAGCAGGTTCCCCACTGAACAAGGAGTCCCATACCAGACTCGATCCCGGAATCCTGGGATCATGACCTAAACGAAGGCAGCCACTTAACTGACTGAGCCAGCCAGGGGTCCCTGAACACTGATGTTAGTCAATTAAGTAGTTCTCTATTGTGTGGTTTTTTTTTTTTTTAAGATTTTATTTATTTATTTGGCAGACAGAGATCACAAGTAGGCAGAGAGGCAGGCAGAGAGAGAGGGGGAAGCAGGCTCCCCGCTGAGCAGGGAGCCCGATGTGGGGCTTGATCCTAGGACCCCGAGATCATGACCTGAGCCAAAGGCAGAGGCTTAACCCACTGAGCCATCCAGATGCCCCTCTATTGTGTGTTTTGCTGTAATCACCCTTCCTTTTCACCACAACCCTCCAAATAACCTTCAGTGAAAGTCTGCTGCACAAAACTGCACTGTTTGGGGAGGATTTAAGAAATGAAAGAAAGTATCCAGGCACCAGGTAAACAATGTCCGAAGATGTAGGAAATCTAATGAACAGAGGAACCCAGAATTCAGTGGGAGCAGCAAGAGGTAACCAGAATCCTCTGAAAACTTGGGGAGGACGTGCTGTCCCCCTTATCCTGGATTAGGGGGTTTGGCCTTGCATTTGGCTGTTGAAGAAAAGAATAAACGGATGACTTTGGAGTAGCTGCAACCCTCAGGTTACATAAGAACGATAAATATTTAACTCATAGAGACATTTTGAGGATTATATTGGGATAATTCTAATAAAGCGCTTAACACAGAGCCTGGCACCTAGTAAGAACTCAATGAATGTTAATTGTTGTTTTCCTTCACTTTCCTCCACTCCATTCATTCTTTTCCAAGGACACGCAGGAGGCGTGCCCACTCCTCCCTCCGCCCACCCCAAGCTCCGCCCCTCACTTCTGCCCTGATTGGCTCCTGAGAGGCGGAACCGAGGGAAGAGCCCTGTGCTACGCGGTAGGGGCGGGGCGCATGCGCGGGCTGGGCTGGGTGGAGGTGGAGAGGAAGAGCTGCCGGAAGTAGGCGGCCGAGGTGGTGGCTGAGCAGGCGGCAGCTGCCAGGGAAACCGAGGCGCGGGACGCGCGGCCCGCAGACAGGCCGGCGGGGGAGGGGGGGGGGCGTCCCTGCGCTCTTCGTTTGCCTGGGCTGAGGGTCTCTAGTCCGGCACCCTCCTCTGGACTTGGGCCTTTCCCTAAGTCCGCCAGGGGGCGCCGCACTGAGGGGCTGCAGAGTGGGGGGCGAGCGCGGCTGACGAGAGAAGGGGCGCGGGGCCGGGCCCGAGAGGAGGGGTTTCCCGCCCCGCTCAGGAGGTGCCCCTGGGCGGGGGACCGGGAGTCCTCACCTCCAGTCTGAGGCAGAGGTTCCTGGGGGCGGGCAGGGCGCATCGCCCTCTGCTCCCGCCGGCACCCTGGCCATGACGGGCAAGTCGGTGAAGGACGTGGATCGGTACCAGGCGGTCCTGGCCAACCTGCTGCTGGAGGAGGATAACAAGTTCTGCGCGGACTGCCAGTCCAAAGGTAGCGCATCCCTTCCGGCGGGCGAGGGGTCCAGCCTCCCGCCGCGTCTGGGAGGTGACCTGTGTGGGAAGGGGGTTTCTGGAGCTTAGGCCGCCCGAATCCTGGTAAATGGTAAGGCGTGCTCCTCTGACTGAGGAGGCTGCTGGGTGTTCTGCGGCGCCGGGGTCGGCGTGGGGAGAGGCTGCGAGGGCGAGTGTGAGTGCTTGGCGGGAGGGGTGGGGGCGGGAGAGCGGTGGGGGTGGCAGTGGCGTGGTGTGTGCAGGTGAGAATGTCTGTATGTTAGGGCTCCGAATGAGTTCCGGGCGGATTGTCTTTCCCGAGGCAGCCCAGAGCTCACCGCCTTATACTTACAAAACGGGGGGATGAACTGCAGTGTGTGTGTGTGTGTGTGTGTGTAGGCGGGGGGGGGGGGGGGGGAGAGGCGGGGAGAGGGGGAGGAAGAGAAGGAGGGAGGGGGAGGAGGGAAGTGAGATGACGGCAGGAAAACCGCTTAAATAATTTTTTGAGGTGGTGATTGTTGCTGCCCGCTATCTGCTTAGCAGCTCCCTCTGTCATTTTACAGTCTTGCTGAGATCTGACAGAGTGCATAGGTGGCTTTCTTCTTCCTGGATGTGTGAAGTGGGAACCTGCCTTATGCAGTGACACAGTGCGGATTTCTAGACAGCCTAGCCCTGGCCGTGGAGTGCGTTGGAGGCCGTGTGTGTGTGTGTGCACGCGCGCGTGTGTGTGTGTGTGTGTGTGCGCGCGCGCTTGTGCGGTGGCAGAAATTAGCAGATTGTGGCTGTAGTGCAGGATTCGTTTAGTCAGTGGAGAGAAGGAAGCAGGGGATGCATCAAATTTGTTGCTTCCGTGGTCATTACCTCTCCAAAGGTGAAAAATGATCACTGTATATTGTTAGAACGCTTTAGTCTTTGTTTGCTGTGCCCTCCAAGATGCAGGATTTGATCTGATTAAAAATCAGTAATATAGGAAAGCTGGGTTATAAGTGAAAGCTTGGTTATTAGCACTCAAAATTTATAGATACAAACTTCTGTAAATATTTTGTCTCCTTATTTTCTTTCTGAATTCTTTGGAATGTAATTGGAGAAGTTGGGAAAATTCTTTCCTCTTTGGAGAGAAGGGGAGAGTTATATTTTGGGAGCTATTGTTAATTTGCTTCTGTTCATAATGCAGTGGATTTGCCACTGTCGTTTGCCATGTAGCATTTTGGGTGCATAGTATACACCAAAGATTCAAATGTATTTGTGTTTATCAATATTGGGAAAGGAAGTACATGTCCAATTGATGCCTTTGGGTAATTACCTTTTATTTTGGAAAAAAAAGATTATGTAAGGAGAACAGGGGAATGATACATTGGCTTAAACATCTAATAGTATATTTTAATGTCCTCTGCCAATAAATAAATGGCATGTACTTTTAGGAAAGCATGTCTCCAGACATCTTTCCTGCATTTTTGCCTTAGTGAGAAATTGCTTTAAAAAGTATTTTAGAATCCATTTATGTTGAGTAGGTTTAATTTCTTATAGTTGAGTCTTGTTAAATCTCATCCTAGACTTTTTGGAAGATTTAGTTTAAAGTTTAGGAGTATATTTCCTGGCTTTACTCAAATTCCCTTTGACCTCATTTGACAGATCATGAGTCACAGTGAAGCATCCCACCAGAGTGAACATTGCTACATTTGGGGAGTCAGATGCCATTTTGATGATTAGTACTACCCCCAACTCTCTGTTTCTCCTGCCACTCACACTTACTCATATTCCAGTGAAATATAGCATATGGAAGAGAGAGCTTGATTCATGACTTCTTCCCCCAAATTTTCCATTGCTCTTTATCAATAGCATTAGTGGGGATCAGATAATGAAATATTAGTTACTTCTTGATGAGAACTAGTAACTGTTGGGTTGTAAACTTTGTTAACCCCTATCAATGGTAGAATCCTGGTTCCTGAAACGATTTTTCAAAAATTAGTTTTACATTTTGGCTTGGTGGCTTCAGTGAATTGGCCATTGTATTAAACATGAAATGATAAGGTGTCAGTCATCTTTCAGTTTAGTTAAATAACATGTTGTTTAGGCCTCAGTTTATCCAGTTTGTATATTATCTAGCTCCTTCCACACTTTCAGCCCTTCTCACTAATTTTCCTCCTCCTTTTCCCTAATTTTGGTCATCGTGATGATCACACAGACAACTACTGGATCATACAGAAGGAAAAGACACTCGTATCAGATTAAGTTACCTATTAGCTCTGGTAAAAAATACATGTAGTGGGAGAATGTATTTAAAAACTATTGGGTTTGGAAAATGAGATTTGGATCTGAGTTTATCCCTGTCTCATGTTGTTTCTTTGAAAATTGAGAGCTAATCATACAGGACTTGGTGAGTGATTGCTAATCTATTAATATTAAATCAGATGATAAGGCCCTGGACCACAGACTATATGAGCAGTACTTTTCTGATGTTCTAAAATAACCCTTTGGCAGTGGCTCTTCTTTTAAAATCTTATACTTGTTTAAGGATCTTACTATCTTTGAATATGTAATGTGAACATCAAGAGTAGAGAACAAGCACATGTCTTTACGTAGTACGAGTTTTGTTGATTCTGGGATTTTTAACTCTTTTGAGCGTAAGACACACCGGTTTCTGGGACCCCTAAGGCATTGAAATAACTCCTGTGTGGCAAAGAAAGCTGCTTAGATACTGCCTTGAAAAAGTGCTTTGATTTACTTTTAGGCCCAAAGATACGGTTTCCTCATCACTCAAAGACACTGTGACCTTTAGGGTAAATTTTTGAACTGACTTAAGTAGTGATAGAACAAAGGACAAACATACTAAAAATTCCGGATACATCAAGTGGTAACTCTGCCTAGTTTAGACTGGGTCCCATTTTTAGATAGATCCTTGTGAGGCTGTACTAGTTCAAGGCTTAATCATCAGCTCTGCGGTTGCATATTCTATCAGTGTGCCTGGAATAACTCCTAATCAACCTCTTCAGAGACCGGTTTAAACAAGGCACTCTTATTTACCATCTAAGGATCTATCTTCCTGATGACCCGAGTTCCTGTGTCCACTACTGGGATATTACTTTCTCAGTACCAAAGTTGGTTTAAAAAAAAAAAAATTTGAGAGCTTTTTAACAAGCAAAGAATTAAAATAGAAGAGATTTGATGGTCTTGTGGAATATTTACTTTGGTCTGTGAAACCCCACCTGGAATTCTGGAGCCTGGCAGAAGCTTTGTAATATTTTTTGTACTTTTCCCTTCTGCTGCATCCTATCTCTGAAATGTTTTACCTTGAATTACCAAACCATTGCCTCTGTTCCAGTTTCCATTATATACTTTAAGATTTAAATCTGCTTTTTGGAAAAGGTAGCACTTTCATGTGTTCAAAATATAAAAGGTCGGGGCACCTGGCTAGCTCAGTGGGTTAAACAGCTGCCTTCGGCTCAGGTCATGATCTCAGGGTCCTGGGATCGAGCCCCATATCAGGCTGTCTGCTTGGCTGGGAGCCTGTGCTTCCCCCTCTCTCTCTGCCTGCCTGTCTGCCTACTTGTGATCTCTCTCTCTGTCAGATGAATAAATAAAATCTTTGAAAAAAATATAAAAGGTCCCGAGGTAAATATGTACAATGAAAAGTTGTGTTCTTATTCCTGATCCCTTAGCCACCATTTTCCCTTCCTAGAAGTAACCACTTTTGGTAATTTCTTAGGGGACTTTTTTTTTTTTTTTTTAAAGGTTTTATTTATTTATTTATTTGACAGACAGAGATCACAAGTAGGCAGAGAGGCAGGCAGAGAGAGAGAGAGAGGAGGAAGCAGGCTCCCTGCCCAGCAGAGAGCCCGACGCGGGACTCGATCCCAGGACCCTGAGATCATGACCTGAGCCGAAGGCAGAGGCTTAACCCACTGAGCCACCCAGGCGCCCAGTAGTCCTAAATTTTAACTCCAGTAAATTAATCTCTAGCTTTGCTTTATATTTGTTTCGTGTTGATAGATAGCTAAGTCCTTGCTTGTTAAATAGTATTCCTTAGAACATGAACTTTCCTGTCAATTTTTAATTATTTTACCTCTATCTGTGGCACCTTTTGAGAGGTTAAATAAAAAATTCCATCAAATTTGGACAACAGAAGTTTTGTGTCCATCTCTAGCTGTTAAACGCCCTTCTCCAGCGAAGATTAAATAGCTTTTCTGGGTTTTTACAGCTAATGCACCTTAACTCGAACAGTCATGGTTAGGTTGACACAGTTACACTGAAAGTAATTTATCAAAGTCCTCATTAGATTGTCTTTTAATATCAACTTGTTAAGCCTGTTCCCTGGGAGATACCTTCCTGTTTGTTCTCCTTGTCCTTTAAATATCATTCTGTGGCAGTGGAATAGAGAATAAAAAATGCCTTATCATCTAGGGGGAACTCTGCAAGCCTGCAATCCCACACTATATATATATTCATTCTGAAAATATTAAGCACTTACTTTGTGTCAGACACCGTATGAGGATATGTAGTAGATTCAAGGACCCTGTCTTTGGTCGAAAGGATCATACAGTTGAATGGGGAAGCAGATGTGTAAACTGATAAATGATGCACTGTGGTATTATCATGATGGCATTGTGTGCAGGGAGAATTGAAAGCTCTGGAGAAAGCAAACAAGTCTGCCTCAGGAAGTTATGGCTTCAAAGAGACAAGTAGGCTGTCTTGAATGATAAGCATGACTTTGCCAGGTGAATTTAGGGAACTTGGCTTTCTAAGCAGAGGAAACAGAATGTGCAAAGCCTCTAAGGTATTGAATGTGTGTGTTGGAGGGTGGGATTCTCTCGTGTATTTTAACTGCATCTTGGGACGTGGCAAGGGATAAAGGTAGGCAGGGGCCAATAAGGTTAAAATCCTAGCCCTGTAGTTCATTTCCTGTGTATTACTGAGATTATGAATATGCTTTAGACTCTATGTTGTGTAAGAACCCCATACCATTTGAAGTCTACCTGCTACTCAAATGAAATTATAACCATTGCAGACATGAAATGTTTCCTAACTGATGAGTAGAAGAAAGATCTCAGTATTGTGCCCACAAGACCAACATGGAAGTGTACATGAGTACATGAAATTATCTTACAAAAGTCTAGTGAAATGCCAGCAGTAGATATTATGTCATTTCTGAGTTGACACTGAGTTTTTTGAGGCTGAGTGCGCTTATATACTCTAGTGGTCTAAGAGTGCTGAATATCTGATGTGTGCTCTTGGTTGCTCGGTGCTCAGGAAGTGTAAGCAGGTAGCTGCAACCTGATCTCTCGGTATCCTTTTCAGCAAACCTATTGCTTTCCAATAAATCAGAAAACTACTTTCTGCATTTTTCATCTGATGTCATTATGACACGTAGGTGGCAGCTTTCTTGGGCACAGTTGTCTAGATAACTAACTGTTCACCATATGAGTCATTGTCTGTTTCTATTCTTCTGCCTGAAAATTCCGTCTTGGAAATGGTGTCATGCAATTAGTGACTGCTGCACTTTACTCATTATGCACATTGCAGCTGGCTCTGTATGTTATGTTGATGGACGCCACCTATGCCACAGCCAAGGGACAAACTGACTTGTTAAATGGACTCAGACTCAACTCCTCCAAATATCCCCTGTAGAAAAGATGCTAGGCAGTAATCTGCATAGAACACACATATGTTTTACATTCTAAGCATACAGTGCCTAACTTCTGTTATTGTGTCTGCTTAAATCCTTATCACAGTTGTACTTCTGTTTGAGCAAGTGGCCAGTTTAAGTAGATACTAATTTTGAAGAAGTTCTGTATTGGCCTCTGGAATGTGGCAGTTCAGCTTACCACACTGAAAAGGTAGGAACCAAATCTATGTAGAGTAGAACACCTTAAGGTTAATTCACTTTTACCAAATTCCTCTATTGTTAAAGAAATATTCCTATATTGATAAACTTTTGAAAAATTATACTGTGCCACTGTTAACGTGTCTACTAGAATGTAAGCTCCATGAGGATAGGGTGATTGTGCCTGTTTTAATTCACTGAAGTATTCCCAATGCTTAAGAGTAGTGCTTGGTATAGATGGAGCTCTTAGTAAATATGTGTTTGAATGAATGAATTGATCTTGTCATCTATAAATCGTTTGTTTTTTATAAGAAGAAATCTTAAACAGGTTATCTGAATATTTATTTAATTCTTAAGAAACCTAAGTTTTAAAACATATTTTAAAGTCAGGGACCTAGCCGAGAAACAAACCCCACTGTAGATAGTACAAACAGAGGGAATTTAAAAAAAAAAAGATTTTGTTTATTTATTTATTTGAAAGAGAGAGAGAGAGCACGCGAGCAGGAGTGGGGAGGAGAGGGAGAAGCAGGCTCCCCACTGAACAGGGAGCCTGATGTGGGGCTCCTTCCCAGAACCTGGGATCATGACCTGAGCTGAAGGCAGATGCTTAACTTACTGAGCCACCCAGGTGCCCCAAGCAGAGGGATTTAATATACAGACTAGGTTTCATGGATGATGTCAGAACTTAGAAGGTAAATGGGCTGGTGAGGCAACCCAGAGATTAGCAACACCTTGGAGCTAGTGTGTTTTTAAGGAAATTAGAAGGTGCTGATGTCACCAAAGGCCAGAAGTCTGAGCTATCTGGTATGAGCTGGAAGCATGGAAAGAAAAGCTGGTGGCAGCAGGGGCTGTGACTCTATTAAGAGAGCATTACCCTGGCTTCCCTTTTCCTCCTCCTCCTTTATCTTATCCTTATCTCTTACCTTCTGTTGATGGAACTTACCCAAAAATCGGTTGGCAAGAGAGCCTGGGAGTTGTAGCTCCCACTGATGGAATGGAACAAGGTAGGATCCAAGTGGAAACAGGCTGAGGCACAAAGGCACTTAAAAAAATCTCCCAAGATGTAATTCTTCTTCCTTGTAGGTAAATGGTTGAGTTATTTTGAATGAGAGATAAGGGTTTTTAGGCAGATACAACATTTGTGCTTCTAAAGAATCTTAACTGTTGCTGAAGTAATAATTAGTCCGAGGAAGTACTGTAACGACTCAGTCATTGCCTAAATAATTAGGATGTGTGTCTAGGAAAATTGGCTTCTGTTGAATCTTCCAGGAGCAGTTTATCAATTTGGTTACTCAGGAAATAAGTTTCCCACCCTGTTGATCCTGGGATGCCTTGGGCATGATTGTGTGTGTGTGTGTGTGTGTGTGTGTACACGTGTACATATGTGTATGTACATGCATACATTGAGCTTGTCCCATCTACAACTGGAAGACTTGAATCAACACGTAAGATGTACAAAGAGAGTTTTGAGGATTGTAGCCTCATGGTACAGATTAGACTTGCCTTGACAGTTACGGAAATTACAGTAGAGCTAATTTTCCTTATGCCACATATCATTTTAACTGGTCTTATTGGTTTGTCTGGGGTTTTTCCCCCACGGCTTCAGAGAGGTTAGCACTAGGGGAGGGAGTTGAGACCACTGATAACTTTCTTCTGGACCTGAAAAGTATTTTTTGTTTTATAAGGAAGGTTGCTGCTGCTCCATTTAAAGGCCAAGCTTTCCAAGTTATTGCTGGTAGTTTTTCTTTTTGATTATAAAGTGTTTAATGAGTTACGTGATAGAAGTTTGGCACTTTCTCGAAGGGCATTTTTTTTGTCAATCAGGTCACCTGCCTTTGGGCCCCTGCTACATTAATGGAATTGGTGGAACTAGGCCAGCGAAGGTTTTTAGTGGAGTGTGAGTATGTTTCTTCTTAGGCTGTTATTTTCCACAGAGGCCATGGGTAGGGGACTCTGAGTAAAGTTACCATCTGTAAAAATTGCATAGGTTTCATTGTTTTTCTCTTTTCTACAAAAATTAATTTCTTCTTGGCAGGTATAATTCACAGATGTAATTAAAAAGTAATTTGGTTCTAAAAAACATTATCAGACTGCTTCCCAGAGTACCAGTTCTTTTCAGCCAGTTCATTTCAATTTAAGAGGTACATCTGCATTTTTGATGCCTCATGTTTAATAATTACAACATTTTGCTACTGTATTTGACTCTTCCGTTTTCCAAACTTTCTCCTTCCCTACCCCACTTTTCTGGCTCCTGTATTTCCCCACAGGCCTTGTGGATGCTGGTCCATTGATGGCTGAACTGCAGGCCCCTTCCCAGTGGAAAACCCCAGAGATGAGCCAAATCTGCCTTCAGCTGTGGCCATCCATCAGTGTAAGGTTGCCCAGGCGGTTGTCTTCAGTTTGTCCAACACTCCTCTGCCCCGCGCCTTCCCCACCCCCTCATGTGTGGCCGAAACTTGCTCTGGAATCCCACCTTTGTAACATATCAGTGGGTAGTAATAACATTTTAATATTGCTGCTGCTTTTCATCTCCAAGTAATGTTAAGTAGTTCTCCGACCATTTTTGTTGACCATAGCCCTTCCCCGCCTCCAAGTCTGCATATTTCCTGTGTGTGTTCTGGGTGCTTTTAAATGCATGTAGGATACAGTTTATTTAGGAAGTTTTGGATTTCATAAGCCCAACTGGAGAATGTTGATTTTTCAAAAATTTCAAGTCAGGACTTTCAAAAAGAAATTTCTTAATCTGAAACAATGAGAATTGGATCCCTCAGGCTCCATGTCCTTTCTCCTCACCCAAAAAAATAAATGTGTAATGTTCTCATTTTATGATGTGTCGAAAATAATAAGGCAGATACAGGAGTAAGACAGACCTCTTCTCAGCTATAGTCAATAAGCCTGGCCTAGCGTGATTTGAGGAAATAGAGCACCTTTTCTTTTTTTTCTCCAAACTAACATGCTGTCTTTCACAGCTAGTGTTGGGAAGACCGTAAAATCCCCAAGCCTCTACCACAGAGCTTACATCTTTAGACTGGGGTTTACTGATATTAATCCTACAGTGTTACTTCCTGAAGTGCACTGAAAGTACATTTTGTTGTTCAACTTCTTCCTCTTTCCTTGCCTTACTGGAAGTCCCCCCATGTGTAGATTTAGAAATGAGTTCTCTGGTGTTTCAAGCCTTGAGTTAAACATTTTGTCTTAATATTGTTTAGATGGTTGCTTTCCTTCTTACGCTTTCAAAAAATAATTTCTTACAGAATTTCCTGTGTGAGCCGGTAACATCTTAGGCTGCAGTGTGAAGCTCGGAGAGGAGAGGGTGCTGTCTTCTTCTTATGGATACTTTACCACTTGGGTCATAACCGGCACAAGCCCTTCAGTGAGAAATAGGAAGGAAATCCCCTGTTCTTACCATGATGCTTTTATTCAAAATAGCAATGAACAGCACAGTTAACGGAAAGAAATTTAAGTGTGACAGCTGATTTGAGAAAGAAAAAGTGAAAAGATTCGGGCACTTCTGCTATGTTGAAAGCATATTTGTTGAAAGAATAGCTGTTTGGAACCGGAGACCCTGTCTCTCTGAAGGTAGGCCTGAGGAGTTTGGTTAGAGGAGCTGTTTCAGAGTGAGGAAAATTGTGGGAAAAACTCTTTCCTAAAGTGCGAGTGCTGTGTTAACATCCAGCTTGTAGGTGAGAGAAGGGAAGAATTATTAAAGAAGCACTGGAAGGAAGATTCCAAAGCAGTTCCTCTGAGCTTTCTGACTTTGTTCTGAGCCTAGTTTCTGGACAGGAGTCTGACACAAGTGACTCAGATCAAGGGACCATGCTGTGGGCAGAGTAAAAATAGGGCTCAGTTTCATTAGGCTTCTTAATGCATTGAAGGAAGAGAAAAGATTCATTACCATAGACCAGTTATTTTTTTTGTCTTGTGGGATATTGGTGAGTGGGGAGGTGTGAGCGTCCATACACTTATTAGCTAGACGTTATTAAATGCTATTTCTTTAAAAAACACTTCGGGGTGCGCCTAGGTGGCTCAGTCAGTTAAGCGTCTGCCTTAAGCTCAGGTCATGATCCCAGTGTCCTGGGATCGAGTCCCACATCGAGCCCTGCATCGGGCTCCCTACTCGGCCGGAAGCCTGCTTCTCCCTCTCTCGCTCCCCCTGCTTGTGTTCTCTCTGTCTGTCAAATAAATAAATAAAATCTTAAAAAAAAAAAAAAAAAGACTTTGTGGCGCTTGGGTGGCTCGGTAGGTTGGGCAGCTGACTCTTGATTTTGGCTCAGGTTATGATCTCAGGCTTGGGATCAAACACCCCTCACCCCCTCACCCCACCCCGTCACCCCTTCGGGCCCTGTGCACAGTGCTCAGCAGAATCTGCTTGTCCCTATCACCTCCCCCCACCCTCGAGTTCTCTCTCATAAATAAATAGATAAATAAAATCTTTTAAAAAAGTGCACACTTTTTGTGAAAACAATCTTTGTGAAAAGATTTGGAGAGAAAATCTTTAGGATGTGAAAAAATATAATGATGGAGAAGATATTTCACATAATCCCTATCATCCATTTTTTTTTTTACTTGCACTTATTCCATAATAATTTTGTCATTATTATTTTGCTTAACATTTATCATAAGCATTTTTCATGACATTAAAAACATTTAAATACCTTTATTATGTTCCATCATTTGAATATATCATTACTCACTTAACTCCTGCCCAATTGTTAGACATTTGAATTTTTAGATTTTCAGTATTATAAATAATGCTACAATGTAAATTTTTCTGTTGCTGTTAGACTAATGGATTATTTATGTGTTCAGAGGTGAGTGGTCACAGGGGACCTCTAATTTTAAAAAAAGTTTCAGGACGTCCCCTGGGCTGAGCCCATGCAGAGACAGCCCTGCTGTGGGGTCATCATTCTGAACTGCTTCACTGTAGTGGACATCTGTTGAGGCAAGGAGTGGAGAGCTGCAGAGAATCCTGACTTGACCATAAGGAACAGATTTATGGAACATGATCACAGAGAGATGGGCCAAGATATATTCTTTTTTTTTTTTTAAAGATTTTATTTATTTCTTTGACACAGAGAGATCACAAGTAGGCAGAGCAGCACACAGAGAGCGCAGGGGAAGCAGACTCCCTGCTGAGCAGAGAGCCTGATGTGGGGCTCTATCCCAGGACCCTGGGATCCTGACCTGAGCTGAAGGCAGAGGCTTAACCCACTGAGCCACCCAGGTGCCCCTCAAGATATATTCTTATCTCATGCCCCGTCCTCCGCATTATATGCTTAATACATGGAGATATTCTTGGGTTTTGATCAGCATCTTGTGTTGTTCATACAGTCCTCCTTCACTTAACCAGGGCACTGGGAAGGTGGAGTAGAGGTCCTACATTGGTAGAAGGGGGTTAACACTACCACGTTTTTGTTTGTTTTTTTGTTCTTTTTTCTTTTTTTTTAAGATTTATTTATTTTAGGGAGAGAGAGCCGGGAAAGAGGGAGAAGGAGAGGAAGTCTTAAGCAGATTCAAGCCTTGAGTGCAGAGCCCGGTGTGGGGCTCAGTCTCAGGACCCTGAGATCACCAGGAGTCGGGTGTTTAACCGACTAAGCCACCCAGGCATCTCTGTTTTTTGTTTTGTTTTGTTTTGTTTTTTAATATTTTATTTATTTATTTGAGAGAGAGACAGTGAGAGAGAGCATGAGCGAGGAGAAGGTCAGAGGGAGAAGCAGACTCCCCATGGAGCTGGGAGCCCGATGTGGGACTCGATCCTGGGACTCCAGGATCATGACCTGAGCTGAAGGCAGTTGCTTAACCAACTGAGCCACCCAGGCACCCTTGGTGTTTTTGTTTTTGTTTTGTTTTGTTTTTGGTTTTTTTTTTTTTTTAAATCAGAGCTTTCCTAGGACTAGAAATTCCGTCAGGACAGGGACTGTGTCCCGTGTATATACGTATGTCTGATGCAGCATCAGACACATAGGGTCTGTGCCTCCATTGTGAGCTCTCTTATTCTATTAAGGTGTGTTCGGATCATATTCTTTTTCTGTTTTGTCTTCTGAAAGTCAGCCTCATGCTGTTAACTCAGATATTTGAAGATCTGTGACATTCCAGGAATCTGAGCAGGTGAATTTCATGGCTGCTTTGTTGTAGTTACTTCTTTGTGCCATTTCTTTTTTGTGCTTTTGGCATCCGTGCCGCATTGAAAGCTGGAGCCAGTCACGAAGCTAGTACTCTGCCCTCTCAGTGGGAGGTTTTGGTGTGATGCATCATCTTGCATCTTGGGAGAACGGTAGCATGGGGTGTGAAACAGGAGGCTGGAAAAGCTTTACTCCTTTAGCCTTTTTGTGGGATGGGAGTAAATATTTAGACACTGTTCTCAGGTGCTGCAGAAATTAATAATAACCTTGCAGCAGTTTTAGAAGCTCTTCTTGTATCCCCTGGAACAGGTTTGTTTAATTTGAAGAACCTTGCTTTAGCTCTTTTGAGGCTGTGATTTTTTTTCCTAGAGACCTGCCCCGGGTTATTCTACACAATGTTCTTTTCGCAGGACCTTTCTATCCACATACGGCTGACATCTGCCCCACCCCCTTGCACCACACCTGACCTGAATCTCATTACACCCAATTCTGAAACATCTAGTTTTGAAACGTGGTGGTGTTTTCTTTTTGAAAGGGCCAAATCTTCACCCTTTGTTCTCCTCCCTTAAACCAGGGCTGTTTTGATGACTAACGTTTAGCTTGCCACTGGACTGACCGTTTGTACTTTGATCCCAGGATTAATTTCTTGTCTGCTGTTTGTTTGGAAATGAAAGTTCTCTAGCTTGTTTGGATACAGTTGTGATTCAGTTAAACTGGCACTGATTTTTCCACCTGTTTGCCATTGGTTGACGCTCCTCTGATGTGTTAGGAAAGCTGCTGCACACCATTGGGGAGAGAACGTCATGTGTCCATGGTCTTGCACAAGGCTTTGTTTGTGGACTCAGGTTTTGTGTAAAACTTCCTTTTGCTGGAAAGGCATGAGCCTCCCTTCAAATAATTGAAAAGCATATTCTGCCTGGCCACTTGTTCTTTTTTTTTTTTTAAGATTTTATTTATTTGACAGAGAGAGATCACAAGTAGGTAGAGAGGCAGGCAGAGAGACAGAGGGGGAAGCAGGCTCCCCGCTGAGCAGAGAGCCCGATGCGGGCCTCGATCCCAGGACCCTGGGATCATGACCTGAGCTGAAGGCAGAGGCTTTAACCCACTGAGCCACCCAGGCACCCCCTGGCCACTTGTTCTTGAGCTCTAGTATCTTCTCCACTTCTGGGCTTCCTTTGAGGAAGAAGAATGTGGGTAGGAAGGGGTGTAAATGAACCTTCATATACAATCTTAGATGTTGGGCTTCCCAGTGGTAGAGAGTGAATTGCATATCACAATAGAAAAGACCACCTAAAGAACAGGATATCAGTTTAGCCACCATCATTGAGCCATAGTCGGGGTGTATAAAGATGATTCTAATTCCAGTCCAGCTGCTGATTTCTTCTATGAACTTGTGTAAATGACTTGACCTCTCTGGACCTTAGTTTCTCCAACTGTGCTTGACTAGATAATCCTTAAGGTTCTTGCCAGTTTGGGAATCCTGTATCTAAATGTTTATCTGTTACAGAACAAGAGAAGAGACTCTTCCACAGAATTGGTAGTTCTTCATCTCACATGCTTCAAACTAAATGGCCTAGAAATGATGCCTGTAGAGAAGGATTTCTGAACCTCAGCGTTGTTGATATTTTGGATGCTTCTTTGTTGAGAGGTTATCCTGTGCCTGGTAGGATGTTTACCAACATCCCTGGCTTTGCCCACTAGATGCCAGTAGCATTCTTTGCCCCTGCTCCTACCCCCCCAGCCAGTTGTGATAATTAAAAATGTCTCCAGACATTGACATTGCCCCTCGGGGGAAATTGCTTCAGTTGCATTGCTCCAGGAAGAGAAGAGGGATACTGTTTGAAGTTGGGCTATTTTTAATATGTGTTTTCATATTGTTCCTCTTTTGCTTATTACTGATCCTGGGGATGGAGAATGAAGAGCAACCTCATTGGTCAGGGGCTGTATCACTCTTCTTTAGTGGCTTCTTTTCAAGATATGCCTTTCCTAACGGGATGGGCTCTCTTTGCATCTTCAGTATTTTTTCACAGTATGAGTAGATGCTGGTTGTTGCCATGAGAAAATTAAGGCTTTAACCTGAAAGAACCTAAAAAATACATAGAAGTAAATGTCCTTAGAGGGTGAAGACAATGACTTCAGGTGAATCAGATGAGCTTTTGTTACCTGAAATGAGGTCATGAGTGATAGGAAATTCTTTCAATTAAAGTACCAAGTTTTGAAACACCAGGTCCGCTTGGCCAACTTTGAAATGATTGCCTAGTCAATCATTTCACCAGTCCCAGGTGGCTCAGTTGTTAAGCG
Organism: Enhydra lutris kenyoni; assembly: GCF_002288905.1. Classification (NCBI taxonomy): domain Eukaryota; kingdom Metazoa; phylum Chordata; class Mammalia; order Carnivora; family Mustelidae; genus Enhydra; species Enhydra lutris. The sequence continues at coordinate 11,004,499 of NW_019154093.1, forward strand.
TCTGTCTTCAGCTCAGGTCATGATCCCAGGGTCCTGGAATCGAGCCCCATAACGGGCTGCCTCCTCAGCGGGAAGCCTGCTTCTCCCTCTCCCGCTCCCCCTGCTTCTGTTCCCTCTCTCACTGTGTCTCTCTCTATCAAATAAATAAAATCTTTTAAAAAAAAAGATTGCCTAGCTTTTAGCTCAGTGAGCCCTCCCTGTACACCTCCTCCCAAAAGCCTGCTGTTAGCCATTGAGGTAGTGATTGAAATGTACTAGTTTTCTTATGAGATCTATTTTTAATACTTGTTACTTTTGCTGTAATATGTTGATTTTAGGTTGAATGACTTTTCACCCACCCCATGCCATCTTTTCCTCATTTCTTGCAAATCCATAGTCTTGACTGGGTTAGGTACTGTTTGTCAACTGGGTAGAGTACGTTTTGCGGGCATCCTTGCTGGGATGCTTTGGGATTCCAAAGCCATGACTGAGACACTTAAGCCTGTGTCAGTCCCTATCCCTCCATCCTGGCAGGCTCTGTGTTCCATCCCAGCTGAGCCTTTGCTGGAGTAATTGCCCACATAAAGCCTTCAAGCCAAACAATTGTTCGTACTGAGATAGTCTCAGTGTTTAGCTCCTAATGAAACAATCTCCTTCCTGCCCCCAATGAAAGCAGCTATTTTTTTATTTCCTCCCTCCCTTTTTGGAGATGCCATGTCTCACCCAACACTCTTCTATCTTATTCATAAATGCTTTAAGCAGAGTCTTTGTTCAGAGGAAATTGGCTAGAACTAAAATATCATGGGCTACCCAGGAGACAAAGAGCATTAAGGGCATCCTTAAGGATACCCTTTCCCTAACTTTATATGTAGGAAGATATGTATTATCTTTGTGTGATTTTTCTGAGTAAATAAGCAATTTAAACCTCAAGTCCACATAAGAAAGATACTAGGTTTTTTTTTAAAAGTATACTAAATTAGTTGTTACATAAAGGAGCTTACAGATATAAACAAAGATAAAAATAAAATCCAACAACAAAATAGCCATAGATGAGTGCCACAGGACAACAAGATACTCTGGGAATCAGGGCAGGAAGGAGAAGAGGCGAGGTTGGGAAAGTGGATAGAGCAAGATTTTAACAAAATGATGTTTTGCAAATAGAAGTAATAGCCCAGGTACAGCTATTTGTGAGAAATCCAGAGTTAATCAGGAAAGTATAAGTAGTCCAGTTTTCTTTATTGACCAAAATTTAGAGCCTCCAAAATACGAATTCAGGAAGGAGTGTCCAAAGTAGAAATGATAGGTGCCCAGGAAGCTCCAGTGTGTCCTGCCTGCTTCTCTTTCTCACTTGGGGTTGCTTCTCCTGGATTATCAAGGCTTTCGTCATGTTGCCATCTCTGTTCTAAAGCTCTGGCTCGTATAGAGACACAAATCACTTCCTTTGATTCTTTCCCCTTAGCCCTGTTAAGACTGTTTAGAACTCTGAGTACAAAGGGAAAACAAAAAAGGGAATTTATTAAGAAGTATACACCCCTAAAAAATAATCCACTATTTTTGGACTAAAAAATAATCACCCTTTCAAAATTTAATTGCTGATCTTCCCTTGGTTTGTTCCTAGTCCCTGTTCTACTTCCTGATCCTGAGGTCTCCATGCCTTAGCTTTATGGGACCAGTGTAGCTTCCTGCTTACTTGGCTTGATTTTTTTTTTTGCTGAGCACCATGCTCTCTCCCATGAGAAAGGTACTATCTAAGGATCCACCATCCAGAAGTTTACTCTCCAGAGAACTTGACCTGAGGTAAAATCCAAATTAGCCTTTTAGTGCTGCTGCTCACATAGGGCTCTTTTACTCATTTCTCTGTTGTTAGACATCCAGGTCTCTTCCTGAGGTGGTTGACGCAATAAGAGACCTCATCCTCCAGGTGGAAATGAAAGTTCTCCAGAAAGAGTGGGGCTTTCCACTTGGAGGCCCAGCAGCATGTACTACAACTTGTATACTGCTCTCTCATGGGAGCATTTATTTAACAAGAACTGGGTTTTGTTTTGTTTTTTTAAGAGGGGAAAACTTAAAATTTAAAAACAGTTAAACAGCAAAGCACATTTTGCTGCCTTAAAATTTAAAAAGTTAAACAGCAAAGCACATTTTTTTGAAATAGCAAAGCACATTCTAAGTGAAGTAACAATGGTTAAAAGGAAATTTAAAAATTAAGAAATAATTGCAAAATGTTATTTCTGCTAAATTTATCTATGAATTTAGGGCTAAATGAATATAAATATTACTAAGTTTAGCTGGGGGTGTCATTTGCTTTTTGTTTGTGTTGATTGTTTTTGTTTGTATATTTGTTTTTTGGGGGGGTGTCAGAGGGAAAGGGAGAGAGAATCTCCAGCAGATGGGGCTCCATCTCACGACCCTGAGATCATGACCAGAGCCGAAATCAGGAGTCAGATGCTTAACTGAATGAGCCACCCGGGTGCCCCTGTGTTGCATTGTTTTTAAAACTAATAAAAATTTATTGTGATAAACGTTAAGTTACTTTTGTAAATTTTGAATTAACAGCTCATAGCATTTCCTGTATTGTTTTAAATATCTCTATGTAATCATGTCAGACTTCAATTAATGGTTTAAGTAATAGTGAATATTTTATTTACATCAAAGTGCAATAATTGTACGGTCCAATTCTGGAGAGCCCAATGAACTGGAAATAACATGTTCCTAAGAATGACATAAGCAGTTTCTTAGGAATTACAATGAAAGCAAATGCAGCATCCATTAAATAACAGCCATTTCCTAAAAAGAGATAAATCAAAATTACTTTTAAAGAGAGAAATAGGCAAATGTCCCATGGTTGGATGTGGATGTTCAGGGCGCAGCTGCTGTAGAAGCTAAATCAAACCTACATGTGCCCCTGGGTCCCTCGGGCCTCATGATTTAACCCTCCTCCTTCCTGGGGAACCTGATGAAGGAGAGGGATGCCCTGGCCCTTTCAGGCCTCCGCTTGTTGAGTAGCCACTGGGGGGAAGTTGGAATTTAAACTCTCTTTTTAGCCAATTTTTGTCTGCTATGACCAGTTTCTTTTCTTAGCTCATTGAGCTTTCCTCTCAGTGGACAGGGAAGCCAACCAACTTTGTTGAGCTTTTTTCTCATGGGACATACTCCATCTTTGGCAGAGGAAGTGTTTCTTTCCAGTTCTTTCTCTAGGTCTTTGGCCCTCTCTCCATAGAAGCTGCACTGCTGATGTATACCACTGATGCTTTTGTACACTTTGGGAAGTTTCTTCATTTCTAAGCAGTACGTTACCTTGTTGATTAGCTTTCTGTGCGTTTCTTTATATGTTCTTGCTGTAGCTGGGTCAGTGTTAGAAGTTTCAGCTAAAGCTCTTGAATGTCACTTGTAAGCTGTGAATCTTCAAACTGCAATGATACTTGCTCAGTTTGGAAATTTCTCATTGGACCTGTAAGCTATTTTTTCATTAGATTTTCTTCACATAATTTTTAAAATGTTCCTAGCTTTTTCCCTTCGGGACTTTTTAAGGAGATGTTTAAGTCATGGATGAGTTTCTTCAATCGACTTTGGACTTATAGTCTAGGTGGTCTCCATTTTCTGATCCACTCTTTTTGTACAATCCCAATTGCCATCAGTCATGTATCTCTAAAGAGAGCAGGCAGGCATGTCATCTCCAGCACAGTCTCAGTCGGAGATTTTTAGCTGGCTGTCCGTTTATCATTTACAGCCTATTTCATGTGTGTCTTAGAATTTTCAAGCGTTTTTTTCCCTCCAGTTCCCACACTCTTTGCTTCCACCCTGCGGCTTCTTGGGAAAGCAGCTCTAGGCTTTCCTGAAGTAAGTATTTTCAACCATACCATCCATTCTTTTCCTCTGAAGTTGTTCTACATTCTTCCAAGATGCTTTTAGTGTTTTTGGCGCCAGTCAGTAGGAATAGGAGAGATATTGATGTCTCTTTGAGTGGCCATGTGTGCGTCCTTGAAGACAAGCCATCATCACTGCATGAAAGGAAAGCTTAGGGGGCTCACTTTTCTGTTCTTTTTCAAGAAAGCCTATTGTGTCTTCAAACAAACAGGTGGCCATGTTCAGATTTGTATTTTTTGTGGTATTCTATGTTCATAACATCAGAGGACTGGCCTCCATTGGAGGCATCAGCTTGTGTAATCAGCTGAATCTTCTTACTGACTTTATGAGATTCTTCAACCCTGGCCAGAAAATCTTTTGACTAGCTCTTTTTCCCTCCTTAAAATATGTTGGCTCTTTACTGTAAAAACAATCATAGGAGCACATACCAGAACTTCCCAGGGAAACCCCAAGAGACTTGGGCCTTGTTTCAGGCTTTTAGACAGCACCACCAAGAATACTGCACAGCCATTCCAGGACTGGCTGGAGGCTCTGTGGTTGGAATCAGGGACTCACCTCGCCCAAGAGTCCCTCTGTCTGTGCCCCTTTCCTGAATGTGAAAAAGGCCTCTGGGTGTCTGTGGGGAGGATTTACCTTCAGACATTTCTCTGTAGCTGGAGCATAGCAGCTGGTATTGTACACACAGTTTTAAGGGGGAATTGATGTCTTTATTGGTATATAGAGGTGAAGAGAGGACTAATAAGAATTAATTCTAGAAGGGCATGGATCAGGCAAGAATTTAAGCCACACTTAGGAGTTTGAAGTTCACTAAACCATGGGGGTCCAGTTACATGTCTTTGAATGGGGTGATAACATCATCAGAACATACCTTGCTAGAATGTCCTTTTCAGAACCAGAAAAAAAAAAAGTCCGTACTGGACCTGCCCTTCCCCTTCTGAAGTGTTCTGAAGAGTTGAGTAATAGTGGTACAGGTTGGTTGATTGGGTAGTTTTTTTTTTTTTTTTTATTACTAGAAACATCACCTAAGTATGCACTAGTTATCCACTGCTGGGACAGACAGGAAGGAGTAGTTACAGCCTAACCTACAGTGAATCCCCACCTACTACTAACCAGGACAGTAAGACTGGTGAGGCCCTAAATTTACTAGAAGTTAACTGCCCTTGAGTCTTTTCAGAGTAGCTCAATGAATTTTAGAGAGAATGTTACTACCTTTGAGAAGAGGTAGGTTTCAGAGATAACCTTATCTAGGTAAGGAAATTGACTCTTGGAGAAGTGAATTGACGTGCCTGAAGTCAAACAGCTGATGAGTGGCACAGCTTAGATAACCCCTGTCCTTAACGGTGTGGCAGCGGGGGCTAAGTAAGTATCAGGAGGTCTGTACTGGCATGTTTCTGACTAGTTCAAAGCAAGCACTGTTTTTGCTGGGATATCAAGGAAGTCAAAAGCCACCGTGTAAAGTTGCTGAGCAAAGCTGCTGCATGCGGCTGTAGACATGTGCCTTGTTTTGGCCCCTGGCTTTTTGGCTATGTTATTATTTTGGAGTGATTGCTTTAGGCCCCTTTTCAGTTGTATTTAATTTTTTGGTTCTCCCTTACCCAAGGGCTGAGCAAAGTCAAGGCAAATCCAGGTCTGTAAGCCCTGCTAACACCTATAGAAAGATGAAGAATGTCTGCTTCCCTGTTGATTTCTGAGCTTTAATGTCTTTAGAGAAAAGACATTTTAAGTTAACTGCTGGAATAGGTTTAGATGTAGATTGACTAATCATTTCATCAGTGAGTGCTTGGCAGCATTGTACTTCACTAACCTTTTTTTGGTTTACCTGGTAGGAGGATATGTTGCTTCGCTTCATCTCCACTGATGTTATAGCAATCTGGTTGCTGTCTCTGTTCTATCACTGACCTCCTGGATTGAGTTGGCTCATCTGTTTCATCCTCGGTTGTGTGTATGTGTAGCTGCTATCTTTTTTTTTTTTTTTCTTTATTTTAAGACTTTATTTACTTATTGGAGAGGGAGAGAGAGTGGGGAGAAGAAGATGGGGAGGAAGAGGGACAAGCAGACTCTGCACCAAGTGTGCAGCCCCATGTGGGGCTCTATCTCAGGGCCCCGAAATCATGACCTGAGCTGAAACCAAGAGTTGCTTAACTGACTGAGCTACCCAAGCGGCCCTGAGTAGACACTATCTTAAGTTCCATCTTTATCTTGCATACCTTGTTATTTTATATAAATATGGGAGGAGTCTAGAAGAAGCACCAGGAGATAAAAATGCAGAATAATGGGATTCAGTATTAGGAAGGCATCTCTAATAGTGATTGTCATCTAACAGTGAGTATAACCACCTTTTGAAATGGTACATAACTCACTTAGCACTGGAGCTGTTCAAGGAAGACCCAGATGGTCTCCTGTAGAAGGATAGCCTGCATTCAGTGAGGGATTAGACTCAGTGACTGCTAAGGTTCTTTCTACCTCTGATTTCCCAATTTAAAATTCCTTCATGTAGGGGCGCCTGGGTGGCTCAGAGGGTTGGGCTCTGCCTTCGGCTCGGGTCATGATCTCAGGGTCCTGGGATCGAGTCCCGCATCGGGCTCTCTGCTCAGTGGAGAGCCTGCTTCCCCCCTCTCTCTGCCTGCCTCTCTGCCTACTTGTGATCTCTCTCTCTGTCAAATAAATAAAATCTTTAAAAAAAAAAATTCCTTCATGTAGTATTTACCTTTATTCTCTAATTGGTCTCAGAAAAGGTTCAGTTTGCTTTGTCTCAAAGATTCAAAAAGCTTAACTTCTGCTTTTCTCAAATACATGAACGTGGACAGTGTCTCTTTTGTGTAAGAGGAAACAGCATTTTTGTAAGACAGACCGGATGGAAAGGAACTTCTCTTGCAGAACATTCTGAGAGCAGAGGTTGATTGAGTAAGCCCTTATTTTGATCTGATGGTTCCTTAAAATGTTCATGCATACAGACATTCAAAGTTACTGCTTATTGTTATTTTAGAAGAGGGAACTAAGTGAATTTTCTTTTGTGTAGATGAAAATTGGCTGGTAAACATACCTCTCAGCAGCCTTCCTTAATTTCTCCAAGATGACTCTGGTGTTTCTGCGTATTCTTTGTAGTGAATCAGGGGGTGAAGAGACATGATGAGTGCAACTGAGGTAACATTAGAATTGTTCTTTAAATAATCACTGCTTCTTTATCACTCTGACTCCTAAATTTTGTGTTGGGATTTAATGACGGACCAAGTCAAGTAACCCCTGTTTTCAAACCAGAGTTTGTTGATTTAGCTTATTCATGTGTCTGTCACATTCAGGCCATTTTTCAGTCCCAGTCACAGGCTCCACAAACTGACTTTGATTCAGTTCCTTAGATTCATCAAGACCTAACATCTTCATAAATTGATTATCTCATGCTGCATTCTCAGAGCCATTGAAGGTCAACAGAAAGGGACCCCCAAATTACCTACAAATCAGCTAGTAGAACTGTGGTGTAGAAGTCACCTTGGGGCTCGTGGTTTGCCCATCCACTGTGCAGGTTTCTCTGCTGTCCCTGAGAGATGTTCGTCCAGCCTTTGCTTGAACACCTGCACTTAACTGAGTTCTACCATTTCTGGATAGGCTGCATTTGTTTTCACACAGCCTTAATTGTTACAAATTTCTTCCCCAGAGTGTGCTAAAATTAACCTCTACTCACTGGTGCTAGTTCTGCCTTTGGAGCCTCACCAAAGTAACCAATCCCTTTTCTGTGTGGTAGCTTCACCTTTAAGGTGCTTGAAAACATTCATTTTGCAAAACAGGAAAAAATTATATATACTTTTATTGATGACTTCACTTAACAAATATTAATTTTGGATGTACTGTTTGTAAGCATTGGGCTAAATATTTGAGATAAATGATGGAGTGTGGTCTTTGCCTTCTAGAGCTCCCAGTCTTTAGGGCAAGAGAGACTTGTAAGTAACTAGGTATAATAAGATATTAAGTATTAGAAGAGCAAAGCATACACTGACTACTAACCATGAAGAAGATCAAGGTTTATTCCATTAGAGGGCCTCAGAGAGGAGGTGACGTTGGACTGGGTTTTGAAGTTTGTGAAGCAGGAAATGGGGAGAAAGCCATTCCAGGTAGGAAGAATGGTATAGGTAAACAGGTGTGAGTACATGGCAAGTTTCAGAATGATGATTTGCCCAGCATGTGTAAAGCACAAGCTCCTGGAGGGTTTTATATGTCATGTTAAGGTGTTTCAGCCTCTCCTGCAGCCAATAAGGAGTCATGGATGGCTGTGTTGTTTTCTAAATATCTGTACTGTTTTTTCTGATTACAAAGTAATAGAAGTTCATTGCAAACAATTCAGTGAGTACATAAAAATATAGAGAAGAAAATAGGTGTTTCACAGCCCTACTACCCAGAAATAATAGCTTTTAATATTTTACATATGTTCTTCTAGACATTTTTTCTGTGCATATGCATATATTTATTCACACTCTTTAAAATGGAATTGTTATGCATATACTGTTTTGAAACTCAGTTTTAAGATTAGTATACTGTGGGGGCATCTGGCTGGTTAAGTCAATGGAGCATGCAACCCTTGATCTGGGGGTTGTGGGTTCGAGCCTCATGTTGGCTGTAGAGATTACTTAAAAATAAAGTCTGTTTAAAAATTAGTGTAACATGGGGCACCTGGGTGGCTCAGTGGGTTAAAGCCTCTGCTTTTAGCTCAGGTCATGATCCCAGGGTCCTGGGAGAGAATTACAACATTTATGTAATTTGTTATTTCTAATTTTTATTAAATAATTCTAAATATATTAATGAACGTTCTTAATATATGTGTTCTTGACCTATTGTTTCCTTGATGAATTCTTACCTGTTCTTTTCCTAATGAATTGAATGGGTTGGGAGGGGGGAGTCAAAGAATTTATTTACTTTTAAATAATTCTTGCTCTCTGAGGAACTATGGCATGTATGTCCTGGGAACATGACAGCAAACATCACAGGTCTGCTGTCTGCTCTTGTGGCACTTGGTTAGTGGAGAACACGTGTAAACCATTACACAAATAAAAATATGATAAAGTGTGGTACGACTTAGGAAAAAGCAAAAGTAAATGAAATTTTGTAACCTTTAAAAAGTCCTGTCTTTTACTGATGTACACCAAATTATGTACAGATCAAATGGTATGATATTTGAGATTTGCCTCAAAATGTTCCACGGTTGGGAGAAAGAGAAAGTGTGTGGGAGTATAGCTGAAAAACCATTGGTCAGAGGTTTGTAATTGCAGAAGGTGGTAGTTAATCATACTCTGCTTTTGTGTGTTTGAAATTTTCTATAGTAAAATGCTAAAGCCAGAAGAAAGATTAACATCTGGTTTAGATTGGGGGCCAACGAAAGGTTCCTTTGAGGAGGAAACTTTACAGCTATGACCTTTGATATATATAGGAGTCGACCAGGCTACAAGTGGTGGATAGGGGTCAGGGAAAGAGTTTTTTAGGCAGTAGGGTCCACGTGTACAAAGGCCAAAAGCCCTATCTAAGGAGCATGTTGGTTTTTTGAGGAAATGAAGGAAGACTGGGTATTAGAGTTGGGAGGCTGGGGAAGTGGGCATGGGCTAGATCACATAGACTTTGGAGACCATGTTAAGTATTTTGTTCTTTAATCCAACAGTGATAGTAGAAAGTCTTTCACAGTTTTACACAGCTGAAAGATAAGGTTGCTTTTGCTTCTCTGAGAGTTCAAGCTGGCTGTTTTGTGGAAAATGGTTTTGGTTTGGGGCTAGAGGGGAAGAGAACATAAAAATAAAAGTGGAGAGACATCAGGAGGTTATTGCACTAGTCCAGGAGATCTGGAGACTTCATATTAGAGAAATAGCATTGCCAACAGAGAGAAGGGATTCTGAACTGAGAGATATTGTGGTCTTGGTGATAGCGTAGATATGGGGGATTGAGGGAGAAAGGTGTACATTTCTGACTGATACAATTGAATGGATGGAATTGTAATTCACTAAGATCCTAAGAAGAATGGAGGAAGAACAGGTTTTGTGGCAAGGGATTGAGAGCTTAGTTTGGAATATGCCATTCAGAAAATTCGCTCCAGTTTACATTTTCACATTTCTATGTGAGACCTGTGTCACATTTCTTTCAGGGTTCTGATCTGTACAGATTTGAGTTTTAGAAAGATTATTCTGGTTGGAGGCTAGAGACCAGTTAGTCTGTGAGCTTTTTGAGTCAGGGAATCTTACCTGTACTGTGTCTGCCTTTGTATCCCTGTACCTAAGCAGGCAGTGTTGGCATATAGTAGGTACTCAGTAAATAATGTTCAAAGCATAAGTGCTTATAGGTGAGATAGGTTTAAGTAGAGATTGATAGACTTGGGAGTTTCCAGGGTAGACTCAACAGGGCTTGGATGTAAAGATGGAAGAAATTTTTTTTCTTCCTTGGCCCTTGGTGTTGAAGAGCTTTTCAATTGCTCCAGGATGCTAGCGAGTCTCGGTATGTGTAGCCATCGATGTATCAGTGTGTTTTTTTTTTTCTTTTTGCTCAGTATTTATTTGTTTAGAACTCCATCGGTTAGAGATCAACAAGCTGTAATTATTATACTACTAGCTTCAAGCTATTTGTAACTGTAGTTTTTTTTTTTCTCTCTCTGCTAACTTCTCAAGCCCAGAACCCTCTAAAAGCTTAGCAGCTCTGGTGGTGGGGGAAGTTGTAGCAGCAAAGGAAATTTATAGCAGAGCAGCAAGCAGTAGTTGGTATGTAGAAGCTGTCCAGTAGTTGAATGTAAATAGGATTTACTTACATGCTTTCCATTTTACAAATGGAAACATAAGCCCTAAAAAGACTTGTCAGAACATATGCAACTACTCATTGTAAGCCCAGATTTCCCTGATCCTGAGGTAGTGCTTACCACAGTCAAATTCTTGACAGATCAACCAAATCCATATACTTTTAAATTTTTCACTGATTGCTAACATGACTACATGTTAGTTTTACTACTACTTAATGCTTCTGGAACCTGCTCTTCGGGGCCTGTGGAATATGTTCACTTAGCCATGACCTTGTTCTTGTGTTGTGCTAACGACTACCAGTTTATATCGCTTCTCTATCCTGTTTGCTTTCAAAATGGTTGATAATATTGCCTCTCAGAGTCCCTTTCCATTTTCAACTTGGAAAGGGGTATCTTTTGTTATTTCCTGCTTTGTTGCCATGACCAATGTGTACTGAACAATTGTTTTTATCTTTGAAAGTTTACCAGATTTAAGTAGGCTGGCCTTGTTGCAGCAATCCCAGGTACTGTGGAATCCAAGTCTGTCTGTCAGGTTGACATTTGGGGCCTTTGTATGTGTGGTGAATACATGTGTGGGCACAAAGGCAGGGTGGGCGAGTACAGCAGAGAAGGGAGAATAGGTGGAGGTTTAGATAGTATATTTTCAAGGAATATTTTCAGGGAGATAAAGGAATCTGCTTATAAAATTTCATGTTTTGTAGAATATTTGAAATTGGATCCAGGGTAAATTTTTTCTTTCAGATGTTTAGTCAGTCAGTTTTGGTTCTGACATTTTAAGACTAGAACTCATATTTCTGTCTAAAAAGAAGCGTTCTGGGGCGCCTGGGTGGCTCAGTGGGTTAAAGCCTCTGCCTTCAGCTCAGGTCATGATCCCAGGGTCCTGGGATCGAGCCCCACATCGGGCTCTCTCCTCCGCAGGGAGCCTGCTTCCTCCTCTCTCTCTGCCTGCCTCTCCGCCTACTTGCGATCTCTGTCGAATAAATAAATAAATAAGTAAATAAATAAATCTTTAAAAAGAAGCGTTCTGTGGTGTTGCATAGAGTGTTGGTATATGCATATTAATGAGTTAACCAGCCTTTACAGGAAAGATGATGAATGGGAAATGGGTACTGGAAATCTCATTCTATATACCATGTTATTACATGTAGCTCTCTTATATTATCATCCCTCTGTATTCTGTGAGGTACGCATTTTATAGATGATGAAACTGAGGCTTAGCAAGTTTAAGTATCTCTCTGAAGGTCATGCAGCTAATTATTAATGGAGCTAACATTTAAACCTAAGCTTTTTCTGGCTGCAAAAATTGTACTTAAAAAAAAAAAAGATTATTTATTTGGCAGAGAGAGATCACAAGTAGGCAGAGAGGCAGGAAGCGGGGTGGGGGAGGGGGGAAGTAGGCTCCTTGCCCAGCAGAGAGCCAGATGCGGGGGCTGGATCCCAGGACCCTGAGATCATGACCTGAGCTGAAGGCAGAGGCCCAACCCACTGATGCCCCCAAAATTGTACTTTGAATAACAAAATTTTCCTGCATTTTCAGATGTATAAAGTAACTTTCATCTTTTGTGTTTTCCTCTTCTCCAGTTTCATAATCTTTTACGGTGCATGTAGTTACTGACTAATCAATCTAGTGGCTTAAAACTAAAGGAGGCTGAGTGAGCTACAACTGTCACTATTCCACTGGGAAAAGGTTGTGGACAGATGTGGGAGGGGATCAGAGGAGGCTGTCTGACTTTTCATGAAAATAGTAGTGCCTGCATTTCTGTACTGAGGCCTTGTTAGTGGCTCCATAGTATCCGGTCTTGGCCTTGTGTTCCTCAGAGGCAAAGAGACTTTACATACTCTATAATGGGATCTGGAGAAATTCCACAGTTGTGACAGTGGCTTAGAGGATTGGGAATCAGCATCTGTGGACTTAGGGCCTGGAAGCAAACAACGTAACATTCCACAGCTAACTTTTAGTTAGTGTTGTGGCTTCTGGTTGTGTTAGCAAACATATATATTTTAACTATCTCGTTACGCATTCTAGAATCTGGAGCAAAGAGAAAATGGTAAAGAAACACGAAATATTAGCTCTTGGTCCCATTATTAATCCCCTATAACTTAAGTCATACACCTATATTCCTTCATGAAAACTGTAGCCCAGTGTAGATACACAAACCCAGAGAAACCTTATTTCTATCTGTTGAGGCCTTTCATTTTGTTTTTATATAGTTCCCACCAGTGAAAGATATGTATTCATCATTTGCGTGTATTAGCTGTGTGGCAGACCCTCTGTGCAAATCCATTTAGGGATTTCAAGCGGCTGAAGGTCTTTTCAGAAGATAAATCTGAGCCTATCAAGATAGTTGCCGTAAGAAGGTACTGGGATAAAATTTCAGGCAGAGAACACCACCTGGTGGTCATAGGGAGGATTGGAGCTTTCTGTATTTATAGTATTTGCCATAGCATCTGAATATTAAGAAAATTACATTCTTACTTATAATTGTGAATTCAGATTTCTAAGGATAATTTTTTGCCATACAGTTCTAGCGTTGTTTCATTGAAGTGGCTGTCAGAACCTGCAGACTAACCAAGTAATGTGTCTGGCGGAATTGAAGTCCAGTGCCCTTGGCTCTTCCAACAGATCCTTTTTATCTCTGTAAAGAATCATTTGGTGTCTTTTCATTCTTTATTGCAACCTCTAACTCTGATATCATGCTTATTTTATATGGTAAACCTCTGCCTAGTGGAATGATGGAGAAGGAAACACTAGTGACTTTTCAGTAATTTTTTGGCAGGTATCATATAAAAGCAAGTTGTTTTTTTCCTGCTTAAAAACTATGAAGAGGAGTTTGATGATTTTCCAGAGTGATTAATAGAATGAGCAAAGTTGGCAAGGGGTGGGAGATTATATAAGTTTTTATTAAAATGTATACCTGAGATTTCTTTTTTATTGCAGTAAGCATCTTTGTTATTTGACAGTCTTGAATTGAGAGAGTTCTGTAGTTGGGTAAAGTGGGGACATCAGCTCAAGGGGAGAAGATCCTATTAAGTTAATCAGGATGCATATTTTATAGGCCTGGTGGGGAGGGGAAGATAAACAAAGTTTTAAATTTCAGGCTGAGACTTGGGCTGGCATGGCATGTCTGTATCTTTTTTCCTGGTAGGGAAACTGAATCCAGGCCCGACAATCATTGAAAAGTTTCTTGAGAGAAGGCTATTCACACAAGATACTAAATGGAATGTGATGTGACTTTGCACTGTTCTCCTGGAATACTTTTTTATATGACTAACAGTGTTATAACATCCTCATTTTAGCAATCATATTATCAAATACTGTAAAAAGCTGCTCCATACATACATGCCCACATACTATATAATTCCACTCACATGAAATATCCAGAATTGGCAAATCTATAGAGACAGAGAGATATGTGGTTGCCAGGGTCTGGTGGGGAGGAATTGAGAGGAAATAGGGGGTGCCTTTTAATGGGTTTGTGATTTCTTTTGGGGGAGATGAAAATGTTTTGCAGTTAAATAGTGCTAATGGTTGTACAACTGTGTGAATATACTAAAAAAACCACAGTACTGTACCTTTAAATTTAAACTAAAAAAAAGGCACTGATCCTTGGAGGAGTGAACAAAACCATTAAAAAAGGTGAATATGGTAACGGTTCCCTCCTTTATGTTCTAGCAGAAATGTTGTCTGATAATCTAAGTATTCCCACTTGGGCCTTGAATGTTGTTTTAATTTGTGTTTTATTGCCCTGTTCCTGACCTTCACAGGGCCACGATGGGCCTCCTGGAACATTGGTGTCTTCATCTGCATTCGATGTGCTGGAATCCACAGGAATCTGGGGGTGCACATATCCAGGGTAAAATCAGTTAACCTCGACCAGTGGACTCAAGAACAGATTCAGGTACTTACATAGCCCAACAGTGAGTCAGCTGTTCCCCTATTTCCATGTAAGAGTAGTTCCATATGAATTTCAATCATGCAGAGCACAAGGGTGAAGATTAAAAAAAATGTAGTTGTGAAACACTTATGTCAGATTCTTATACCTTAAGAGAACATTCTTACTCTTTCTGTTTAAGATATAAGTTATTCTACCCATATTTTCCCTCCTTCAAAACCCAAAGTCTGTGGTCTAGGACCCCATGGATATGCCCCCAAGGTATAAAGGGGGATCTTTGGATTATTTTCTAAGGCCCCTGGGATGTGCAGATCTAACATTTGTAGTTTTAGATAGTTGAGCGCACGCACACACACACACACACAGATACTCCAACTTACAGACATATTTTATTGCTAAAATATGTGTGTGAATCTTGCTTGCTGTTAGGTTGGTGGGCTGGGAGTAAGACACTTATGTTGGTGAGTCTCGCTGGCTTAAGAACTGCAGCTCTATGTAGCTTCATTCTTCTCTGTTCTCTTCCCACATCAAAACTTTTAGAAGTAATTAAAACTTTTTTCTTTTTTTAGGGGGGTGGGAATGGGAAGAAAGGATCCAAAGAAAATAATTTCTACAGTTGGTGGTGGAAATAAGAGGTTTTCTTAACCAGAAAAGACTTTAGAAATTACTTTAGGCTGCTTTTATAGAGTCATCAAAGTCTAAAAGATTATTTGTATTTTTCAGTTACACTTTACTATATCTAATGAAGGAAATTACGTGCCATGGAGGTAGTTGGGAATTTGAAGATAAAAAATTCAGGGATTTGTCCCTCACAAGTGTTAAGGAATCTATTTAAAAGGCCTAATAGGAAGCACATGTCTTGGTAATAAAGCTGAATAGATTAACAGTATAAACTCAGAATTCTAGTTATTACTCAATTATTGCCTGCCTGATTACATACTGATTATTGCCTATCAAGTAGACATTTTAATTGGTAGTTGCGTGTCTTGAGATTTCAAATGGGGTATTGAATGATTATTGAATTAAATATATCTTGTCAAATTTTTCAATAAAAAGCATGAAGGGGTGTGTGTGTGATGGACAATCATGGAGGCAAATGATCGGCACTGGTGTGGAGAGAATTGTGGATGGGAAATCATAGTATGCGCATGGATCTTGTTCTGCCACCATCGGGTTGGTTCTTCAGTTGTAAAATGCTGCAGTTGGGCAAGAAGTTTTTCAAGTCTTTCCTCATCTGACATTCCATGTTTCTACATCTTTTTGATTGCAGTGCATGCAGGAGATGGGAAATGGAAAGGCAAACCGACTTTATGAAGCCTACCTTCCTGAGACTTTTCGGCGACCTCAAATAGACCCGTATCTTTTCTGGAGCAACTTAGAAGGCTGACTGGTATTTTGGTGTTTTGGGAGAGTCACACAAGACTCAAGCCCCTTGATCCGACTGGGCCATCTCTATGTGGTGTAGTCAAAGTCTTGCTTTTTTCTCTCCTGCCACCAACACATAGAAAAAGCATATTTATACTTTCTAACCTCGGAATGGTGCTGTCACATGGGGAAGACTCATTTGGGAATTAAGACTGCAGTGGCTCACTGTGAATTCTCCCATAAAGTGACATCTCTGATAGTTTTTGAATCTTTGAAACTATTGTGTGCCAAAAAGAATAGATTACTGTGCTGTATTGAATCAGCAAAACTACCATTCATTCTTAATGCCTTTTCTGTGTCCTCTGTGAAAGGACGAACTGTTATTAACCAGTTAATCAATAACTTTCTTCCCCCATCCCCTCAACAGGGGGTAGCACCCTACTCACAAAACCAAATGTCATAAAGGCAGTGCTTCTCAAAATGTGGTTTGTAGACTTTCTTTTTAGAGTTTGCTTTTTGCTGGGTGTGGGTGGAACCTGTTAAAATGCAGATTTGGGGGGCGCCTGGGTGGCTCAGTGGGTTAAGCCGCTGCCTTCGGCTCAGGTCATGATCTCAGGGTCCTGGGATCGAGCCCCGCATCGGGCTCTCTGCTCAGCAGGGAGCCTGCTTCCTCCTCTCTCTCTGCCTGCCTCTCTGCCTGCTTGTGATCTCTCTCTGTCAAATAAATAAATAAAATCTTTAAAAAAAATAAAATAAAATAAAATGCAGATTTGGGGCCCTTCAGAAGAGACACTGATCAGAATCTGGTCGTGGCACACAAGGGCTTATAGTTTTAAGGGGCACTCCAGGTGCCTTTGTATAAGGCCTTTGACCCAGGGGCTTTAAAATGGATAATTGGCTGCTTTACCTGTATTCTAGAAGAGCCTCAGGTTCCTCTGATGTCAGTATGAAGATTAATCCCATTTGCTGCTATCATTATCCTGAAGGAAAATCATAGGAAATGGTGATTCCCTGCAGTAACCATGAAGGAAGCATTTTAAGGTTGTGGTCAGGGAAACTGCATGTGAAGAAACAGGAGCCATATGGAGAAACGAGGCAGGAGGGAAAGAGGAGGACAACATTCTGTTGAATACAGATCGACCTGTTAGAGTCATCCTATGGGAAAGATTTGTTTGATTTATCCTTAATAAGCTTTTGCAGAGCTGTCGAGGGATTTATTCGAGATAAATACGAGAAGAAGAAATACATGGACCGAAGTTTGGACATCAATGCCTTTAGGGTTGGTTATAAATCTTTAAGCTTTGTTCAAAATAAGTAATTTGCTTATAAATCAGGCCAGGGAAGAATTTAAGAGCTACTGAAATACTCCAAAATCATAAAAAAAAAAAAAAAAAAAAGGCTAATTATTGAATCAAGGCCACAAGATATCATGGAGCAGACTTTCATGTCAGGGGCAGACAGGGCAAACCATCAGTGAGTTCTTTGCCTTGACCTGTATTTAGGCGTTAGTGATTCCCAGTTCCAAATTATTCCTTCAGATGGAGATGTTGGACATACTAGTAATTTGTCTGTGTATCTATGTGTATACATGTCTGTGTATATATGTATTTTTTTTCTGTAAATGAAGTCAACAAAATTAACTAAATCACCAAAGTTTTCTTCAGTTTGACCAGTGTATATTACCAGTGTGTTGATGGACACAGTGGGACCCTGTTCCCAAAAAGGGTTTTAGAAGGAGACTACCAGTTGCCAAGCTCACTTTCCATCCTAGGCATTTGGTTAGAATCTGAAACACAGTGTAACTAGGACAAGAATAATGTACAGGTGAAATACAAAAGGTTTCTAGAAGAAGGAAAGATGCCTGACTAGTGACAACTAAAGAGGAACCAGTATGACAACCTAAAAAAGCCTTTGATAAATTCTATAGTAAATTTGCTTAGGAATAATTGACTATTTCTTTAGCTTCAGAAGTATAGAGTATGGGATTCTCCAGCTCTAACCTAAGTCCAATCTATCATCTTCCAGTTTTGTATTTTAATGGAGGATATACAGGACTCTAAGCCCTTCCAGGTAACTTAAAGTCAAACTAATTGGAATCTGCTCCGGATTGATCTTTTGGGTTTTGTGAAAAGGGACATCAACTAGCAGGTGAGTTTCAATGTAGGCAAGTAAGTGCAGGGTAATATATTTAGTTAGGTAAAGATAATTCCTTCTCAACTTAGTATAAGGGACTCTTACTTCATAGTCATCCAGAATCTGTCATAACTGTTCCGTGAAAGAATCAACCCAGTGTAGAGCCACAGCTTGGATGGCATCATCAAAAAGAGTTTGGAACCAAAGCACACACATTTCCTTTGATTTGTAGAAAACTGGTCTGTCTGCTCAGGCTGTTCATTGTACCGAAAGATAGGAAATCAGATGAAGTCAGAGATGAGTATCTGAGATAATCCAGACGATGGGGGAGGAGGGAAGAGTTGCTATATGAAGATAGTGTTCATTCAGACTTACGTTGCTGGTGTACCGTACCCATGCAAACAGCCTGTTTTACTCACTGAATGTTTTCACTTAGGAAAGAAATACCTTCTGTTTACCGAAAAGCTCTTCCAAGAATTTTTATTTGATGTACTTAGTTTTTGAAAATATTCTTGTGAAGATTTATATGCCGAGAATTAATATTTGCTAAGTCAAGGCAGGTAATAATCAAATTGAAAAAAAAGTGACTCTGTTAGAGTATTATTTTTAAATGGACAGATAAAGTTTCACTTCAAGAAATAAAGTGTTCTTGGGGCGCCTGGGTGGCTCAGTGGGTTAAGCCGCTGCCTTCGGCTCAGGTCATGATCTCAGAGTCCTGGGATCGAGCCCCGCATCGGGCTCTCTGCTCTCTCGGGGAGCCTGCTTCCTCCTCTCTCTCTCTGCCTGCCTCTCTGCCTGC